>NC_137252.1:27174808-27713456 GCF_965637545.1 Phallusia mammillata | reverse complement strand
ATGTTTGTAGCTTGCCATGGTAACCATGTTGATTTAATCTTTAACGTTCTGTTAATTTGCCCCTCTTCATTGTAAAGTTATTGTAGACACTTTGCAGAACGCATTAGTGGATTGCAGCTAAACTATCTTGCAGTTGTGCTCGCAAAGCCTCTGGAAAGCAATGTCAATGCTGCGCAACGCGCAAGATTTGTACGAAGAAAATAGGTATTGAAAAATGCATTTTCTCTTTGTTTTTTGGATAGGATTAATGTGTTGCAGGATGAAATAAAATCATATCGAATAAATAGTTTGAAATACAAAACCCAAATTAACCTATTTGTGTTTGTAAGTCCACTTCTTTTTTGCGCAGTGCATTTATACTATTAGGTTTGGAGTGAGGTTTTATAAATAAAATCGCAATAAACTCAATTTAAACTTAGTTCATCATCCCATTCAATTCTCACTGTTAATTTAAATAACTGTGCTCCTTACGCTACCTATCGGTAATGAGCAAACTTTTTCTGCAACGAGTTCTTACGATACTAGCTCTATCAAGTAGACGATTTTTTTAGACTAAGTAAATTTAGGTAAAGTAAGACACTTTTGTAAAATGAAACATGCTGTCTAAAGCATAAAATAGTTTGGAGGCAACTTGACTCGTAATTTTTAGGGAAATTATTTTGCAGAAAATGTCGCTGATAATTTTTTTATGACAAATGAACCTAAACACTTTTTTTCTCTTGGTATGACTCAAATGGAATAAAGTACTACAGCAACAAAACACGTCACACGAATTGCGATTACCGTTAAAACCTGTGCATTGCTTCAAACTCGAAAGTGAGAAACGAACTTTGGAAAAAAAACACCATATGTAGCTTGGCCCGCAAGTGCTTGAGAAAATTGCGAAGGGGCCAAAAGTTTGAGCACCACTGAATTATTTAAAGTTTGCGAACCACTCAATATAGCCTACGTTTATGCAGAAAAAATAATTAGGCTCCACGTAACAGTAAAACAGTTACAGCAGTGACATTAAGCTTTATTATTCTGTCGACCACTACAACTAATAGGTGAGACGAATTATTTCTATTTTGATCAGAATCATATTGTGCAATTAGTGCAGTAGTATTGCTCCCATTGGTCCGCATAACGTGGGCTACTTATATCGAGCTTGTGCGTTTGTCATGAAAAAGTAGGAGCTGGGCATGAAACTTACGAGCAAACAAACTTGATATTAAAGTCATCGAAGGCAATTTTCCGCTGTGTAAAATCACTCGGTTAGCCTACAATACAGGGGCGGCTCGCGAGCCGCATACGACCAGGTTTTATGCGGCTCTTACGTTGTCGTCGACGTTTGGGGGGACTGTGGATCAGTGTGTGACTATGACAATTTTGCCTTTGAACAAACTTACTATCGGTATGCCCACGAACCTTGCCTTGAAACTGCAACCTTATGTGGCAAATGGCTTGACAATGATGACAAATATTCAATTGTTGGACAATCTATGATTGCTTATTGTTGCGTACAATGCGAATAAGACACAAAGCTACCGGTTGGCCACCCCTGACCTACTTGGTATATCCTTATGCAATCCAGGTAGCCAATGATAAAATGCGATTTGAAGTGACGGATTATTAGATAAACTCTATCGCAGTGGTTCTCAAACTTCCTTAAGCCTGAATGTGTATTTCAGAAATACGAAAGTTGATTGCGGGATTTTAGCTACTTTTGCAAAATTGCTCATAACAATGATCCAACGACAACAAAAAACATTACGGTTGTGCGCGAACAATTGCACTTTTCTTAGTTGTCATGCAATTCGGGCTATTGTTTAGCAATGGAGACAGTCGATTCTTAATTATACTTTGATTTTAACTGATTCAGTGTCACAAACTGACGCCAAAGAAGATTATAAAAGTACCCCAACCTTTTCGGTACCCCCAAAATTGCCTCACGGACCCCAGTTTGAGAACCACTGCTCTATCGCATTTAAACCAAAATCATCATAAAGCAAAAATGTACAGCTATAAATTAGTAATATCTTAAAAGATGTATGTTTTTGTGGAACTTCGCATTTAAACGATGTAATCCTATTGAGGTAGTTGTTGACGAGAGTTACTTCTCCGCGACCATTAAGTTGCAGCAATCAAGTAATGCTAGATAGGTTTGATGCAATACATCAACGCATGGCACAACGTGCCTAAAATAACTTTACCATAGTGCGTCAAGACGAAGTGCATATCATCACAACATTGAAGAGCAAATCCACTTGGTTACCATGATATGTTACTAACATTTATCTTGGTTTACTTGAAAATCATACATAAATTGTCTACTAGCAACGTCAGAAACTTTGAGGCAAACAATAGATTATCATAAAACTGAACATACAGTGCAATTACACAATACTTGCATGGTCAAATTCCAAACAATTAGTTCGTATCCGTCTCCAACTTTTTGAAATCTGTTTCGGTACATCTTTTGAGACTTCCGTGGGATTATTTCTGTCTTACTAAAAGTATTTGCGGAACCCTGTATTCTAAAAAAAATTAACCACAGTAAACAAACATTTTATATTTTTACCGCCCAATATTGCTAAACTCAATGAGCTGATAAGGCCACAAAGTGCAAAATTCTGTAGGACACTCTACTTAGTGCTTTTTACATATTTTATTGTGGCTGCAAATCCAATGTAATCATTCCCGTAAATGGAAAACAAACACTATAGCACAAATGAAGGGTCGTTCTTACCCTAAACAAAAGTTAGCAGTTTACTTTTGGAAGTTACTTTAAACTAATAATGTGATATGATTTTATTTTATCCTGCAACAAATTAATCCTATCTAGATACAAAAAATACTTTTTTCCAATAGGCTTAGCAAATAGAATTGCATTACTTTGCAGTGTCTGCAATAACTTTACAATGAAGAGGGGGAAATTAACAGAACATTAAAGATTAAATCAACATGGTTACCATGGCAAGCTACAAACATTTTCTCGATGCACTTCAAAATCGTTGTAAGTTATATTAGCAACGCTAGCAAGTTTCAAGCAAACAACACACTAAGTCAAAATCCTGACAAGCATATTCTGAACATGAAGTGCAATAACACGATACTTGAACGGTCAAAAACAAAACATGTGTTTAACACCTGACGTTGTAAGAGTCATTCGAAAATTTCAACAAGTCTCCTTGTTGCAATGCTGACACAAGGAAATGTGCGCATTGGTCGACATAATCACGTGACGGGATGTTGCAATCATGCAGCAAACACTTGATGGATCTGAATTGCGGTTTTGTTGCTTTTGTTTCAAGTTCGATGAAACAACTTCACCCACTTGAAGGTGTATAAATGTAGAAGTTCTGGAAGGGAAAAATCAGTCTGAACTCGACTTTACCAAGGAAGAAATTCATTGGAAAGAAGCGAAGATGAAACTGTTGCTCGTTCTTCTGGCGTGCATTGCCGTGAGTCAGACTCAAAAGGTTGGTGTGAAGGTAACGAAACTAAACGATTTTTGTGTTTTCTGCAGGCCGCCAACGCTGGCTACTGTACGTACTCGTACCGCTACTATTACTCGCACAACTTTATTGTGTATCCACCAACCAAGTTTTACCGCTACAGCGTCTACTTCAGAAACGACTGGTGTTCTTACAACTATTACTCCACAATCCTCAAGTATTATCCCAATGACAACTGTGGCAAGGATGGATGGACTGGTAAGAACATAAACTGCTGCTTAAAAAGCTTGCGACAGCCGTAAAAAGAGACGTGAAAAACATCAATTTTACGATTTTTATTTAAAGCTGTTGAAATCTTTACCATTCTTACCTTCAAGTGCAAATTTGATTTGTTGAGATATGAAATGCTAAACAACGAACTTGCCATGCAGAGGCACCAGTGGCTGACATCAAAACCGAGGCACAGAACTGTCTTGCTGAAGTTCTCCTGAAGATCGTTACCGAAATGACCACACGAAGAGATTCCTGGCTTGCTCGTGTCGACAGCTGCCATGCTGAGTACAAGACTTACTTCAACAACTATGTCCACAAATATTATGAGTACAGAATCAGGTATTCCATTTTTGCTCAATTACTTCTTTTCTGGGTATCAAATTTTGTACATGGTACGCAATTGATTTGAATATTTGTTCTAAAAAAAATTGTGCTTAGCTGCGCCACCTCACTTGCTCAGAAGGAAAGTTTGATGGCAGAAAGAGATGAAAAGATCAAAGTGTACTGCGATAAACTTATTGAACTGAGGGACTGTTACTTGAAGCAATACAACGACGCTATCGCTTCCAGGACCAAAACTGTTCAAGACTTCCACGCGAAACTTGTCACAAAGTGAGATGAAAATCTTACATATGTTTTGAACGTAGAACTTGCTAATTTAGCGAAACAAATATATTTTGAAACGTTTGTTTGGTTAAATACACAGTGTGACCACCGGACATTTGTTGAACAAGGTAATTTGTGATGACATCTAGTAACTTTCTGCATTGTTGTGCTTCAGCCTTGAAACGTGTCTGACAACCAGACTGACAAAGATTGAAGAATACGGAGAACAACTTTACAAAAAGATTGATGAATACCTCGACATCTACTGGAAATATCTTGAATCCGTTGTCAAATGTCGCGCTGATCACTATAGGCGCACTATTGACTGTATTCACGGTAAGAATGTGTTATGCAAAAACCAAATCTGCAAAAGTATTACGCGAATCTGGAATCAATGCATTTTCAGTGCAAACAATACAGCAGTGGTGTTCCACCTCCATGGTTACCAAACTTTTTTTTACAGCGGGCATTAATTAAATTCAGGCTGTGTGGGTGTTAAATTGGAAACTTAATTATGTACAACGTATAGGTGTCTCATCGAACTAGCAATGTTCCTTTATTCTGTCACAAGGAACAAAATAAGACTATCACTATTCTTTGCTCTTGTGTGTGATGTAACAAGATCATTTCTATGTGACTGGGAAAACTATGTCTAACTCATGTTTGTTCAAAACGTTTTGTTAAACCAAAACTCAGTTTGCGGGCCGGATAAAATGATGCCGAGGGCCGAAACTGGCCCGCGGGCCGTAGTTTGGTGACCCCTGGTATAACCTAATAAAACATACTTACAAAAAAAAATGTCAGCAGATTGCAGTTTGCGTGCAGCTTTCAGTAACTTCTATGTGACATCGATTTTCATGTCAGACAAACCAATCATCAGACAATTTGTTTTTCAGGCGAAAAATGGATGACCGATAAGGTTGATTACATGATCGAAGAATTCGTCAAAAAGGAGTGTTATGATTACAAGATCGGGGAATATGTAACCTACTTTGACCAGCTTTATGACGCCAAAGCAAAACTGGTGACATTCTACAGATGTTCCTACCGTTGTTTCCTTTCCAACGCCTGCCTTCGTTTCTACAAACGTACTTACTACAGATCCTGGTAAGTTAGAGCACTTACGATTATCGGCTTGCAACAGGCTTTATTACATTAGGCGATTTCCGCAAAATGGAGAAAAAATGTTCAAATCATAAAAATAAGATTTTTGCTAGGCGACGATTTACAAAGTTTTTTGTAGATAATAATTAAGTGTTTTAAGGGAGAATTAACTATTTTTGATTTTGTTTTGTCTTTCAATTCGACGGTTGTAGATATTTTAATTCAAACAATTTATGGCGTGTTTGGTTTTCAGTCAAGCTTTGGGACAATGGTATTGCTACAATAGAATTACCTTCAAGACGATTCGCGGAATCCCAGCATTCAGCTTCCATTTGCGCTTGACGACTTACAAAGGATTGAAGACTTGTGACCTCAGTTAGTACTCCAACCTAACAAATTTTTAAAATTTGCTATGTTTTAAAAATAAATTTAATTAACAACATGGAAGTTAACATAGCAACAACATTTTCGCCGACCATTATAGTCTACATTTAGTTCAAAACAATCGCAGGTTCAACAGGACTATTTTTCGGGCCTTTTATATTTAATGTACACTCATGTTGATTTCGAACGATCTTTGTGTAATTTCTAGCCTCACAACTTAAGGTAAAAGAAAGCGTATAAACTTATAGCCTAAAGAAGTATGATCACAGGAAAAAATTACCCAGATTGATATAATTTTTGATACTGGGCTCTAGTTGGCGGAAACAAATTTGTTTGTTTTTTTGCAGCCAAACTCCACAAAGCAGCCGACGATATCAAGGCAGAATTCGTCGCTCTTCTCACTTCCCATGTTGACTGTATTACTACTCAATTCGGTGAATGGAAATTGAAGTGGACCAACTACCACATTGAGTACTGCAACAGATATGATGAGATCATCAGGAAGAGACACGAATGGTGTATCTCTGATCTCAGAGCCCAATACGTTTGTTAGTAAGTAAAGAAAAAAATGGTGTCTTCTATGCAACCTGTCAATGGTCCAATCAGTAGTGTGGAACAAATATTATTTAATTAAGGTAATGTTATGTGATTCTATAGTTCGTTTCGAATCCACATCGCCATCTATTATGTTCGGGTTGGTTTTCAAGGTTCTATTCTGATTAGATGCCAAATAGTCGATAGCTTACTTTTTTAATCATCTGCGTTTTCTGGACATGTTCGAGGTCTTGCTTTTTGTCGCAATTTCTGCTTCAGTCCAAGTAGCACGTTTCCACAACAACGCCACTAAATTTACTATTTTTTATTACGGGAAAAATCATCTCAGCTCATTTGTCACTGAAGAGCCTGACAAAACATTTCTATTGTAGTAACAACAGCACAGTGTTGACCGCCGAACAAGAAGCCAAGATCGAAGAACTGACCAACGAATTGAAAGAAAAGCGTGAAGCTGCTGTTGATGCGTACAAAACCAAACTTCTTGAAAGTCTCCTCAAATGCATTGATGATTTTGATAAGAGCATCACCGGATACAAGACCTGTGTGATGGAAATGATCGAAAAAATCATTGGCCAGTACAGCACATGCCTTGAAACCCGGGAGACCAAGATTGGCGAATACAGAAAGAGTTTGGAAGAATCCAGAGACAAGCAGAGAGGCACATTGATCAAGAACCTGAGCGACGTTAGTACTGCTGGGTGTTTTTGAACGACATAGAATTTTTTGCTCAAAGTGTAGAGTTAAAAAAAAACGTAAATGCAGTTTTGAAACAGTTGACCAAATGAAGGGTGACGTGCATCGATTTATTGTAGGTTTCTGCTTGCTGTTTACAGGAATGTTAATCATATTACTTTTCTTGTTGCTTCACTTTAAATCAGCATTGTAATCAACGCAGTTCGTGAGATGGTGTTTTAATGACCTTATAAAGCCCTTCTTCAAATGTTTATTGATCGAAAAAAAGACAAAAATATATCGGACTTTTTTAGGCAAAGTATTGTCAGTACGAGGGCTACGTCAAAATCCTGAAGTTCTACAGCGGAGACCCACTTCCAGATTGCGCCTCATACATCTCATACGAATATATGTACTTGTTGGACGACTATTGCGCTGCAAGGCTTACCGAATTCGACACCTACTGGAAGGATCTGCTCGAAAAGCTTGTTCTCCATTACTCGTGTGGCTACAGATGCCGTGTCTCCAACTTGTGCTTGCCAAAGTATCGCTGGGGAAGCTACTACACATGGACCGTCTGCTACCCAGTTGCTAATTACTACCGTTACAGCTACAAGCGCTACACGTAAGTATAGCCACAATATCTAAAACTATGAATAATAACCATTTCCGTGTTTAAAAATCTTATCTTAAGGCATGACAAAATTGCAACGATATATACTTATATTATTTTCTGCATTTAAATTATAATAAACAAACTCCAAAATGAGGTTTAAGTTGAAATTCGCTAGTCCTGACGAATATGAATAAATATTTTTTATTGATTTTGATTTTTTTCTTCTAATTTTCGTTGTTTTTTGTTTTTAGGAGCTACTGTAACTACCGCATCAGGTATACCACTAAACGTTATACCTACGCCATGTGCTAAGCGGCACCGACCTGGTGATTGTGGACAACTTCGTAACATGTTGAATGTTGAAGTGAAATAAAATGATCCACAACAAATTTTGCTTTTCTTATTTGTTATTAGCCTATATAAATGCACCTACCAGAAAATGTCAGTATCAGACAGAAGGGCGAGTTTTAGTAAGGTATTTGGCGTACATTTGCGCCATGATAAGATCAAACAATTTCGAGAACTCAAGAACAAAAAAAACGTTAGCTGTAAGACGATAAACCAGTGGTTCTCAATCAGGGCCCATGCCCCCAAAGGGGGCCACGAGCTGTGTTCCAGGGGGCCACGGGTGTAGATTCACCAGAAACTTTATTCCCTTTTTACTTTATTCCCTAATTTAATCGACTGTTTCACATACTATTTGTCTATATTGAGGTTTATCGCGATTGCGGATTCTTGTTAACTCTATTCGTCCTGTTTAAAGCCGAAATTAGTGCCGAATTCCAACACGAGTTGGCTATTTACATTTTTAAGGAGGCCACAGGTCCTACAGGGTTACTTTAGAGGGACCACGAGACCCAAAAGTTACTTTTAGGGGGCCATGGTCCACGAAAGGTTGAGAACCACTGCGATAAACCATTAAAACCCTCAAAATGTGTCTAATGTATAAGGTGAATACGTATTGCTAAAATAGTTAGTTCTACTTTCAAAACTTACATAAGATTTTCCTCTCACTTTGTGACAAGTTTCGCGTGGAAGTCTTGAACACTCTTGGTCCTGGAAGCAATAGCGTCGTTTTATTGCTTCAAGTAACATTCCCTCAGTTCAATAAGTTTATCGCAGTACACTTTGATCTTTTCATCTCTTTCTGCTATCAAACTTTCCTTCTGAGCAAGTGAGGTGGCGCAGCTAAGCACAAATTTTTTTAGAACAAATATTCAAATCAATTGCGTACCATGTACAAAATTTGATACTCAGAAAACAAGCAATTGAGCAAAAACGGGAATACCTGATTCTGTACTCATAATATTTGTGGACATAGTTGTTGAAGTAAGTCTTGTACTCAGCATGGCAGCTGTCGACACGAGCAAGCCAGGAATCTCTTCGTGTGGTCATTTCGGTAACGATCTTCAGGAGAACTTCAGCAAGACAGTTCTTTGCCTCGGTTTCGATTTCAGCCACTGGTGACTCTGCATGGCAAGTTCATTGGTTGGCGATTCAAAACGCAACAATACAAATTTGCACTTTAAGGTGTAATGTAGCCTACTTCTAAAGATTTCAACTGCTTTAAATTGCAACGTTGTCATTTGAAAAATCAAATTGGTGCAACGATTTTCAACCAACCTACATCTATTTTAAGTCTATTTTTAAGGCTGTCACGGCCTGTTTAAGCAGCAGTTTATATTCTTACCGTTCCATCCATCCTTGCCACAGTTGTCGTTTGGATAATACTTAAGGATTGTGGGGTAATAATTGTAAGAACACCAGTCGTTTCTGAAGTAGACGCTGTAGCGGTAAAACTTGGTTGGTGGATACACAATAATACCTGATTCTGTACTCATAATATTTGTGGACATAGTTGTTGAAGTAAGTCTTGTACTCAGCATGGCAGCTGTCGACACGAGCAAGCCAGGAATCTCTTCGTGTGGTCATTTCGGTAACGATCTTCAGGAGAACTTCAGCAAGACAGTTCTCTGCCTCGGTTGTGATGACAGTCACTGGTGACTCTGCATGGCAAGTTCATTGTTTAGCATTTCATATCTCAACAAATCCAATTTGCACTTGAAGGTAAGAATGGTAAAGATTACAACAGCTTTAAATAAAAATCGTGATTTGATTTCGTATTGTATTGTATTGTATTGTATTGTATTGTATTGTATTGTATTGTATTGTATTGTATTGTATTGTATTGTATTGTATTGTATTGTATTGTATTGTATTGTATTGTATTGTATTGTATTGTATTGTATTGTATTGTATTGTGTTGTGTTGTGTTGTGTTGTGTTGTGTTGTGTTGTATTGTATTGTATTGTATTGTAATGTATTGTATTGTATTGTATTGTATTGTATTGTATTGTATTGTATTGGAACGTTGAAAGACGCTTTGTTTTAATCTAATGTTATCGCCTTTGTATATTTTATTAAACTTGTTTTAGTTGAGGCCCTGTTCGGTGTGACCATCTCAAGTTTGATTTTAGCGGTAAGCCGTTAGTGCAGGGTGACCTAGTATTTACCAAGTTAGAGGCGGTGATCCCGCTGTAATTGTGGTTAGGGTTGGGTAAGCTTGTTTTATTTAGTAAAAGATAACTATCTCGCCTTTCCTAAAAATTGTAGGCCAAATTCGGGGTCACCTAACTAATTTCGGTTACAATAGTAGCGGTACGAGTACATACAGTAGCCAGCGTTGGCGGCCTGCAGGAAACACAAAATTCGTTTAGTTTCGTTACCTTCACACCAACCTTTCGAGTCTGACTCACGGCAATGTACACCAGAAGAACGAGCAACAGTTTCATCTTCGCTTCTTTCCAATGAACTTCTTCCTTGGTAAAGTCGAGTTCAGACTGATTTTTCCCTTCCAGAACTTCTACATTTATACACCTTCAAGTGGGTAAAGTTGTTTCATTGAACTTGAACAGAAGCAACCAAACTGCAATTCAGATCCATTAAGTGTTTGCTGCATGATTGCAACATCCCGTCACGTGATTATGTCGACCAATCCACACATTTTCTTGTGTCACCATTGCAACAAGAAGACTTGTTAAAATTTTTGAATGACTCTTACAACGTCAGATGTTGAACACATTGTTTGGTTTTTGTCCGTTCAAGTATCGTATCATTGAACTTCATGTTCAGAATATGCTTGTCATGATCTTGACTTAGGCTGTTGTTTGCTTGAAACTTGCTAACGTTGCTAACATACAAGGACTTTAAAATGCATTGAGCAAATGTTTGTAGCTTGCCATGGCAACCATGTTCATTTGATCTTCAATGCTCTGTTAATTTGTCCCTCCTCTTTATTGTAAAGTTATTTTAGACACTTTGCAGAACGCAGTAGTGGATTGCAGCAAAACTATCTTGCGGTTCTACTTGCTTCTGCAAAGCAATGTTAATACTGCGCAACGTACGACGTCTAAATTTCACAAAGTTTAGAAAGTACAGTGTATTGGAAAAATAGTTTTTTTTGTTTCTGGATAGCATTAATTTATTGCAGGATAAAATTAAATCATATTTAAAAAAAATCAAATTGTTTTTGTGCTTAGCTGCGCCACTTGCTTAGCTGTGTACTGCGATAAACTTGTTGAACTGAGGGAATGTTACTTGAAGCAATACAACGACGCTATTGCTTCCAGGACCAAATGTGTTCAAGACTTCAACGCGAAACTTGTCACAAAGTGAGATGAAAATCTATATAAGTTTTAAAAGTAAAACTTGCCATTTTAGCCAAAAAATATATTTTGAAACTTGAAATGTTTGTTTGGTTAAATAGACGCTGTGACCACCGACCACCGGACATTTGTTGAACAAGGTAATTTGTGATGACATCTGGTAACTTTCTGTGTTGTGTTTCAGTCTCGTTACGTGTTTGACAACCAGGCTGGAAAAGATTACCGAATACGGAGAACAACTTTACAAAAAGATGTATGAATACCTCGACATCTACTGGAAATACCTTGAATCCGTTGTCAAATGTCGCGCTGACCACTATAGGCGCACTATTGACTGTATTCACGGTAAGAATGTGTTATGCAAAAACCAAACCTACAAAAGTATAACGCGAATCTGGAATCAATGCGTTTTCAGTGCAAACAATACAGCAGTGTTCCACATCCATGGTCACCAAACGTTTTTTACAGCGGGCCAAATAATTTAAATAATGACGTGCGAGGGCCAAACTTGCACTCGTGTGACGATTTTGATGGGTCAGCCAAGTGCTATTCGTCTTTTCACAACATTATTTTAAATTCAGGCTGTGTGACTGTTAAATTGGAAACTTAATTATGTACAACGTATAGGTGTCTCATCGAACCAGCAAGTTCCTTTATTCTGTCACAAAGAACAAAATAAGACAATTGTTTGCAAATAAAGTACGCCAGGCCCATTGAAGGCGCTATACCGAATCAGCCGGTCACCAAGCATTCACCATCATATGGCAAGGCGTAGGCTGCGGTGGGATTCGAACCCACGACAGGAGTCTTTCCGGGACTCGCGCTCTATCAACTGAGCTACACAGGCTCAGTGGAGAATCCGCCGAAAGTCGAATCACAAGCACCGTTGCCTGCCTCGTATGCTGCACATGTCAGCTTCGTAGTAGGGGATCGCCAGATTGACCAGTATCAGTTAAGATGAACATAAATTCATAACTGGGATCAGCCCTGAAGCGTCTATGCAGACCATTCTGGGCCATGGAAGCATTTTGATTGGGCCACAGAGCAATTAATAGGAAAGCATTTTTTAAGAATTTACTTTTATGTGTGTCACTACACTGAATTTTACAAGAATTATGGCTTGGGGAGGAATTAAGAAGGAATGTAAATTAATTTAAATTAATCCATTTACGGCAGTGCTCTTCAACCTTTTTTGGTTTGGTGAACCCTTAAAGTTGTTGTGACGAACTGATGCACCCTGTTTACTTAAAAGCTAAACTTAGGTAATAAGTAGGGCAAGTTTTTGCAGCTTTTGCAACTTTTTTTACAGCTTCCGGCTACTTCCTAAACACTCAGAATTTATGTAGTATGGTGTTATAAGCTGTTTGTAGGAATTTTATGTTGCATCTTTTTGCAACTTTTTTATATTTTTCATGCAACTTTTATCAAGTATTGCGCAAAATGTTAAGGAGCGATTTAAAAAACATGCTGAAAAACTATTTTCAGTATGGTTCTATTCTCTTTGATTTGCAAAAAAGTGTAATTTTCGGCGGTCTCGCCAGTCCGTCCGTGAAATGGGAAAGTACTAAATGTGACAGCTCTACAGAAGCTGACAGCGAAATGCTATCATGTAGGTTTCAAACCTAAAGAACATAAAAATGTATGCATGATCGATTGAATAGAGAAGAAAGAAACAGAGCAGGCAGACACCCTGCAAATCTTAAACCAGTGGTTCCCAACTGGGGAGGAATTCCTTCCTAGGGAGGAATCTCATAAAAACTGAAAAAAAATATTTTGAAAATGTTACAGAGTATTTTTGATTTTTCATTATATTTTTTTTGTTTTTTTCACATTTTTTACAGGGATGTCCTTTACAATTTGGATCCGGTTCACATTTAGAACCAGTTGTAAAAGATTCTAAAACGGATAGGCTATCTCTAATTATAAAGGTCTATTTCAAATTGCTATAATTTTTTATGTTATAAGTTATTTGTTTTTCGTCTTATGGGGAGGAATGAATAATTCAAAAATGAGCAAAGGAATGTAACAAAAAAAGTTGGGAACCACTGTCTTAAACTGTTGGGTTATACAACGGAACCTTTCGAGTATCTCATACCCTAATAATATTAAAAAACTTGTGCATAAATGCAACTTTTGTTAAAGTTAAGTGCAACTTTCTCACGATTTAAGTGCAACAAAAACTTGCCCTAAAAATGCAACAAAAACTTGTCATAAGCGATATGAAAAACCTTATGCATATCATCATGTGCATCAAACCGAGCGGAGCTTTAAACAAATGTTTGCGAATTTTCTGTGAAACACCGGCGAAAAAGCCAAAACTCGATGTCCTAATTCTAATATAACCCGAATGTAACACAGACACCATCAAACTTGAAGAGCACTGATTTACGGCATAAAGTTACTTTGAGTTTCTGCAACCCCGTATGTTTATGATGTAATAAACTCTTTTGTGATTACACTAAAGCCAGATAATAGCAGCATATTCATTGTCCAATTACTCGGTCATAACTGAACATGCTTGATTAAAGAAGGGAAAGTGCTGTTTTATGATTTTTTTAAATTAAGTTATTTTGAACTTATAATCTTTTTGAAATATGTTCTGCTGTTTTTTTGGTTTGAACATATTTTATAGTTGTTTTCTTTTTTTCATAAAAAAATACTGGGCCACAGATTTTTTGTGCAATGAAAGTGGGCCACGAAAGAAAAAAGGTTGAGAACCACTGGCATAGACGCTTCAGGGCTGATCCCAGTTATGAATTTATGTTCATCTTAATTGTTTGCAAATAATCACTATTCTTTGCTCTTGTATGTGATGTAACAAGACGCGTTTGGATCATTTCTATGTGACTGGGAAAACTATCCCTAGTCATGTTTGTTCAAACCGTTTTGGTAAACCAAAACTCAGTTTGCGGGCCGGATAAAATGATGCCGAGGGCCGAAACTGGCCCGCGGGCCGTAGTTTGGTGACCCCTGGTATAACCTAATAAAACATACTTACAAAAAACACAAAATGTCAACGGACTGCGTGCAGCTTTCAGTTACTTCTATGTGGCATCGATTCTCATGTCAGACAATTTGTTTTTCAGGCGAAAAATGGATGGCCGATAAGGTTGATTATATGATCGAAGAATTCGTCAAAAAGGAGTGTGATGATTACAAGATCGGGGCATATATAACCTACTTTAACCAGCTTTATGACGCCAAAGCAAAACTGGTGACATTCTACAGATGTTCCTACCGTTGTTTCCTTTCCAACGCCTGCCTTCGTTTCTACAAACGTACTTACTACAGATCCTGGTAAGTTAGAGCACTTACGATTATCGGCTTGCAACAGGCTTTATTACAATAGGCGATTTCCCGAAAATGCAGAAAAAATGTTAAAATCATAAAAATAGCATTTTATCTACGCGACCATTGCCATTTTTTTGTAGAAAATCATTGCATGTTTTAAAAGAAGACTTAACTTTTTTTTATTGTGTTTTGTCTTTCAATTCGACGGTTGTAAATATTTTAATTCAAACCATTTATGGCGTGTTTGTTTTTCAGCCAAGCTTTAGGACAATGGTACTGCTACCATAGAATTACCTTCAAGACGATTTGCGGAACCCCAGCATTCAGCTACACTTTGCGCAAGACGACTTACAGGGGATTGAAGACTTGTGACCTCAGTTAGTACTCCAACCTAACGAACATTTAAAATTTGCTGTGGTTTAAAAAATAAATTAACAACATTGAATTTAAAATAGCAACAATATTTTTGCCACCTATCGTACTTTTAGTCCAAAACCATCGCAGATTGAACATGACTATTTTTCGGGCCTTTTATAGTTAATGTACACTCATGTTGATTTCGAACGATCTTTGTGTAATTTCTAGCCTCACAGCTTAAGGTATACGAAAGCGTATAAACTTATAACTAAGTTTGATCACAGGAAAAAATTACCCAGATTGATAAAATTATTGATACTTGGCTCTAGTTGATGAAAACAAAGTTGGTGTTTTTTTGCAGCCAAACTCCACAAAGCAGCCGAAGATATCAAAGCAGAATTCGTCGCTCTTCTCACTTCCCATGTTGACTGTATTATTACTCAATTCGGTGAATGGAAATTGAAGTGGATCGACTACCACATTGAGTACTGCAACAGATATGATGAGATTATCAGGAAGAGACACGAATGGTGTATCTCTGATCTCAGAGCCCAATACGTTTGCTAGTGAGTGAAGAACAAATGATGTCTTCTATGCGACCTGTCAATGGTCCAATCATTAGTGTGGACTTTCGAATCCACATAGCCATCGATTATGTTAGGGTCGGTTGTAAAGGCTGTTTTCTGATTAGATGCCAATAGTCGATAGCTTACTTTTTTAATCCACTGCGTTTTCTGGACATGTTCGAGGTCTTGCTTTTTGTCGCAAAGTCTGCTTCAGTCCAAGTAGCACGTTTCTACAACAAAGCCACTAAAATTATTATATCCTATTACTGAAAAAATCATCTCAGCTAATTTGTCAATGAAGAGCCTGACAAAACATTTCCATTGTAGTAACAACAGCACAGTGTTGACAGCCGAACAAGAGGCCAAGATCGAAGAACTGACCAACGAATTGAAAGAAAAGCGTGAAGCTGCTGTTCTTGTCTTGCATACAAAACCAAACTTACTGAAAGTCTCCTCAAATGCATTGATGATTTTGATAAGAGCATCACTGATTACAAGACCTGTGTGATGAAAACGATCGAAAAAATCATTGGTCAGTACAGCACATGCCTTGAAACCCGTGTGACCAAGATTGGCGAATACAGAAAGAGTTTGGAAGAATCCAGAGACAAGCAGAGAAGCGCATTGATCACGCAACTGAGCGACGTTAGTACTGCTGGGTGTTTTTGAACCGAATAGAATTTTTTACTCAACTGTGGGGTTGGGACAAAAACGTAAATTCAGTTTTAAAATAGTTGACGCAAATGAAGGGTGGCGTGCATCGATTTATTGTAGATTTCTGCTTGCTGTTTACAGGAACGTTAATCATATTAGTTTTCTTGTTGTTTCACTTTAAATCACATTGAACGCAGGTAGTGCGATGGTGTTTTAATGACCTTACAAAGCCCTTCTTTAAATGTTTTTTTTTTTTTCACACAAAAATAAATCGGACAAACTCGTTTTTTAGGCAAAGTATGCTCAGTACGAAGGCTACAAGAAAATCCGGAAGTTCTACAGCGGAGACCCACTTTCAGACTGCGCCTCATACATCTCATACGAATACAAATACCCCATTTCCGCATTTAAAATCTTATCTTAGCCATCACAAAATTGCAACGTTATATTATATCATTTTGTGCATTTAACTTATAACAAATAATCTCCTAAATGAGGTCTAAATTGGAATTCGCTGGTCCTGTCGAATATGAATTGTTTATTGATTTTGAATTTTTTATACTAATTTTCGTTGTTTTTGTTTTTAGCACCTACTGTAACTACCGCATCAGGTATACCTGTAGACGTTATACCTACGCCATGTGCTAAGCGGCACCGACCTGGTGATTGTGGACAACTTCGTAACATGTTGAATGTTGAAGTGAAATAAAATGATCCACAACAAATATTGCTTTTCATTTTTTGTTATTAGCCTATATAGATACACCTATCAGAAAATGTCAGTATCAGACAGAAGGGCGAGTTTTAGTTAGGTTTTTGGCGTTTATTTGCGCCATGATAAGATCAAACAGTTTAGTGAACTCAAGAACAAAAAAACGTGAGCTGTGAGACGATAAACCGTTGAAACCCTCAAAATGTGTCTAATGTAAGGTGGCAAGGGCTTTTTCGCGCTTTGTGGCAATATAAACGCGTATTTTTTAACAATATTTGAGTCTTAAAAAGTGGAGTCGACCAGAACAGCAAATTTAGTGCTTTAATACACAAGATGAGATTCTCGCTAGGTAGCCTACTTAATGAACCCTAAGGTGACCGTCTATAATTCTCCATTCTTCCAGTCTTTGACCACCCTGGCACAGATAACAGTAAACGTAAACCACTAACCACATCCTAGATCGCCACAATACATAAGATAGCCTACCAAGCAGTCCGTTTTGAGTATTGATGAAAGATATGTTTCCTTACCGTAAATCATCCAAAATAGCAATTTCGGTTACTTTTGAAACTTGTGGTGTAGTTGGTACCACATTCCGGACAATTTGCACAGATTTTATGCCCAAATTCCGGACATGTCCGAGAACTTCCGGGTCTCTGGTTAGGTTAGCACAGGGGTGTCCAACACGTGGCACGCGTGCCAAAAGTGGCACGCAGAGCATTTACAAATGGCACGCGAGCTTTTGCACATTCAGGTAGTAAACATTTGTCACGCAATTAAATTTGTTTCTATTGATTCTTCTTGGCCTTTATTCTAACCTCTGTAAAGATTAAATTGTTCGTTTTTGACAAAATTTAAAGCCTCCTTGCCATAGGCGTAGAGCTTCAAAAAAATGCCAGGGGTGCGACTTTTGATCAATAGCGCCGATACCTTCTGTGTTTTAGCCTGTAGTTTCTGTCACATTATATTGTAAATAATCACTTGATACATTTCTTTGTGTGGTTGGGGTGTTTGCTGTGCGTCCAATAACGTATGCACATACCGAAAGGACGATTTGCCGAATCATTTTAACAACGATTTAGTTTTTAAAGAACTTGTTACGCAGGAAATAAAAGTAAAACCAATTCACGTTTCAAATATAGCTGACCGAAACTTAGGTCATCTTGGATCAAGTTTAGGCCGCTGCAGTGCTTGGCAAACGGACATTTAACACGGCTTAGGAATCGGTAATGCAAACGTTCATAACAACATCTAAAAGCGGCTATAAACCCCTTGCATTGTTTAATGTTGGCATGGAATTTATTAACAAAAAAATTATAATTATTTTTATTTCAGAAAGTTATTGCGCCACATAATACTAAAACGTTAGTGAACGTGCCATGTTTATGTCGCAATAAAATGCCCGTTTATTTCGAAACAATTGTAATTGTTGCGTTTCAACCGATGTCTGTTCAATTAATTACGTGACTACAAACGCATTTGTGTTTAGTTGGAAAAACATTTTAAACCGACGTAACTTGGACAAAGATAAGTTTTTGACGCACACAAAATACTCCAGTGCCCCATTTTTTTCTAACCGTTTAGTAGGGTTCTACATATTGGCCAAATATTCAGATTGAGCCCGTGCCGTTAAGACGTTTGAGACATGGTTTGGAAAACGTACCAAAGGCTGGCACGCGAGTATATTTTGAAACCAAAATTGGCACGGCGGTGTGTTCGAGTTGGACACCCCTGGGTTAGCACCTTTGGAAATATGGCCTGATGAAAACAACCTGAAACTCGGCTTCAGATTCATTTACAAAAAACAATGCCAACCACAGGTGGCGACGCCACCCTGTAGCTCACTGTTTTTGATTAAAAGCCACTTGGCCGAATGGTCCAGCGCGCCTGACCCATATACAGACATAAAAAACACTGATCGGGATTCGTCCCCGGAAGTGTCCTGGGTTCGACCCCGTAAAAAAACCTCGGTCTTGTTTGTTAAATATTGTTCAACCTCGCTACAATGGAATGGTGTGCTTGTCTTTGCTAATATTAGGAAAATCTACTAACATTTAGAAGGCTATATAGTCTGTGAGTTCTTGTGTTATTTACCTCTACCCTGATATTTTGCCGCGATTCATTTAAACAAGCATTCTGGACCCAAGGGATTTATTTTACTTGAATGAATAACACTAAATCTGTTTGCAAAATTTTTTAATATGTTTTTTCTGTCGCGTTTTGTTTCTTTCTCGATAATAGCAAAAAAGATTTCCTGTGTGATTTTTGTATTACAAGGTGATTCCCCTTTTGTTGTTTTCAAATGCAAACTTTATTTCTAAAAATCACACGTGCATCATTTTTTGGAGCTTTTAATCCAAACTTTAGAGTCAGACTAACGTGTGTTACATAAGATTTGACGTTATTACTAACTGTTGTTTGTAGACATGCTGAAATCGACTGGTAATGTTGGCATTTCAGTGTAAATATCAGCAGGTTTGCAGAAAATGCTGTCTTCCAATTACTGTGACCGCACGTAACATTTACAGCGAAACAAGTTCATGGGTAAACAAAAAAACTTTTTACGTTTTACCGCGTTTATTCTTCATTATTGTTTAACTTTAAAAAATAAACATATAACTGTTCAAAGATTTGCTTGTTAAAATATCAAAAGTGTATGATTTTTCATGAGTTTGAACAAATATATTTACTATATAGCCCCAAAAGTACAAGAAAAAGACTCGGGTAGATATTGAGAGACATTGGAGCACGAAACTTTCAGAAAGATGGAAAAAAGCCCAAGAAACACCAAAGAAAAATGTATGTGCACCAAATTTTATGTTTAAACCAAAACTAAATAGAATATGCCTTTCTACCTGTAATAAATGAGTTAAATTATGCAGTAAAATAACAATCATTAAAAAGACTAAAAAAAGATAATATTTTGGGTTGCATTTCATAGATTTAAATAAGTGCATTGGTGACTTTGTTATTTAAAGAATGCAACAAACCTTTAACTTATATAAGTGTTAATTGGGCATATTTTTTATGTGTACTGTCCAACACCTTACTTGTCAGCTGCAAGACAATACCATCTCTACTACCATGCTTAGAGATCATTATTTCAGGCTTTTTGTTATTTCACATCTTTTTTGGCAGGACAAACCAAAGTTTTATTGTCTATCTATGTTTCCATACCCTTCGGGCAAACTTCATATGGGCCATGTTCGAGTTTATACGATTAGCGATGCTATGGCTCACTACCACCGAATGAATGGAAAAGAGGTAATAAGGTTGTTTTTTGTCTTAGTTAAGTCAAACTATCTCCCTCTTTATTACTATAGATGAGAAATAAAGGCTAGGTACATTTATTCCACGTAGCATAAGGTTTTTAGGGGAAAATATGAACATACTGATGGTTAAGAAACACTGTTTTAAAACATTTGTTGTTTTGGTACTGTGTTTTGTTATGTTATAACTGACTGTCAGCTGCATCTTGAATGTGTATCACCAAGTTCAGTATGGTGTATCTGCAACAATGCAAATAATGATCTAACTCTCCCTCAACTTTGTTGTGCTTTATAACATCTTAAAGCAACACAGCTATTTCTAGCTTACTAAATATTTTATTGCAATTGTGCTGCTATGGTCTATTTCACTCGGCGAAATAAATTCAACTTAACGAACTTGCTCAATTGCAAATAAATTATATTTTGCAAATGTTAAGATTGATTTGCTAATTTAACAATTTGCTTTGGCATTTGCTTGCCTACTCAGAACTTGAAATCACTGTTATAGGTCCTGCACCCAATTGGCTGGGATTCATTTGGTCTTCCTGCAGAAAATGCTGCATTAACTCGAGGCTTGGATCCAGCAGAATGGACAGAGCAGTAGGTATTTTTAGATTTTAAAAAACAATTACTGTACATCTACTTTTTTTAATTGATATATGTAAGGTGAGTTACAGAAACATATTTGATTGGTTACAGAAACATTGCATCTATGAAACATCAATTGATGGACCTTGACTTGTTTTTTGACTGGAAAAGGGTAATGCAAGTTTTTAATGAAACATTTTTGTAAATTAGATAAGGAAACTAAAAATTAATAAGTTTGCCTAATTGTACAAATATATTATGTGTCAATAATTAAATTAATTTACAAAATATTGTCACTTTGTTTCCAATGACTTGAAGCACCAACTTTTGCATTACTTTGATTTTAGGAAATATCAACATGTTCACCAGAATATTACAAATGGACGCAGTATTTGTTTCTAAAGCTGTTTGAGTCAGGCCTCGCCTATCGCAGTAAGGTTAGTACGAAATAGCATCAACAAAAAATTGTGTTTGCCTGTGCCACTTTCTTAGCTTATCCAAAGTTATTGGCCATTTACTGCTAGCTGTCCTTTGTTTGATATCACTCTGATTCTCTGAATTGTGTATTGAGAGAATATATTTCAAGGCAATATTTCTGTCCACAATAGTTTTTTTAAATAAACTGGTGGTCCATGGCCTAAAGCGATTTGAGAACCACTAATTTCTTTCTAAATTGTTTGGTTATTCAGGTTTGTAAATTGCAGTAATCGAGCAAAACAGTGCTGATTTCAATTTTTAGGCTTGTTCCACTTACTTTTAATAACATGGAATCAAGAGCTAAACTTATATGTTGTAGCACTGTCGTAGTACTGTCACACTGTAGCATAAATAAACAGTTGGTTTAGTACAGTGATGCCTCTTTAAAATGCAATAAAGTTTAAAACTGTTTGTTTGATGAGTTTTGATTTTTTTTAAACATAAATTTGTGTAGACTTTTAACATGAAGTTTTTTGGCTATGGTTTTTTGGCTGATACCTGTAACAAAAATCACTCTGTATTGTTTTTGCTTATAAATATTTAAACAAACCATCTTTGAAACAGATGTGTTTAATGACCAAAAATTTTTAAAAGACTATCTGGTATTCGCTACCTATTGTTTAAGCTTATGACATCATAAAGACATAAATATTAACAACCCCCACCATCTTTGAAACAGATGTGTTTTATGGCAAAAAAATGCTTAAATGGCTATCTGGTCTGTATGATTTTTGTTACCAAACAAATCCCAATTTATTCTAGGCAGAAGTAAACTGGGATCCTGTGGACAAAACTGTTCTGGCCAACGAGCAGGTGTGAACTTTTCATTATATTCCAATTGTTGCATGTTTAAACAAAGGAAAAAAAAGAAGATTTTTTCCGATGACATTTATTTGATTGACAGGTTGATGAGGATGGAAGATCATGGAGGTCAGGTGCCATTGTCGAGAAGAAAAATCTAGAACAGTGGTTTCTCAGAATTACTAAATATTCACAGGTTAGAACATGCTTTTCTACTTGTTTTGATACAAAACAAATTACAGTTGATTATACAGTAATGTTTTTGTAGTGTCTCTGAACAATTTCAATTTTTTTATACAAAAGTTTAAAAAGACACTCTCTTAGTAACATTATAAAACAACTTTGTAAAAAAAGCTCTTTCAAAGAATTGAGGTTTAAAGGTAATATACAATTATTGGTAGGGTGTTATTGCTAGTGATTGCACAGGATGTTAACTTAGTTAATAGAGCATCAGGTATAGAAAAACATAGGTTGTGAGTTCAAAACTCACTGCAAGCATAAAATCTTTATCACCAAATTATCATAGGAAAACCTTTAATGTCTAGTCTCAACCTGCACTGACACCACCTTATAGGTCGAAAAGTGTTCACTGTCTGCAGCTAACTAACTAAAGCAACTTTTTTAAATTTCAGTCCTTGCTAAAGTCTCTTGGGGAATTAAATGAAGATGTTGGTGTCAAAGCAATGCAGCGTCATTGGATTGGTGATTCAAGCGGAACCTACTGTAGGTTTTCTGTCAAGGTATAATCTCGTTTGTTGTTGAAACAAACAATAAAATATGGGTGTTTTACCCATACTGATTAATTGGTATTTTAATAGGCCGATAACCGCTATTTTGTTCACAGTAAAAGGCCCAAATTTGTACCTCATTCAAGGTATAAAAAAAACTTTAATGTTGTTTAAAATATGGACGTTGGGTAATTGTACAACAAAGTAACAAATAATTAGGTTGTAAGGTCATACTTCTCTATAAACAAAATATCCCAGTAAAAATGAAACTAACGAAAACCAGGTCAGAGTATTAAAGCTTTCACCATCAATTTACCTTGATTCGAATCAGAGACTAGGCCAGTGGTTCTTAACCTTTTTTCCTTGCTGCACCCCTTTCAAATCACCAACCAGTTTTCGCACCCCCTGGGTTTTTGTATTTATACAGAATAGACCTAATCAACCTTATAGATTCAGCATCCCCGCACCCCCTAAGAACAGTTTTCGCACCCCCTTGTGGTGTTGAACCCCTGGACTAGGCTATGCTTGAGGACATAGTTGCGTCAAGCAAAAAAAACATAGGAATAATCAGACCTACCAATAATCTCTTACAAAAAGGTTCTGGACAGGTTAATTGCAGGCCCTAAAGACTGGGTTTTTAGGATATCAATCATTTTCTAACCTAATGTTTCAGATAAATGGAAAAACATTGACAAACAAGATTCCAGTGTATTGCACCCACCCTACATATGTCAGTCATGGTAGCCATGTCAATTTACAAACTTCAAATCTACCACAATTAGCTAATCTACTTGAAGATAATACACAGGTACATATTTTTACCTTTCTTATTTACATGCTTGTCTTAAATAGTCATAATTTTGTTTTTACCAGAATATAGTTTAAAGATTAACTTTTACTGACTGGAAGTTTCTTGATGATTGTAATGTTGGTATAAATAATTTGGTTTGTGTTTATTTCTTTATTTATCAGGTTCAAAAAGTGTCTAAAAATTTATGGATTTATCACATTTAATATGTTTTATACAGAAAATTGATTTTATTTTGATTGTAAAGTCAAAAAATTTTGAGCGAAATTAAACTAAAACCTTGTCCCTTATATTTACTGTTTAATCCAAATTTTTGTGCTTAACAGGGTGATAACAAAACAATCATGCAAGCCATCGCTGCAACTGCACCAGGTAATACAAAAATTGCTTGGTCCCTTACCAACTAAAGTGTAAATTTAGCCGAGTCAAAACAAGTACTGTAGATTGATGAAAAACAAGGCCTTTGTTACATTGGAAATACAAGTTGTTTGATTTGGTTTGGATGGTGTTATGTTTCTTACTGTGAAACTGTGGAGTGAGTATCCAATGTCATCACCACTAAGCCCAGTAAGCACAAGGTGACGGCCTCACCATGCCACTGTCTACTATTCACCTGTGCTACTGATAAAGGTCTTTACCCTAATTTTCCTTGGCACAGTGTCATTACCATAAACTTTGGGTCTCAAAAAACTGAAAGTTTGCATGTAACGATGATTTTTGTCATGTTTTCTGGTTTTTCCAAGTTATACATTTGTCATACTTTTTGGCTTTTGTGTATGGCATGGACTACGAGTCCTATTTGGGATTCCCAGGTTAATCAACAACTTTTTGAGTCCCTCATCCAAGAGTCTTTACCCTCTGCTTCTTACTAACCCCAACTATTTTGAAGGTCAACCCATAGATGGCATAGAGTTGGTAAACCCATTTGGTAATGAAAATTTGAAATTGGTGATCAGCAACCAGTATTGTGAGGCCCATGACAAAGCTCTCTCTGTCTTAGGTATGGAGTTTAATAAATTTTCTGTTAGGTTTAATATTATATATTACACTAAAGCTTTTAGTACACTTTCAGTCTGCGTATTTGTTATGCAATGTTACATAAGTTACAAAAAGCGATTTCGCCGATTAATGGCATCCGTCAGTTTCTAATTATTTTATTTGATTCAAAATTTTTATATATATTACACTTCATATGAAAAACGCAGGCTGGTGTTCTGAAAGCTTTCAGTTTAGTATATATTATATGCAATTAAAATCGTATGTAATGAGATCGTGTTTGGTTCTGGATGCTTTCTGTGTTAACACAGTTTTTGATTAAATTTTATGGTATGTTTCTAAGTGACCTTCCAACGATTGACAACTTTCCTTCAACTTTACAAACTTGACCAAAACGTTTTTGTCATAAAACTGATATTTGCAGGACTTCCAGTTGTGAATGAAGATGATCTGGAAATTGCTAAAAGACTGGACTTTCCAATTAAAATGGATAAAGTGAGTTTTGAAATTTATGCAAATAGAAATGACTTCTTTTGTCATAAATATTTAAGTTGGGCTCACCGCTGAACCTGAGTAGCTCAGTTGGTAGAGCGATAGTCCCCGAAAGACTCATGCCATAGGTTTGAATCCAACTGCGGGCTAGATTTTTCTGTCTCGTGATATGGAAATTGTTTTTAATGGGCTTCGAGTACTTTGATTTATAAACGAGTGTAACGTGATCGCTGGTCTGCATAAACGCTTTAGGGCTGATCCCAGTTATGAATATATGTTTATCTTAATTGGCTAGGATGACCCACAGTACACCAGGCCCATTAAAGGCGTCATACCGAATCAGCCGGTCACCAAGCATTCACCACCATATGGCAAGGCGTAGGCTAGAAATTGGCTAGGATGAATATGCTATGATTTGTAGGCAGAGTTGTAATACCGTCCTTATTTTGAAAGGCAATGTCTTGGGAAAATGTATTGTTCTTATTTTTAAGAAATGTCCTTGTTTTTGACTTGAGTCCTTATTTTGTCTTATTTTCAACAATTCGAAGTCAAATCCCTGCTACACGTAAAAAGTAATCCTAGACCTGAGCTGTCGTGAGATGGACGAAATATTTTCTATGCACAAGGAGCTGCTGAAACTGATTGTGTCTAACAAAAAAATGGCATGTGATATGTCATGGTTCGTGTAAATGTAAAGATTTGTTCAAAAACGTTTTTTCGTTTCGTATGAAACTTTAATTTTTCGGTTGTCTTTATTTCGGGTTTCATTTTTGATGGCCCTGTTTATAGGTTTGGCGTACTATGATTACCCTTATTGGTGAATGTTTTACGTTTTTTTCGATTTTTAGCCAACGTTATCAGAGGACGAAGCACTTGCCAAGATAAAATCACTTGGTTGTGGTGAGGGTTACCTGTCTAGCAGCAAGCTTGCTGATTGGTTGATTTCACGGCAAAGAAGATGGGGAACACCCATTCCGATTGTTTACTGTCCGGAACACGGAGCAGTGGCAGTTCCTGAAGATGAGCTACCTGTCATCTTACCAAAGTACCACGAATCTCTGGATGAGTGGGAAAAAACTACATGTCCTAAGTAAGTTTTTTAGCTCATTTTAGCAATTCAAACTTAATGGTGAAAATAACGGCCGAAATAGACGTAAAAAGAGACATGCTTTATATATTTCAAACGTTTCGGCAAATGCTTAAGCCATCATCAAGGATATCTTGCCGGAACGTTCAAAATATAAAGCATGTCGATTTTTACGTCGATTTGGGCCATTATTTTCACCATTAACTTCCGTAACAGATCCGTATATAGTGTTCCAATTTTCGTATTTGTTAAACTTTGTTCGTGTTAATTGGAAATTTTATTTGAAGATAACATAGTTGTGAAATAGATTAACTATAATTTTTCTAAAACACGTTGTTTTCTTCTTCAGATGTGGAAGTCATGCGACCAGGGAGACGGACACAATGGACACATTTGTTGATTCTTCGTGGTATTTTTTTCGTTACACAGATCCCCATAATTCCTCAGAGTGAGTTTTCATTTCGTTTTTGGAACAAAAGTCGAAGTTTTAGTAATGAATTTACTTGAGATAAAAAAATTAGCTTTGTGCACGCAATGACTGTTGATATCATTTCCATTACGTTATGTCTCTCTGCGATTAAAGCGTATTGCTTCGGCATACAAAAACGAACTGTATAACCCAAACGCTAACGCCATATAACTGTATATTCCACCTATACAACTTAGTAGGCTTCTTAATGATAACTCTCAGACTGATCGTCATGCACTGGCATAGCAGATCTGATATGTTTTTCTGTTTGTCTAAAGCAGTGGTTCCCAAACTTTTTTCTTTTAAGGCGCATTTTAGAAAAAACATTATTGGCGCAGTTCGAATATTTGAATAAAAAATATATTTGAATGTTTTTATTTCAGTTTAAAATGGCACAGCAAATTAGCTGACAAAGCCACTAACTATATGAGGTCATAAAGCCGCTATATAGGTCACTCTCATAGTTAAATAGCCTAGTTGAACATCTCAGAGACGTGGAGCATGTTGGGCTAGTGATCTAAGCACCTGGTACTACTACTCTACTTGATTGATTTTAATTTCAATATTTTTTGCGGCACACCTAATGACATCTCGCGGCACACGGCGCATAGTTTGGGAACCACTGGTCTAAAGGAAAAAAAGTACAAACCGCTATAATCTTGCCTAAAACTTGTTTCGTTTTTTTTTTGCTTAACCCATCTTTTGCCAAAGCAACTTCAGCTTCACACTCTTAACCCCTATTTATAGTTTCTTCTTTTTTCAGACCATTTTCTCGAGAGTTGGCTGACAGTTTAATGCCAGTTGATCTTTACATCGGGGGCAAGGAACATGCGGTTCTTCATCTTTACTACGCAAGGTTTTTCTCACACTTCTGTGCGGACCTGGGTATGGTAAAACACAGGTAAATGGCCAAGACGACAAAAACTTCGCACAAACAAATTGGAATTTGAAAATGTAATATCACTTTTATTTCACAATCTGTCGGGCCCAGTTAAGGCGTTACACCTAATCATACGAGGCAATGAAAATTGTGATTCGACTTTCGACAGGTTCACCGCTGAGCCTGCGTTGCTTAGTTGGTAGAGCGCGAGTCCCCAAAAGACTTCTGTCGTGGGTTTGAATTCCACGCCTTGCTCTATGAGAATGCCTGGTGACCGGCTGATTCGGTATGACGCCTTGGGCCTGGCGTACTGTGATTTATATATAGTGTATATATACCGTGATTGCTGGTCTGCATAGCCATAGATGCTTCAGGGCTGATCCCAGTTAAGAATTTATACTCATTTTAACTGTTTTAAAAAGAAATTTCAGAAATACAGATCACGCTTTAAATTTCTGTTAAAATTCTCTCTGCAGGGAGCCATTCAAGCACCTGCTCGCTCAAGGATTAATCAAAGGAAAAACATACCGGGTAAAATCTTCGGGAAAATATCTGCACCCAGACGATGTGCTTGAGAAAGGTAAAGGGCTGAATCAAGTTATCAGTTTTTCTGTATTGCTTGGCAGAGGTAAAATATTACCACATTCAAACAAGATGTCTATACCTGTGCAAAAATGAAGGCGTATTGATTTAGTTGGAACGCTCTACCCGCGCTTATAGGTTGCGCTTCAGCCAATTGTAATTATAAATGAAAGGACCAGAAAACTGCAAGCTTGATGTATATGCGGCTTTTCAAATTGCGTCAAATTGGGTAGCAATTTTATACCTTGGCTATTTCTTGCTAAGTGACAAACAAATTATTTCCTTAATTCCAACATATTTAACACAATTCAAGTAGTGACAAACCTGGAAAAAACAGGTTTGGTGCATAATATTTTCATCTACAATCTTTTTGAGATGGAAAGTATTTGGAACGATCAAGCGGCCATGAAGTTGAGACAAGTTTCGAAAAAATGAGTAAATCAAAGTTGAATGGGGTCGACCCCGGAGATTTCCTCGCAGAATGGGGAATCACAATCACTCGGTTATTTGTTCTATACGCAGCTGCACCGTTCGAATCAATCGACTGGGATGTGAAAAGTAAAAACTTCATATAACAACGGAAACTTAAATTGATTGTAATAATTTCGAAATCTTAACAAATGTCTACAAAAGTCGTTTGCGTTTTTTTTATCATGGATTTTGAAAAAACGTACATTTATATTTGTAAGTTACAGTTACAGTAAGTCTGCTCTCGTCCTGCTTGAACCCGCAGACTTGGGAGCGAAAAAGTCTATCTTTTGCCAAATGAAAATTAATATAAAAAACATATAGTTTGTCGAGTCTATACGGTTTCGGCCAATACTAAAACAGTGTGAACACCTTTGACTGTGATAGCTGATGTTATTCCCGGAGTTATGAGGTGGCAGATGAAAATGTGGAGATGCGTCTCTAACCTGAGGAAATCGCGGGAAAAGGGCGAAGTTATCACTGAAGTTGACAAAATACGAGAATTAAAATTGGCTCAACATACAAACAATGCCATCGCTCAGGTTTGTAAAAAAGCAAAAAGGCTTTAGGATTGTGTACAGTAGATTAAAGTTTGCGTGCAAAACTTGTTTAATCCTCGGTTGATAAAAAAGCGGTTAGTATTTTCTTGTTTCCAGTTATGTAAATCAAGATACAGTTTACATGAGCACTAGTTTGTTTTTGCTCTTCAGTTTGTGCTGCTTACAATCGAGGGCGGCTTACGTTTCAAATGTCGTGCTGATACTATTCCTACCCCCTGTTTAGAATTAAAATTATTGTAGATGTATTTTATACAATTAACATTGGTTCTGCTGAGTACAGTTTGCATGATTAACAAATGTTAAATATTTGTACTACATAACAACAGAAAGTAGTATTATAACGCATACAAGCGCACGGCTTACAATCGAGGGCGGATTACATAATTTTTTAACACCTTAACAATTGGCTTACGTCCTATAGTCGAGTAAATATGGTATGGTAACTTTATTTGTGTTATTTCTGTATTTCAGATAACCACATTGTTTGATACTTCATGTACATTGAGTGCGGCCATCACCCTGCTTATGACGCTTGCTAAGGATACGTCTGTAAGTTTACTTTAAACGGGCGAAATAGTTTATGCAAGTATTAGAAATGACCCGAACCAATTTACCATGCGCCGTCGTTCAAAATACAGTAAACCTCGCCTAATTCGGACAAAACTTGAGGTACAAGTGATTTGTAATGTGGTAAGGCTTTCATCGGTTTATCCGGATCCTCGACATCGGTTTATCCGGATCTTCGGCTATTTGGGACAGTTTTTAGGTTAAACTGGTCCAAATGAACCGTGGTTTAATGTATTACCTTCAAAATTAAAACATTTCATAATTGGTTGACAATCCAATTTCACTCCATGATTTTCTAATCAAATGTCACTTTCATAGAACTGTCCTTCGTCAATTATTGCGTCCAGTCCACATTACGAAAGATCAGTTTGTGCGCAGGTTATTATGTCGGCTCCTCTAATGCCACACTTTGCATCGGAACTCTGGGAAGGTAAGAACAGTTATTAATATAGGGTCTCTTCACTGAATGGGATACATATTGTTTCTATCCGTAAGTTTTTTTTCTGTCTAACGCTGGCTTGTTCCATGCGTTTGGTCAAGAAAGAGTGCTTCGAGCGTATTTAAATCTACCCACACGTTAGTTGGTTATTCAAAGTTGATCCACCCAAAATTTAACCCTAGTTGACCCCGCGGTTTACCCACAGGCCTCCAAAGTTTATCTCACGTATTAAGTCCGTTACCAACTGTTTTTTGTTTTACCGAAATTCCGAACAGTTGTACTTACCAGGCCGGTGGTCTAATCCTGCCACATTCTCTTTGACTGCAAGCCGATATTAACTCTGCAACATTAATTGAGTCAAACTGTGGTAATATATCCACGTCGTTAGGTGGCGCGAGTGCGATAATCTGTGTATTACGCAATCGGAAAATCAACATCAACACTTTGTAATTTACTGTTCTTAGTACGCGAAAATACTTCCTAGATTTTTCCAACATATGAAGCAAAATGGGCAGGTCTTTAATTATTTTGGTGCCGCCTTATAAGTAGTATTTCTTTTACCGCTCGTTTACCTTTCTTTTTGTGTTTGTTTTTCTTTCCTGCAAATAAATATATAAGTTACAAGACTGGGAAAAAAATGATAACAAACAGCATTATGACTTCATAGGTCTGCGCAGCATGAAGTCGAAGTTGACGGATTTTGATTGGGATAACCACGTGCTTGACCAGAGTTGGCCAAAACCAATCGACCTGGGCCAACAAACACTTCACAAGTTGTTCGTCAAGGTGAGTCATCTCAAAAATTAGGAAATACAACCAGCACAACCACTTTGTATTCGCAAGGTTGTAGGTTCTACTCTCGACTCGTTTTTTGTAGTTTCTTAAAGGTTGGGAACAGAATTGGCATTTCTTTACAGTAGTGAATTCTCAATCGTTTTTTCATTTTTACGGAAACATACATAGAAAATAGTTTTTTTCCCTAAACGATGGTCCAATGTTTGCTCCCAGTTTTTATCAGTTTGTATCAGTAAGGATTATTTTAGCCCACTGCGTTGAGGATTTATTACTAATCTAAACGTAAAACTCAGTTTGTTAGGTTCAGAAGAAAATTTTGGTAGCTTTCAGGATCATAAAGAAAATGTTAGTAAATTTGGTAACTTTCTGAGTGCTGATCCAATTTAACCGCGCTGTGTTCTTCTGTGACGTCAAAAAATCGTTCATGATTGAGTGGGGGGTTATGCAGCCCTCTACCCCTCAGCCCATTGGTAAACTTTACAAGTGCTGTTTTAGCGCACCATTATTCATATATCCCAAGCCAAATCTCTTAGTTAAATTGTACTCTGCATTGGGTCTAGTAAGCAGTCAAGTTCAGTTGTCTGAGAAAGAACCTAAACCTAAGCATATTAGCGGTTTCGTAAACCATTCGATATGACGTCACGCTCTACACACAACGCTGTAGTTATGAATATTTGATAACAAAACTGGCGTGGTTGTACTCAAAAACAATATTTGCAGTTTTCAAACAACAATCGATTGTCATTTAAGTTACTAAAATATTGGAAATTGGTGTGTCACGTGTGTCACGTGTGTCACGTGTGTCTTTACACACTGGGTTTATCATAGTTTAATATCAGAAAACTACAGGTGTTTGTAGGGGTTTAGCGAGTATGTTCTCTTAAAATCATCATAAATGCTAATATTTGTAAATTTTCCGGTCATAACGACCCTATAATATCTATAATTATCACCATGTGGTCTTCAACTGCATAGGTTGTATTTCCAGAGCCAAAGTATCTATTTACAAACCACAATTCCTCTCCGGTCGGGAACCTCTGCACTATACAGTTTTAAGGCACTTGTTTTAAAGATGGTGTGATAGAATCGGTATTTACAACATTACACGCCTCATGCATTTTTTGCCCTTGTAGGTCAATTAATTGCGTATGTCTATGAGCGGTTATATAAAACTTCGGAGTACAAAACTTTTTTCAGAAATGTACAGGCGGATTTAGTATGTACAGGCGGAATAGGTTTATAACCATTCACTGTGACTCTTGTCACAACAAATAAGCCGTTGATTTTGTGTTTCTTAACTTCGGCGGTTTGTTCGGTGAGTTGCGCGCTGTTTGGAGGTCGTTAAATAACGTGTAAAACAACATGTTAACAATTAGCATAGTTGCAACGTAGCTGCTTCGTTAATATTTCACAACCCTCAAAACACTTTGCTTTGCTTTGCTTGTTGAAAAACCCGTACAGCTCTTACAGTTAATTACGTTGCTTTGTGAAAAAGGACAACCGAAACACTATTTGTTTACTTTGGAATACGAACTTGTTGTTTTGTACCAACCTAAACTTGTTTGTTTGTTTTTTAAAACGCCCTAAGCATGTGTTTTTAAGTATGCTGGTTAAACTTTAATAAACATGAACTATGTTTAAGCGATAAAAAAAACAATCTTTGCACAATTATTTGACATAAAATTGCACGTTTGGAGAAATGCAAGGGCAGTACTTTGGGTTCTCGAGACTCAAAATATACCCAAAAGACGTTTGCAGGCCTTGCTTTCCCACACGACATATATGTTCATCCAATCGCTTGTCAAACAATTTTACACAAACATTAGATAGGCAATATGAATAAGGCAAACATTAGCGCGACTGAAAATAGCCTCATACATTGGAATGAGAACACCATACTGTATGAGGGGGCGTATTCCACATTCAGAGGTCACCTTAAAGTAACTTAAGAAGTTGTTGTTTTGTCCCAAGCACAGTTGGCGACGTGACGTGCTCGCTGTGGTGATTTTTGTGCGTGATGCAATAAATTTCGAATGTGTCTAGGTTTGTGCCTGGATTTCAGTAGCTTTACGAATAGTTGTGGTGCAAAATTTCTTTATTGTGCAAATGGGTGCCATAAAAATGTGCTTAATAGTGGTTCGTATTGTCTTGTGGATTTGCTCCCAAAAGATGTTTGTTACTGTGCTGTTGTATTTATTTAAGGTTACTTCACAAAATCAATGGGCCCCAAGCAAGAACACGTGCATTACCATACATTCTACCATATGTCGTGTTTCATTAAAGTGACAGCCTTTTGTGAAACTTGAATTGCAACTAATATGGCCACAGTCCTGATCAAATGACGAAAAAATTTCATTTCATTAAAGTTACGCCCAAAACATTGAATATAACACTATCATAATGCATAACAACAACGATTTTGTGTTTTACTCCAGGTTGACAACAAACATTGCACAGTTATTCATCACTCCAACACCAACGATGACCCAGAGGCGCTACAGAAACTTACTTTGCAGAACAACACCGTACTGAGCAGGATAAAAGGTCGAAAGGTCACTGAAATACAGAATAATGGCCATCAAATCGAAATTCACACAGATTGTTGTGACGTCACTAAATCTAGTGCGTCATAATAAAAGCTTTGTGACGACACAAATACACCGTGTGTTGGTTTGTTTTATGACATCGGTTGTGGGTTTCCTGAATTAGATGAAATTTTATGTTGAGGGTTTGTTTAGTGTCCGAAGGCAGATAAATAGTTGTTCATTGTGTATTAAGAACTGATATTGTATCAATAGAATCAGTGCTTTTCTGCAGCCTTGTCACTAAAGATTATGGTTTATTATAGGTGCTGTAAAGGCCTGTTTTTGCAAATTGATAAAGTCTAAAAGCGTTTAATAGGTACCGTGTTTCAGCTGAAGCGATGTCTATTGCCTATGTTTACAAAACAGCATCCTAATCAATATCAAATTAAAATCCCGTGTTAATTACCATCAATGACATTCATTACTAAATACACTTCCACACATCGCAAACATAGATGGATTGATTTTGGCCTTGCATATAAACCAGCATTACATTTTAAAATCCACTAAAACATGTCAATATTTTCTCCCTCTCGACATTTATTTGCCACCGGAAACGAAGATCGTCCGGTCACTCAAACCATTGCATTACAATGCGTTTTTCTTGGTACTGACAAGGTATATCACGGATAGTGTATGACAAAATAAAGCGATGTCTACTGCGTCATCATGACACGTCAAACGATGTAATGTGTGGGTAGGCTACCTGTTTCACTTCGCAGGCGTAGAAGTAACTGTAAAGGTTTATTTGGGTACCTTGACTTACTTGCATAATATTTTCGAAGATGACAGCAAGTATTTAATGAGAGAGTATTTTTAGGTCAGATTTGAGACTTTGTTTTGTATTCTTATGATACGTTAAACTGTACATAGCTGTTCTGCAAACCCTCTGACAGATAACCAGTATTCATTTGAAACCTGCATGTTTTTTTCTGCAAATTCAACACATCACTTCTGGGGGCGTTTAATGGGCGTGTCGACGCCAGATGTAAAAAGCGAACAGTCGGCCGCTCTCTTATCGCCTACTTGGAATTCAATTGTATGACTGTGCACAGCTAGACATGTCATGGTAGTACAGGGACTGTATGTTTGTGAAGTAACAGCCAAAATCATTTTTGTAAAGTAATTTTTTGATTAATCCGGCAGCTAGTGGTACAGATTGTATGCGTTAATAAAGCGAAAACTTTTGAACAATCGATATTGTCACAAGATAATACAAGAGAGATAAAACAAGAGCAGTCTCTTTGTACACGGACTGTTTTGCTGACCGCGGAACGTATTGATTGTTTAAACAGCACCGACAGTCACTGTGCACTTTGATAAGCTTCAAATTTCAATGTTCAACAGAACAACTTAGTCTGCAGTTGCTTCTAATTTGCTCTTCGGTGAACAGCTGTAAATTGTAGTTTGCTCTTTTTGTTCTTTGCTTTTGACACTCCCGCTTGGTTGGAAATACTGATAAAGGTAAGAACTTAGTTAACACCATACAGATAAGTAAATCTAACGCCAAATTATGTCTGGCTTTTGTGTAATTCACAAATCACAATACTCGCAATCTATGAGCATTTCTGATCTCTGGTTTGGTTGGATAGAAGCCTGAAACGTAAGGCTCGAATTTGATAATCTATAAGAGCACAGTTGAGACCAGTGACGATATTTTTATGTTCCCAGTCAGTATCTAAATTAGGCAATCAAAGTTTGAAATAGTCAGTTGAAGGTGAACACGTGTTAGGAATTAAATTATCAGAGCGTGAATTTTCATAAACCGGATTAGCAAATAAAACATAACTCTTGGTAGAAAATTGCTACATCGTTAAACCTCTTGTTTTATGTGACATGTCTACCAAATTTGACGCGGTAAAGTGTTCACAAGTACAAAGCATTTTTTATGTTTTTTTTAATAATATTTTTGGTAGACTTCGGGGGTAATTCCCATTTAGAGTGGCGTTTCTGACAAAGGTCATGGATGAATGAGAACGTCAACGTAGTAATGACTAGTTCAGAAAGGTCAATCGTGATGAAAAGTTTAAAATGTAAAATGATTGCGATTTCGTAAGGTATAGCAGCTGGTTGAAACAGTGTAAGTAAGATTCAAACAAATGTTTTACATAAGGAGAAGTAGTTGCTAATTGTCATGTTTTAATTTCTTCAAAAAATGAAAACAGTTTAGTTATTTTTCTTTGATCAACGTTTTCTACAATCTTAATTGACTAAACATCCTTAAAAATTGTACATAGTGTATTTAAAAAGTTGTCTTAATGAAAACTTAATTTATCAATTACCAAAACATTTGTATGTTGCCTTAATTTGTCATACCATTTTGGATGTGTGTTTTGACATTTAGTAATTAAAAAAGGTTTGTTTCAATGTTAAAACTGGCAGACACCTACTATATTTTCTGTAGTAGTTGGCATTTTGTTACAAAGCACATTTCTTTCTTTAGACTTGCCATAGTTTTTACTTATTGTTGCACAATGTCTATGCGTAATGTTGTCAAACTGTGCCCCAAAAGGTGTTTATTGTCTCACTTTAAAGCATCGTCACCTGCAATCATCATGTCTTCAAACAATCGCCCGATAAGCAATGGTGTGGCCAACTACCAGAAAGTCCTTACAGTTGACAACATGAATCAAAACATAAAGAAAGTAGAATATGCTGTTCGTGGACCCATTGTTGTTAGGGCTGGAGCAATACGTAAAGAATTGGAACAGGTATATTTAAATGCACAGTGTAATAATGCTAAAAAAACCTTGAAAAATCTTAAATATATCCTGGCATAATTTGGGGTTTTATTTGGTTATCAGACTTTTAAGCTAATAAGGTTGTTTGGGATTTTTTAATTTCTAAATAAAGCAAAAGTTATGTATTCATTAGACCTTAGACATAGTTTTGTTTTAAAGTAGCTTACAAAACCATTTATACTTAAGGGAGCAGAAAAGCCATTCTCTGAAGTGATATCAGCAAACATAGGTGACGCTCACGCCATGGGACAATCACCAATAACATTTTTACGTCAGGTACAGTATTCACATGTCAATGACACTAACCAGCCATTTGCATACTTAAGCACACTTAGCATGCCAGTATTTTTATTGTCCTTCTTACTTCTTTATTAATAATTTGATTGGGTCTATTAAAATAAGTATCTTTCTATCGTACTGTTTTTAATCTAAGCAAATAATTACACAAGTTTTTGTAGGAACTACAGGTTAATATCACCAAATAATGCTTCAGCCTGTGGGAACATTAATTGTACTTGCAAAGTTATAAAATCAAATGTACATTGTTGTGCTGATTCTGTTTGGCCTAGGGTTATATGCATTGGGTTTTGGATAAAATTAAACAGTAAAGAACAGTAATCACTGGAAAACTGCAACTGTAGGTAATGGTTTCTCTTTTAACTTTACTTTATTCCAATGGGCAGATTTTTGTCAAGCTGTATGCAATTCACTAACGAATCGATACAATTACCTTGTAGTTTTGTTCGAAGATATATATACATTTCATTTTATTTCTTGTTACTTTATTTCCAGGTTGTAGCGTTGTGTATTTATCCTGAGCTGTTCAAATCAAATGAGTTTCCTGAAGACGCAAAGAATCGAGCTAAAAGGATACTCGGGGCTTGTGGAGGTGGATCTGTGGGTAAGTTTAATGCAAAGTCTTGCTTTATTTTTGTAATTCATTATTTTTTCTAGTTATATAGCCTTTTCCAGCATGAAGATATCTTCAGTACTTTTATGTAACTCCAATTTCTTTCAGCAGGAAAAAAACTCTTTAGTCACCACCAAAAGAAATACCAAAGAAAGCTATTTGTCTTCTGGGTCTGCCATTAGTTGTCTGTTTTTTCCATTTGCTCAAAATTGTCTTAAATAAGTCTATATTCCGCAATAGGGTTAAAGGTTTGCTTTAAGCTAATGAGTGTTAATGTTCGTTAGTTACAAACATTTATCAAATTGTAAAGTTTTAAATACTGTGTTGAAGCATTCACTTTTAAAAATAATTATAGCAATATACGTATTTTAGGTGCATACTCTGCTAGTCAAGGCATAGAGGTGATTCGAAATGATGTTGCCAACTATATTGAGAAGAGAGATGGAGGTATAAAAGCTGATCCGAACAATGTGTTTCTATGCACAGGTGCAAGTGACGGGGTTGTGGTAAGTGGTTTACTTAGTGTGTAAAATTACTTTCTTTTCTTCTTGCTGCTTGATTAAATTTGATATTTCTTTGATGGTCATTTGAGTGTTCAGGTAAATTGTACATACAAAATATGTATACATACAAAAACCACCCTTCCATATCACCCCCTGACAAATGATGATCTTTATAGGTCTGAAGCATTTTTGTCATTTATGTAACTAATTATAAACACAAAAGATGAAAACTTTTATGCTATTTTTTTTGTTTTGCAAGCTTTTACGGACATTTAAATTCAAACCTTTTACTGTATGGTTACTTTTTATGTTCTGGTCTGTTGGCTATGTCATTCAGTAACACTGCCCATATAGCCAATATATAACCTAATATTCATATTCAATTTCAGGCAATGTTGAAACTTCTTGTAGCTGGTGTTGGTAAAGATCGAACTGGGGCTATGATTCCAATCCCACAATATCCACTGTATTCCGCTACCTTAGCAGAATTGAATGCAACAATGGTAAAATAAAATTCAATCCAATGTTTTTTGTATATGCATAGGTGCAAAGAAAATTCTGATAAAGTATTTTTTTGAAAGCAGACATAATAAACAATGATTAAGATTTCTTGCCTGTACGAGTTGCTTTGTAAATCTTACTTGGTAATTCTGCAATTAAATATAATGCTTAGATGTGATTTTACTGTCATTTTTGGACACTGCGTCAAAGATATGCTTTGAATAGCTTAAAACCTTGGAAAAACATGGAAAGACCCCCAAAAGATACAGCATACATCTGAAATAGAATTAAATTGTACATCGGATCACAGGTGCCATACTACCTTGATGAAGACAACAACTGGGCATTGGATATTGATGAATTGCAACGAGCATTTGACGAGGGAAAGAAAACCTGCAAACCTCGCGTTCTTTGTGTTATAAACCCAGGAAACCCAACCGGACAGGTTTTGAGTCATGACAATGTGGTTGAAGTTATCAAGTTTGCAAAGAAAAATCACCTATTCCTGATGTCAGATGAGGTATCTTAAAATGATTTTCTATTTTGCTTTTGCCCCCCTTTTTGCTTTGGTGCCGCGAGATTACTTGCATATATCTGATTTATGTTTTAAACTTCAACTATGGTCAATATGACCAACTAAGCATTATTGCAGGCCGTCTGATGAGTAACAACAAAATGTTGCTTGAAGACACAATATTGGTGTCTATTTTGTTTTTTGTCAGTATTCCAAGGTTTTGACCTTAATGTACATTTCATTAAAACAGATTTGTAAGTTAACCTCTGTAGAAACTGTGTAAAAACACAAATGCACAGTTGTTTGGAAAATTATATTTTAGGCTTATAGTAAGTTTTAGGTACTTAGACTATGACAAAATGAAAACTTATATATACATCAGTTATGTAGCCCTGTAGAAGATTGAGTATGATTTTTCTGATTGTAATATTTTGCTTCATCATGAAGTTTGTTTTGTATCATGGAGCTTGATTTTACTCCAGGTTTATCAGGACAATGTCTATGCTGAAGGTTGTGCTTTTCATTCATTTAAAAGAGTATTGCATGAATTGGGCCCAGAATACAGGTAAAAACTACTTTTTTTGCGTAAAAATTGTCACAAATCATAAAAAAAGTTGGGGTATGTTGACTTCAGTAACAAATTTGTTACATTCTGCAATTTTTTGTTTTGTTTAAATTTTTCAGTGAAAATGTTGAGCTTGCTTCTTTCCATTCTATTTCAAAGGGTTACATGGGTGAATGTGGGTTTAGAGGGGGTTACATGGAGGCCATTAACCTTGACTCCAAAGTAAAAGAGCAACTTCGAAAACTTGTTTCAACAAGACTTTGTCCCCCTGTTACTGGACAGGTAATGGATGTGGCAAAAAAATAGTTACAGTTTTAGTGCAAACTTTAAACACAACTAAATATGTATTATTGTTGATGTATGAAATGCCTTTTTTAATATTGCTAAATGTCATATTTTATAGTTTTAGTAGTGTTTTAAAAAGTTTTCAATGTTATACCCCCTTTAACCTACGAAAAATACCCAAATATATTTGTTACCAAACCAACTAGTACTTGCACCACTACCCAATCTTCTGTTTTCTTAAATGAAGTTTTTAGGCAAGTTTTGTTTAGCACTGTGTTTTTATGCAACATTTCTTTTTCCCTTTTCAGGCTGCACTTGATGTGGTTATGAACCCACCTCAACCAGGTGAACCATCCTTTGAACAATTTGACAAAGAAAAGCGCCAAGTTTTGGGAACATTAGCTGAGAAGGCTCGACTCACAGCTGAGATGTTTAACTCAATCCCTGGAATTACTTGCAACACTGTGCAGGGAGCGATGTATTCCTTTCCAAGAATAACAATTCCAGAAAAAGCTGTAGCTGAGGCTAAGGTATGAATGTAACTGGGTACACTGAACTGGTTTGCTGAAACCTATGACTTTAGTTTGGTGCACCTGAGTTCCATTTGGTGGGAATGTTGCATTTTTGTTTCTGTCTCAGAAAACATATGAGGTTAATAAGGGAATAAAAACCACAGTCTGAATACTACAAAATGGTTGCACTAACCTTAAATGAAAAAACTAAAACATTTTCAAATTTGGTTACATTTAGTTCTATTCTTGTTTCTTTTTCTAAAGATTACAAATTTACCTTGGTTTTGAGTAAAAACTCAAAGGTGGCCACTGATTTCTTCTTGTGCCAACAGTGGAATATTGTTGGTTGTCAGTACTATCATTTTCAGCAGTTTTCATGGTCAGTAGGGATGTGCCAAAACTGCAAACGTTCTGTTTGGTCGAGCACCGAACATCTCACTTTAATGCTCGATGCATTATGACGTCAAAAAAATCACCTTTCTACGTTTTAGCTCCACAAGTGTCTTCCGTCACCGGCGGTGGTTTATTAAGCTGTACATGCCCATTAAGTATGCGCTTTTCTCTATCTAATACATTTGAAAAATCATTCGTTTTTGTTCATAGCAACCCTTTAGAACCCTAGTTACGTATGTTAGCAGGGCATGAATTTGCAAATTTAACGCTCGGGTCAGTTTGTGCAACTGCTCGGCCTATCCCTAATGGTCAGTACACATTCAACATAGTTTTTAAAATCCCAAAATTGAACACGGTCTGAAATACTGAGAAGTACCTGATAAACAGATTACTGGAATCAAGCCCTTTTATACTTTAGGCAAGAAATGAAACTCCTGACAGTTTTTATGCGGGACACCTCCTAGAGGAAACTGGAATTTGTATTGTACCTGGAAGTGGTTTTGGGCAACGACCTGGAACTTATCATTTCAGGTATTGATTAAATATTTTTGGGGTATTTCTGAAAGTAAACCTTCATCAGCAAAATGAACTGAAAAGACAGCTGTTGCCTGACCTAAAGCTAATACGAGCCAATGGTACTTTTAAAATTCTCAATTCTACCATATATATTAGGGCTTAGCAAAGAAACGTATCATTCCATAACAGGTAGTAATAGGTAGGGATAGAAATTTTAGAATGGTTTACTTTTGTATCAAGTCATGTGTTTTGCAGAATTATTGCATGTGATCAAAATTTTGACAAAACAAATACAGGTTAATATATTTAACAATAAAGATGGCAAACATGACATTAAAACCTAAACATTTATGTTCAACTAGGCTTGACTGGTTGGATTTGTACCATTTTATACTGGAATCCTTGCATACTTTAAGATTCATGTTCGCGATTTGAAATTGCCTAAACCAGTGGTTCTCAAACCTTTCTTATTGCGACGGCTCTGGAAAAGTTTTCTGGTCTTGCGACGCACCAGCAACTAAAAGTAAATAAGGAAACTTTTTAATAAAGTTGTGTTTATTGATACAACAACAAAAAGCCACAAAACTATTTCTGTGACGCCCTTAGAAAATTGAAACGACGCACCAGGGCATTGCGATGCACAGTTTGAGAACTACTGGCCTAAACCATTATTCTTTAGTAGATGTAAAGTATTGCTCAACAGTTCTGCACATTATAAAGTAAGGCAAAAGGGTAATCTTATTTTTATTTTTTGGTCAGGATGACAATTCTTCCCCCACTGGACAAGATGAAGTCACTCTTTAAACTTTTCCGTGACTTTCACACCTCCTTTACAAAGAGGTATCAGTAAACATGTGATTCACCCATTTTTCCATGACTCAGCATTTGTCATGTTGTGATTGCACTTTTACATTTTAAGCGATCAATTTTTCTATCACCCTGTTTTATTGCAATTTGTCGTATATTGTCAGAGGCGCATCTGAATACATGTTAAAAACATAAACTCTGTATATTTTTATAGTATAGTGCCAGGGTGGGTCCAGAGGCTTTGCATTTATGTTTGTTTTTTTGTCAAAAAAACATTATAATATTACGCCCTTAGGTAATTGCATTAAAAGATAAATTATTTTTTGTTTTTTGTGCTTACAATGTTCAAAATGAAAAAAATGCTATTATTGTATTTTACCTCACAGCGCTTCTGAAACAAAATTTTATTGGTAATGTTGGGTTTGAAGTTTTAGCTTTGCTTTTGGGGCAAGGTTTTATGTGATATATTTTTTGTGGTTTGTGTTTTTCTGCACCTTTGTCACATGTATTTGATTTCTTTCACTCCAAATATGATTTAAGTGTGGCACACATGTGTTGGCTTGATCAATGTTTCCTGGAATCTGTATGTTTATTTACTGCGTTACATCTTAAAGATATTTATTAGGATCAACAAAGAAAAATCAGTCAACTACCATATTTTAAATAATTGTACCTATTATTTGACAAAACAAAAGTGATTAGTTGATGCTAAATGACCAAACTCCAAACATTAAGGTGCATTACACTTAATTTTGCCCTATTTTTATTGCATTTTTACGAACAACCTTTAACAAGTTTGCAAGTTTTTTTTGCAAAGGTAACAGCTTAACTACACTTCTTCAGTTTTACCAACCTACTGACGATTTTGAACAAAAAGTTTTATGTTAGTTTTTCACTTTAATTTGTGATTTAAAAGAAATTCTAGGATTTTTTGTAGTTTTTAAATTTTTTTACTTTTGAAAAATATTAGTAAAAACAGACAGATAATCCAACAAAAAAGGGTTTCAACAAAAACTTTTTGGTGAACTTGTGAAACAAAATTGTTTTACGCTATTGTACTATTGTTGCATGTCGATTTGAACATTTCCACTTTTTTGTTGTGTTGAGGTGATGTCTAAATTTTACTTTTGTCAAGGATTTGGTTATTTATTGCACACCCACTGTGTATAATAATTAGGAAAAGTGTTTGTTTATTTAAAATTTGTAAATATTTTTCAAAATAAGGTTCTGGATGATGTGTTTTTTACCATCAAAGTTCCCAAGTTTAAAATGTAGTTAACATAAAAGAAATGAAGAGATATATGTAATGCTATTTTTCATGGTACAAATATACCTATTTCACACTATGACCCTAAAATTCAGGCCATATGTGATAAAAAAAATCGTTGAATTCTAATCAAATAGCAAAAATTAAGTGAAATGCAACATCTTTAAACTTCTTTGCATGCCTATGAGTTGAATTAGTGTTATATCCATCCAGTTTGAATGAATTTTATGATTTGTCAGTAAAGGCAACATGTCTAGCCATAATTGCTTTTTACCACTTTACCCAAACAAAGGAACACTTTTTAATTTTTTTATTTAGAACTCTGTGGATTATATTAGAGGCTTCGCAACTACAAAAATAGGGTGATGCTTTAAATTAGGCTCTGGTGCTGATCCTAATTTGCTTGTTTAAACTCATTGTCAAATTGTTTTTCTGCATTTTAATTTTTTCGAAGTAGGCAATTAGTGTGTTATTTTAGACCCATTGTACAAAGTGTATAACTTTTTAAAAACTGTGCCAATAAAAACCTGTACAAAACAAGTACCTGCTATTTTGTACAAGGCATCTATGAAAGTCATTGCCATCTGTAAAGGACGCAATGTTGTTATACAGATTTCTGGTTTAGATGCACTTAGTTTTAGACATTTGAAACCACTGCAAGTATGTGTAAAGTTTACGATTCTTGCTCAAGTTTATTTATATGGAGGCAGCATTCCTCTTTCATGGTCATTTTTGTATCCTATTTTTGTTAAAGAACTTTCACTATTTGTCAAAAAGTATTTTGTTAAATATTTTTTATTCTCAAAATGATCACCTTTGGTCAGAATCTGACTCCTAGCAATACTGGGAATTAAAGAGGTGCACCCTAAACATTCTACCTCTGCAACCCTGAGTACATATTCACTGATTGTTTTACCCTTTTACATAATCATGTGATTATCCTATTACAAAAACAGTTAAATACCAAACTTATTCAAAGCAAGCAGCTGAAAACATTTGTGGTAAAGAAAGTATTTCAAGGTGCAAGTTAGTGAATATGAAAATCACATGACTGAAAAATTGTGGTAAATTAGTTTGTTGAAGTTTAAAATATGGCATATTTTTTCTGTTCTTACTTTTGTCATTTGCTGTTAATATCCTGCTCAAAGAGTGATGTTAGGTAAAGAATTGACTGGAGTGACTTTAATGACCAAAAGCAAATACATGGCTTGGTGTTGTATACACCTACATTTTGAGCCAAAACTGTTCATGTTTTGTGTGTTAGTTGCCAAGATGCCTAAGTGATTAGTGGAACTGGTTTTTCTGCACAAGGTTGTGGGTTCTAATCCTGTCTCGACCTATAGAGTTTCTCTTATCAAGAAAAAAATTAAGCATGACATGAGTATCGGCGGCGATACAGTGATATCGGAGCAATCTTTTTTTTTATATGCATTTACTGTCATAAGAACTATGGTTATGGAATTACATGATGACACATAACTATGACAAAACACAAAATGGCATGAACTTTCGAAAATATAAATGTTGAAATGGCGTACAACAAAGCTCTTTGTGTTCTTCAGGTATCAATTCATTACCAAAACCAAATGGGCGCTGAAACAAATAAGAATTACATAACTAAGCAATAAATTTACTAGAAGGTTTCTATCATTTCAAAATAACTCTGACAAAAAACACATTAAACATCTGTCAATAAATTTGCTTCTTTGCTTGTAAATTTCTTAACTGAGCAATGTATGTAACAAAAGACTTCTGTTATTTTGAAATAACCCTGACCAAAAGCTTTAAATATCTGCCATTATTTTGGTTTTGTCCAAGCTGTTAAAAGTTATTCACGGTATCAGTAATGTTAGGCCAAAACTTATTTGATGACTGTGTTTGTAATTGTTGTCGGTTTTACACTGGGTTACAGGTTGCTTGCAATTGTGTTCATACTTTATACCAGTGGTTCCCAACCAGGGCCCATGGCCCCCCAGGGGGGCCACGAGCTGTGTTCAGGGGGGCCACAGGTGTAGATTTACCAGAAATACCCACTAAAAAGTCCCTAATTTAATCAACTATTTTGCATACTATTTGTCTATATTGAGGCTTTTTACGAATGCGGACCCTTATTTACTCTATTCGACCTGTTTAAAGCCGATATTAGTATCCAATTTCCACACGAGTTTGCCATTTACATTTAAGGGGGCCACAGGACTTACAAGGTTACATGAAGGGGGCCACCAGGCAAAAATGACACTTTTAGGGGGCCACGGTCCATGGAAGGTTGGGAACCACTGCTTTATACGGTTACTTTAGTTGTGTGTTTCTTAACAAAATTGTCTTCGTCTGACCCACTTGAAAATAAATTACAACTTTAACTGTGATTGCAACATGCTTAAACTGAGAGAGACTTTCATGTTAGTAATTGTAAGCCTAAGATTTTTTACTGGGTCAGAAACAGTGTAGCATATTGACTTAAACGTTAAATGCACAAACATACTTACCACAGTCACCATATAATATTTGTCCATTTAGGGTAAAATAGGCACTGCAAATTCCACAGAAGTTGTTGTTGCAAGTTAAATCAGGGTGAGAGGGACAGGTAACATTAGAACAAGGTAGTGGATCACAGGAAATTTTGGATAGTGGAAAACATTCATCTGCAAACGAATCATTTCCACTCAGTATTTTTTTTAGTTTAAGTTGATTCTTTTATTGATACCTGTTATTAACAACAAGTAGTTATGCAGACAGGATTGTCAAGCTTTTAAATTAAACTTCAGTCTTGGTTACAACTTGGCATTTATCGCACGCAATCAAATCTGAGATCTTTTATGAATGCAAATTCATCAAATCAGTGAATTACTCCCATGGGTCCTCTGAAGCATCAATTTGCAGAAAATTGGAAAATAAACATATATTTAAGCCTGTAAAGGTAACCACTGGGCTATCAAGCTAATATTCACACAGCAAACAACAACTGAACTTCAGCACATTAGGGCTTGTATTGACCCAAAGAAACGTAGGCATAAAAATGAATAGGTATAAAAAGCATTTCGGTATAAAAAAGCTGAATCTAACCAGCAGTTACAAAAACCTTCTTTGATTACTTTGCAATGTACCCTCCAACTTTTAGAAGGACCAACTTTTGGACTAAAAATGTGACTTACTGATATTTTCCATTTCATTTGTTCTATGCCCTATTTACCGATTAAATGTACACACCATTCGACCTACTCAAGTTTTGTTTCTTGATTTGTCAAAATTAATAAACTACCTTAACCAACTGTGTTCTGTGATACCTATATGGCAATGGTTCTTTTTAACACCACTAAAACCCCACACCATATTCTCCAGGCTTTAGTCAGACCCCAATAAAAGATTTATTTATTTTCGTTGCAAGTTTGTTGTATACAATACTAACCAAGCAAAGTATAAATATTTTGCCAACAGGGTCACAATTTTGAACCAAGCAAAGCAATTACTTTAGGTTATTTGGTAATTTATGATTTTAAATGAGCACAATTTTCGAGATTTCTGTATAATTCTGTATACTTTCGTCTTGCAAAAGCAAAACTTACGTCCTATGTGGTGCGGAATCGGACAAAAACAGAAACACTGGAAAATGGCATATTCAGTCGAAATTTTTCGGCCAGCCAAAACTTTGGTACATCACTAGAACAAACCAGCAATAAAAACCTTTAAGCAATACCCAATTCACCCAAAACTTTAAAGACGTTATATAATCCCCTGCTGTTCATGCAGTGTGCACAGAGCTCAAAGATTATTTGTTTCCAAGTTGCCTATTCTGATAAATGAAAATTTAAAATTGTAACCTTTTAGTGGGCACTGGGAGCTCGGAACGCAATATGTTCCATTCCACAGCAGGGGAGAAAGACAGGCACATCCAGGGTGAGGAAAAAAACAGGAGCTTATAGGTGAATTACATTCCCAGTTGCAAGGCATCCTTTGAAAATGTTCCTGATTGGCAGGACAGTACACTAACAAAACAGTCACAGTAAATACATGCGGTTAAACATTGAATTAAACAATTTTAGCAGTATAGCATCATAAACACATAACTAGAATAGTGGTTTTCCTATATATTGCCAGTTTATATATACTACATCATATTTAACGATGTATCACATATACCATTTACTATATTTATAATGGATATATATTTGGCATTGGGTCCTTATCTTTTTCCTGGCACTTTATAACATAATTGTTTCTGCAAGCATAATCTAATGGGTCCCCACACATATGCATATGCGATTTGGTAACAGTAAAAATAGGGCACAATCATTGTTAGATATTTACCAGTTTACTATACACATCATTTGATCTACACATATGATTGTTTTTGCAAGCAAAAACGAATGGGTCCCCACATGCGTGTTTGTGTGGATTTATGGTAAACAAACATCCTGGTTATTTTTAGATTCTTAAGGACAAACTTAACCAACTTTAGCCTTAACCCAACTTTGAAAGTTTTGTCCGTATTCTTTTTGCATCATTATTGTCATATAATTACAAAAAACAGTAAATAAGAACAGGAAAAATACTTTCAATTTAATCTCATGCTTTGACCTTGATATTGTCGTTCAAGGTCAGTTTTTAAACACAATTTTCCAAAACTGAAAATGAGCTTGATAACTTAATAAAACGACATAGCATGGCTGCGCAAAAACAGCTGATTTGTAATCACCAACACGACTGTCTCGTAAAACGTCCGTCCGGACGTCAAGCTGAGCACTCCCGCTGCATTCACCCGTCTTAATCGTAAACGAGTGAATTCTGAGCACTCCCGCTGTATTCACCCGCCTTAATCGTAAACAAGTGAAGATTAAGGCAAATTTTTAAATACTAAACGAATAACCTACTGCAAACAATTGTTTAACATTTCAGCACATTGGGGCTTGTATTTCTGGCCTTACTTATTATTTTGGGGTTTAAGGGGTAGACATGGGTGAATCCAATAAAAAGTTAAAAAATTCTTTAGAATAGCTTACATTGCACCAACCAACAAAGCATGAAACCCTCAGATTATGTACTTGGGTCAGTACAGCCGTTTTTAATTTTTTTCGTTTTGGGGGCCTGTGCTTATGGTTTTTACAATGCCATCGTCTTGTCATAATTCAGCCCCCAAAAACCCTTAAATTTCAGCCATGCACAAAACACTCTGCATTCTCTTTATTATTGATAGCTGCTGGCACGAATCACTATTATTTAGAAAAACGTTGGCACGCGAGGTCATTAACACATGAAAACAACACATAAACTAGCACACATTGCCTAAAAGGTTGCCGAACCCTGATTTAAAAGGTTGTGACATAATGTTTTCTTTATGCAACAAAAATTGCTTAGAGCAATGTTTTAGCTTTCCAATTTGTTGATTGCACAATATTGGACTTCAGGGTTCCACGCTCTGTTTTTTTAAATGTAAATGTATTGACAAAATATATGTTACCATTGGATTGACACTGGGATCCTGGAACACAGCTTGTTCCATTCCACAAAGTGGGCAGAAGACACACACATCCAGCAAAAGGGTACCGTGCCAATTTGCAGGATGAACCACATTTCCATCGACATGGTTTATGTAATGAAAATTTTTGATTCGAAGGGCAGTCTTAAATATAAGAACAAAGGGAAATTACATAACAGTCGAAGATAAACCAGGTGACTTAGCACATTTAGCAGTTCCAATTGAAAAAGGTTTTACACTTCGCGGGCTAGTAGGGTAAATACTGGGGTTATCAAATGAAACAGATGATACATTGACATGACTACATCTACAATCTGTAATACTTTCAAAGCTTGAATACCTAAAATCTAAATCAACCTACCATAATGAAATCATAAAAGTTATTGGGCACATATGGTACAATGCTTACCTGGTAAATTACATTGTTCAATTGGAATACATTTTGCAGTGATGTCTCGAACATATCCTGCTTTACATGCACATCGTTTTGTGCAACGCTTTTCCAAACTGCATGGTTTCATTTTGTCATTGCAAGTTGCATCACATGGAGGAGCACAATCGCTCCATACATCATTCAGGGAAGGGTCACAAATTTTTCCTAATTTACAGACAAAAATGCAAGCCAACCAGTGGTGGGATTCAGCCGGTTCGCACAGGTTCTATAGAACCATCTCACAAAATTTTATGAGATCAGCGAACCAGTTAGCATTGCTGGTGACTGTCAATGAATTTTTGCATCTAATCTGATACACCTTTTTGATATCCAAGTAGCTCATGTGTTTTATATGACTTTTGTGATAGAACCGGCTGACAGAAGTTTGAATCCTACCACTTAACCCAAATAGAAAAATATATGTTCATGGGTCAAGAGAACCACAAAACAAAAATTTGGAAACAATTTGGTTAGCGTCAAAAAAGGTTGGGAACCACTGCTCTAGACAAAGACAAAGTGTCAGAACCTTCATTGAGTTTTTCAATTGAGAAGCGAGTCAATTGACACACAAAATATTTTTAAAACCATTTGTACTGGGGCCTTGGGTAGTTTTCTTCAATGGACAACTTAGAAAGTACTGTTGGCATACCAAAATAGGCTTATAATATTCTAGTATGTTGTTTGGTTGGACTTATCATGTTAATTTTACAAATGTAACTGACAAGTAAACATGTTTTATTTATTTTTACCACTCAATGGGCACTGGTGGCTGGGAACGCAACTTGTTCCATTCCACAATGTTGGTGGGCGACATGCACAACCACGGGACCCCAAAAATTTACATGAAAAGAACCAATTGGTGTATCGCCAACATGTCCACTGACATGGTTTGTGGTAGAAAAATTCTTGATTCGAAGGACAGTCTAAAAAGAAAAATTGTGCAACCAATTGTGCGTAGGATAAAGAACAACATAGTACTTACCTGGTACATTACATTGTTCTAATGGAATGCATTTTCCAGTAATGTCTCGAACATAACCCGCTTTACATGCACATCATTTTGTGCAATGCTTTTCCAAACTGCATGATTTTATTTTGTCCTCACAGGTTGCATCACATGGAGGAGCACAATCGCTCCATACATCATTCAGTGAATGGTCACATCCTGTATCTGCTACAATGTAGATTAAATCCAAAAAAAAGATATAAGTTTAACATATTTTGTGTAGGTTTTCTCTGCGCTTGTCAACAAAATGCTTTATGAACTTCATAACTCATTCACTTAAAATTCACCTTTGAGTGTATACTACAACATGGCGTGATGTTTTTCAAAAAAACAAGACTCAATTGTCATATTTGTTTTATGTCTGATACAAAAGTTTAGTCGCAATTTAGATAATGCAAAAAATGTCAGAACTATACACAGGAAACCAGTTAATAGGGACAGTTTTGCAAATCCCAAACTTTTGTCAACTTGTTAACCGGAAAAGTCGGTTGATTGGGGCAGTTTTCAACCTGTCGTCTATTATACTTTTAAGAAAATCATTCTGAATTTTTGGGACAAATTTAAGTGAACATTTTAAACAAGTTGATCCATGATTTGAACGGTAAAGTCATATAACCTAATGGTTTTCTTAAATCAGCGCATGAGAAAAGACGTTGTTCAAGAACGTCGAACTTCTCTTACTCTTCTCATTGTGAACACAGACCTGTAAGCATTTTTTGCTACTTCTCAACTTTTTATGTCGTAACATCTGCTTTAAAACAGCTCTTGTAGCAAATGTACGAGCAGTGCTTGTGCCTTGTGGAGTGCATGTGCATTGCTTATTTTTTTGAAACTTATTTGACTGATTGCATCATACCTACCACAGTTTGACATTGGGATGTCATGTTTAACTGGTAAATAGTTCCAACATTTTTTTATTTAAAAAAGTAATTTGGCTTGTGTTTCATTCAAAATTTTGCATGTTGATGATCCTTAATTGAAACTCAGGTGACCAACCCCCTTAAACCAGGGGTGTCCAAAGTGCGGCCCGCAGGCCAAATGCAGCCCCCGGCGGCATTTTTCTTGGCCCGCGGCTGTTTTTCAAATTGTGTTGCGTAAGTTTGGATTAAGTTTTTGGGTTTTGTCGACTTGCCACTTTACGTAAGGGTTTCCCATGGAGCTTTATGTACCGGCAAAAAGCAGGGTGCCGGTAAACCGGTAAAATAGAAGGTGGTGACGCTACAAAATCCCACAGGTTCCTTAAATCCCGTAAATTTCTGTTCTAATTCTTAAAAAAACGTTGGCCCACAGGCGCTCGTCTGGTAAACGTTGGCCCCCATTAAAAAAAGTTTGGACACCCCTGCCCTAAACAAAAGAATTTGTGGCGTGGTGTTACGTTCCGTGTATGGGTGTCAAGGCTGACCTAGTTATGCAAGAGTGATTTTGTACATTCAAAAAACTGTTTGTGCTGAGGCCTTGGGTAGTTTTCTTGCATGAAAAACATAGAAAAGTACTGTTGCCTTCCCAAAATAGGCTTGTAATATTCTAAAACGTTGATGGGTTGATCTATACTGGTAATGCTACAAATGTCAAACAAACATTTAACAATTATTACCACTCAATGGGCACTTGGAGCTGGGAACACAACTTGTTCCATTCCACAATGTTGGTGGGCGACATGCACATCCAGGAGAGGGAGAAAAAAGTCCACAATAAAGGGGCCAATGAAAAAAGGACTGTGGAAAATGAAAATAGGAAGAGGAGTTTGGCCAACATGTCCATTTACATGGTTTGTTGTAGAAAAATTCTTGATTTGACGGGCAGTCTATAATATGAAAAAAGGGGTAAAACAATCAAGATTCCTCAAAGAAGTTAAATTAATAAAGGACAGTTATAGAAAAAATAAAAAAGTAAAAGTATAAGCTGTTGCTGCCAGGCATGATATGAAATGTATAGATTTCTTCTGGTATTTTGTACCAGTTTTACTAGAAGAGCTTCATAAAAACAAAAACAAATCTTTCTACAAAAAAATTTGCGTTGGCAACAACAGTATAGTACTTACAAACTGCAAGCGAAAGTGGGGTGACTTTAAAAAGCACATACATTTCTTGTTTTTGCCTGCTTTAACAAAATATGTTCGTAAAGAATTATTTCAAAAGCACAAACGGAAACGCTTGGCAGTAAAGAAGATGAACCAAACTTCCATTTGTAAAAACAAAACGAAAAAAAACAGTGGGAGATCCCCATCAAATATAAAACAAATTCAACACAAAAATTGTACAAAATGTATATTTTAAAGCGCGTCCTTTGAAATGTTTTGCAACCCAAACAAAACTGATTTAACAGCAGATTTATTATTTTCGATACAGTGTACATACCAGATGCTCCAGTTGCAGTAAAACTGACCAATAATAGAACGAACGATATGAAATAAAATACTTCTTTGCTCATTTTCTCCCGCCTCGCTCTCATGTGTCTGAAACACAGTTACTCCGAAGACCAACAGGGGTTGTGACTTTTTCGTGACACTTGTCACTGTTAGTGACAGGCGTCAATGACAGGGCTGGGGTGTCACTAAATCAGTGACAGGGTGCCATTAAATCAGTGACAGGGCAAAATCAGTGACAGGGCAAAATCGGTGACAGGGCGTTCTTGCGTTCTTGCGATAGTATGAACACAATTTATTAGGTCTTTGCTTGTAAGGGTTTTCTTTAAAAATTGCAAGCAGCAAAGGTTTTAAATCTAAATTTCGTGCAAAAATGTACCTCATGACTTTTTGGTAAAATCTTTAAATTCTGCAAGCAGCAAAGGTAAGTGTGTTTTTGAACTTTCATTGCCTGCCAGGCAGTCTGATGAGCTCTAACAGGGCGAAAAAGTTCAATCAATTTGTTTTAAGTAGTTTTTTTTTATTATGTAAACATGTCTAACCTCTGTTTTGTGCCACATTGTCATATCTGAATATTTAACAATATGTAATGTTATGTGCAAAAAGAGGAGATTATCTGAGTTTCCAAACAAAAAAACGTTTTGTACACATGAAGACCAACACGTTTAAAGCTGCTCAAAAAAATAGTGCATCTAGAATTTCCTAGCTTCAGGACAATGTTACGAGTGGTAATGTCTTTTTACCCATTTAAACTGATTCTGCCATATTTACACAAAAAATTGTTGATGTTTTTTGTTTTATTTTTTTTTGCAGACAGCCACAAACATTTAACGATTGCAAACCCAAGATTTAAAGATAACCAAGATTAACACAAGTATTTGGTTGTTGTTATTGGTGTTTGAGGTGTTGTATTTAATTGCACCTTTGAATTGTGTGCACATATTTGTAATTGTCAATGTCTACTTGGAGATCTAACTTTATACATTATATAACCAGAGATTTTAAAAAATACTGTGTTTCGACAAAATAAAGAAAAAAACAACTGCAAATGAATCACCATGTTTCGAGTTTGTTAAAAGGGGTTAAATGGCTAAAAAACAAAATTAAGTTTAATATGGTTCATTATTTTAAAGTTATTTTGTGGCCAACTTAGCCAATTATATTCGCTCTGTGCGATAAATTTCTAAGTGTGTTTAAATTGGTATGGATGTTTTATGTGTTTGTTAGGTTAGGAATTCCATAGGTTCTGTAATTTAAATAGCTTGTTACTTGGTAAACAATCAAATTCATTGAGTTCGCAAATTTCATTTGGAAACATGGGCAGGAAGAGTCCAGAAGCTTTGATGAAAGCTGACCAGAAGCAGAAACGCTCTACTGATCTTTCACATGTATGTGTTCGAGCAATCAATAATTGTAGTTCTGTAGTGAATAATGTATTATTGATTCAATAATTCTTGTGTATAACAGTATTTTACTTTAAAATCTCTTATTTGTTGAAATATTTTCAAGTCCGAGTCAGAAAATGCTCTTTTTGTTCATTCTACAAAAACGTTTTTATTACACACAGTGATTTGTTACCAAATGTGTTATTTCAGGATGGTGTATCAGCAAGCAAGTCAATATCTTACAAGATGCACGTGTTTTAGACTCTCCACAGAGTATGAGGTGTGTTGAAGGTTTAAATGGTTCATTAAATTTAAAGTCCATTTTTCAATGGTTTTACTAGCTCTGCTGTAAAATATTGTTATGTGATGAGTTTTATCAAAATCCTAAATTTAACTATAAGCATGCACTAATGGGTTGTGCAAATTTTGTTTTAGTTAAGCATTTGCAATTGCAAGCACATACTGCGCATGACTATTGGTGAACGTCATTCAGTTGTCAACCCACAAAGATGGCTCTGCAACACTTGCCTTACAACTGAGTCTGTTTGGACATGTCTAAGCTACCCTAATGTTGCTTGTGGAAGGTAGGAACCATGGTCAAAACACAAAACAAAATGTTCTACAGTCTATAAAAATGAATAAATAATGTGTGGACTGTTTTGGATGACCATTTGAATATTTATAAAATGGTATATAACCTACAGATATATCCATGAACATGCATTAAACCAGTGGTTCTTAACCTTTTTGGTGTGGTTTCCCATTAAAGTAAATCACCAAGTTCTAATTTCCCCCTCTGTTATTTTTATAATAATGTTTTGTGCCCAACATTAACAAAAAATTATTCTTTAATCAAAAAAATTTTTTGAAGTGATTTTGTCGGGACCTTAAAGGTATACTGCAATCTTATTTATATGTCATGTACTTGCAATAGTCATTTATCGCATCACAATCAACAGACCAAATGCATTTATTCGCGAACAATAACAAAGTCATTGATACTTTTAGTAATGTCTGTGACGTAACAAACGATTGTTGGATTTTTATGCGCCTTGCAAAACTAGGTGAAGTTAATCTTACATGTTGTTGCGGAAAATATTGTATTAAATTAACTTTCAACGGTTAATTTAATAAAAAAAGCCCAAGTTTGGTGACTTCTAACTCACATAATTTCCCTCTAAAAACATTAAATTTCCCACTAGTGGGAAATTTCCCACCGGTTAAGAACCACTGCATTAAACCATTATTTGGAATCTGGTCATCCATTAGTGATTGATGTCAATGAACTCTATGTATATTGCTATGCTTGTAAAGAATATGTTCTCAATGACAACAAATCGGGGAACATCAAGGTGCTACGTGAAACTTTACAGGTAGGCAAATTTGCGTTATTATCTTTTTTAAATTGTAGTTGTGTCAGTCCAAACAATTCTGTGGCATGGTTTCTTGGTCGGAAATTGCCTGGAAAATAATTTATGTTGTATCATGTGACAAAAAGTATTAGCCCATAAATTTTGTTTGTAAAATTTCAATAATATTAAGTTAAACAATTTAGGCTGCTTTTGTGCAGTAGGTAAAATTTGAACAGTTTATGTATTGTGTGCCATAGTAAATATTAAAACTTCAATCAGAAATTCTTAACATTTCTCCAGGCAATTAGATACCAAAACTTTACTGGCACAACTCGTAGTGGACACACACACTGAGGACAGCCACAATAAGTGCAGATGAAGATGTTCAAATGAGGAGAAGATTACAGCAGCAACAACTTGATAGAGATGATAGACTTTTCACTGCCATTTGGCATTCAAGGTACTTTTTCACACCGTAAAAGTGCACAAAATTGTGTTACTCCAAAAATTCGATGCCCAAATTTGCCAATTTTCATAAGATTACATAATTTTAATTTTTTTTGTCTTTACTATGTAGGTTTGTTTGACAAAGAAAAACCTTCAGAAACTGGCAGAACTATGTTCGTAACAAGGACCAACACTGTCAGAGTGATGACGAACAACCATGTGCTACAGTCACACTACAGTGAAACACAGAACTACAAGAAGACTTCATTGGAAAACTCGATGACCACCTTGAAACCTTGTCAGAATTAAAGATCTGCAACAAGTTAATGCTGATTTTCCATTAAACACAGAAAGGAAGGGGATTGATACAAGGTTAATAAGGGAAATTACACTTGATCCTGTTTAAGGTGTTTTACCAGCATTATCTGTTGTGTGGCAGTGCAAGGTCTGATTATGTGGAAAAAATCAATACTGGTGTCTTATTTCAGTAAAACACCATCTCCAGACTGTTCTGTATTTACTCTATCCAAATTGAATACCACATTTCATTTTTTTAGGTGCTCGGTCATTTGCAAAAGTTCCGCCGATGTTTACTTGCCGTTTGTGACATCGAAATGGATGAAACCACTGGGTGCTACGAAGATCCACAAGTTTCGCCATCAAGCAAGTTATGAGTCGCTGGAAGAAGGTCCACCATAGAAATAAGAGCCATGGCATTTTAGCAGGCTAGTCTTTTGCCAGAAACAATCTATTCGAGCAACTGCTTGTATACAGAAAATACTTACATCTCATGACAACTCAGGTTTACTTGTAGTAGGGATTTGACTTGAGGACTCAAGTCTAAATCAATGACATTTCTTAGAAATAAGGAAAATAAACTTTTTAAAGACCTTGCCTTTCAAAATAAGGTCAAGTCTTCGAAATAAGAATAGGATGGCGACCCTGAGTATAAGATATACAATATAATTAAGGCAAGTTTAAATCGTTTTATGTAAACAAGGCACTAAACTTTACCAGTTTTAGTTCAATTCCACACAGACTATTAAGATTTTACTTATAGCCTCACTCGGGTTGGTAGTGTACCTCACACTGTGCTTCATGGACAAAGCGCCTCATGGCGATATCCCTGACATATAACTTCTCAATATGGCTGTAGACTAGCCTGCTAAAATGCCATGGCTCTTATAAAGGCAAAGCTTTGTTTCATTTGGTATGAAAATGTATTGGTAAGACCATTAAATATTTTCTAGTCTTGGCAATGTCCTGTTTGCTTATAAATTGTGATGTTATGGATGTGTGTATTGGTTTATTCTATTTGTTGTTTTCTTAACTGAAGTCTGTCCACGCCAGATGGTAGATATGGTCATGTAAATGTGCCATAACAGCTCCAGTATTTAACCCACTAGCAGCCCAAGTTATAAACCTTTCTTATAATCCGACACACTCCGGGCTGGTTGCTTTGGCAGTTTTGACAGCCTGAAACAATGGGTGGTACTAAATACTGCATGTTACCGTATGTTATTCTGCTTAAAATACTGCATGGTATGTGAAATGCGAGAATACAAGCCCCAACAAGGGAAAATTAGACCAGATTATAGCATTGTTTTAATTACAAACCTTCACCCAACCAGAATAGCTCTAACCGTTAGCGCTTTCAAAAGTTCGCAAAACTATATTTTCGTAAAGGCATATTCAAGTCCTTTACAACTTCCTGCCATGTTATAACATGCGGTATACCATGCGGTATTTAGTACCACCGGAAACAATCGCCTATCGGCGTTACAATTTAAAAGTGTTGATTGGGTGATTGTGGTTTGATTTTTTATTATTTTGCACGTAGCACCCCCCCTAAGATGGGTATTTTTTTTTGAATTTTAAGTGTCAATTGCATTGTTACAGGAGAGTATTAATCTATATACTGAAAGCTAGAGAATATCGTGTGCTTGCTTAGCTTTTTAAGTTCTTTATCACACCTTGTCTTCACTTTAAGCATTCATAAATTCGTTGTTTTTTGTTCAGTAATAAAAGCTGTCTGAAATAGTTTGTCATGCTTTAGAATTACTGTAAAAGTTTTTGTACCAACACCAATATTTTTGGAAAACTCAAAACAAAAGCTAGTTAAAACAAACAAAAGAGTCATTTAACACAGTAAGTCACTGCTGTAGTCCGGGGACCCCTGGGGCAATTTCTCCCATCTATCTTGATTCTTTGCTAGTCTGTTGTATTCCATGATCTATTTTCCTGTCCACCCTGAACATTGCCAAAGCCAGTTCGTTCTGGGCCTGCCTTGTCTTCTTATTCCCTCGTCGGTCCTGTGCATGATGGTGATGTAAGAGTTCTATGGCGACATGTTACATGGCTAACCCATTAAAGCTATGTTAAACAAGATTGGCAACAGTATGCACTCTTGAAATACTCCAAAGTCTTAAACTATTTTAGTGCACTTCCATTGGTTAACACAGCATTGATGACCTTTATATTATACAGTGATTTGATCAGGAGGTGTAGGAAGAGACTGATCCTATGTTTCTTCATGGTGCTCCACAGGGCCTCTGTGACTAAGTTCTTGATGGTGGTCTCTTTTTTTCACCTAGTATTCAATCTGTTAGACCAGTGGTTCACAAGACTGTAGACTGTACCATCATGTCCTTCCCTTGTTTGTTCTTCAGATAAGACACTCTTGATTTGAGGTATTAGTTTACCTTTTTTGGTATCATGACTATCAAATATTGTGTCCACGTGGGCCACACTTATCTCATATGTATTCAAGATCTCCTGTGTTATCCAGCAAGGCTTGTTTCTGGTTCCAGTTTTCATCACAGTCGCATTCATGATTTTAGAGAACTCAGATGTTAATTCTTGAACATTATTTTCCAACAGTGCATCAAATCTGCTTTCAATCTTTATTTCAAACCCCTTTCTGCAACCTGGCTCTTCAAACGACAAAGGAAAAATACTCTTTTTAAACAAAAATATAAATCAGTGACAGGGCGTCAGTGAATCAGTGACAGGGTGTCAGTAAATCTGTGACAGGGTGTCAAAATCAGTGACAGGGCGTCAGTGAATCAGTGACAGGGCGTCAGTGAATCAGTGACAGGGCGTCAGTGAATCAGTGACAGGGTGTCAGTAAATCTGTGACAGGGTGTCAGTAAATTTGTGACAGGGTGTCAGTAAATTTGTGACAGGGTGTCAGTAAATCTGTGACAGGGTGTCATTGACAGGCGATAGGTGACAGCCTGTCACTGAATTGCCACAACCCCGCCTCCCGAAGACACCAAATGCTGGAGTCTCTGCTGTTTCCGTCTTTACGAATAACGACGAAACCAGGTCATTTCCAGCGTCCGGTGATTTGTCTTGCATGTTTTAAATTGTGAAAAATGAACAGGACGGGGCGCCTTAAAAGATAGTAGTATAGTGTGTTCTATTTCGAAGACCTACTTGCACTCATCAGAACATTTATCTGAAGGGCAGTCGAACCAAAAGGTTGTTGCATCTAAATAAACTCAAATCAAAGTGTGTTCCTTGTTTCAAGGTAAATTTGGTCATTTTGTAACCATATTTAGGCATTTACTGTATAAATTTAAAACTGTTGCATGTGTAAGACTTTAGTATGAAATGTACAAACAAGTTTATAAAAAAAACTGTGCAAGTAGTTTTCTGTTTTGCAGTGCGATACATTTGTATGTTAAAGTTTCACCATGGTTATACAACAACTTTCCTGGTGTCAATTAAGCCTAAACATAGGTACTTTTATTTGTCTTCCGCTTCTATATCTTGAAGTGTCTGTGCAAAATTTATGGTAATAATTTTAACTAGTATTTTTTACATACCAGCATCAATTCTGTCTTGATAATTCACGGGGATGTTTAATTATGAAAACTGAAAGCACATTTTTTTTTCCATTTTGTCTTTTTATTGACGTAAGTTGCATCATGGCTGATTACAGAATGGTACAGGTCACAATTACAAACTATGCAGTTCATGTGTTTGTATTTGTAGCTGTTTTAGAGTTGGGGTACTATTACAGGTAAAGAATTTTATCCAAATGTGATTTTATCGAAATTATGCATGAAATTATGTAAAATTAACACACATAATGAGAAGAAACTTTGAGATTATGGGCATGAAGGTGATAGTAGGAATCATAGATTTTAATCCTTAGGAATGACTGCAGGAAACTTTATGATGTCATCAAGGCATCCATGTGAATCACCATTCTAAAAAGGAACAATGGTTTAACTGTAAGCTCTGTAAAGCACTAACATGTACCAGAAAATATAGTGGTGTTTTTGTAGTAAAGCACCAAACTTTTTAAAATAGGTCAAGCCCAAAACTCAGCGTTGTTTTTTTGCAAAAGAAATTCAGCCAAATCAACTGAATTATTTATGTGCTCACAATTTGTATACTACGCTTTACCATAAAAACATCAGTTTTACTGCTTTGGCCGTTGTTGCCAGCATGCAAATGAATTAATAAACATTTGTCTGCAGTGGACAGAACAATAATAGTATAACATTTTAATAGTTCTTGTGATTTTATTCATTGTAGAGTTAGAGTTTTTGCATTGATCTGTAAAAGATTCAATTTTGGCTGTTTGACTAAAACCAAATCTTTGTAAAACTAGCTAATCAGTACATCACTGTTTTTTTTTTTCGGAAATGCATGTTTAGCTCTTAATTTGTTTATGTCCACACTAGGTTGCCTGTTAAGTTTACCATGTTCTCTACATTTGTGTATGTTAATACAAATAAATTTACCACAATCATCATCATCTAGCTCTTCTCCATTTAGACTGAAAATAGCATTACAGCCTCCACAGTAGTTGTTCTTGCATGTTGCTTCAGGGTGAGCAGGGCAAGATGCAGTTGAACAAGGCGATAGAAAACATGCAGCTATAGGGACTCCCCATGGACAATCATCATCATGTTCTTCTTCTTCTGCAAATCATGTTATGTTGTTAAACTTTTAAAATTTTAGCCAGAGTTTACTACTTTTTATGTTGGACTTGATTGTGAGCAAAAACCAGAACCACTGCTTTTGTTTGCTTTTTGTCACTACTTTATTTAATTACAAAGACCCTGTTTTCACTAATGCCTTTCGACTTGTTGCATAATGACATGAGAAAAGGCAATTTTCAGTTTTTAGACTGTCGCCTGATTGTCAAAAAACATTTAAAAAAACAAACCCAAAATTTTGTCTCAGTCTTGTCAAAATTTAAAAATGGTGTTGAAAACTAAAACTATCAAATGCACATTTCTTTATTATGAATCCTTTGTGATAAAAGCAAATTGACACACCATTTTTTTTCAGGTACTTGCTGTGAATTAACATATACATTAAAAATAGTGTTACCATCCGATGGGCACTGGGAGCTTGGAACGCAATATGTTCCATTCCACAAGGTAGGATAGCGACATGCACAGCCAGGAGGTGAGTAGAAACGACAAAAAATAAAGTCAAAAGATGGCTCACATTTCCAATCACACGGTTTGCTGTGGAAATATTCCTGATTGGCAGGGCAGTCTAAAAATAATGTTATGCAAAGTGAAAAAACATTGCTGTAATAAAAGCTAATGCAACCAAGTTAAATAAAAAAAAATCTATGTCACATTCGGTTTAACTCAAACATGACTTACCTGGTCGGCATTCTTCAATTGGAACACATTTTGCGGCGTGGTCTCGAACATAACCAACTTTACATGTGCAACGTTTTGCGCAGCGCCTTAACAAACTGCATGGCTTTGTTTTGTCCTTGCAAGTTGCATCACACGGAGCAGCACAAGTGCTCCATACTTCATTCAGTGAAGGATCACATCCTAAATATATATATATATATGTTTTATTGTTCAACATTATGTAGTATTAAAAACTTAATTGGTGCATTGTAAAAGATATATTTTTTGTCATTTTTTGCTGGAAATATCTTTGTCAAAGTTTACTAATGAATATTAACAGCTCTAATAGAAATAAAACATTTTTTCATTGTTTTGAGATTGGGATTTAATCCAATGTTCATGTGAAAACTAGTGCTACACATTTGACCACTTGTAGATTGCAAACCACAAATTTGATAATCACAAAACAATTATACTAGAAAGTAGCTGGAAAACTGACCATTGCATTCTTCATTTGTGATTTTTTCGTCATCTTCATAGAAATCGGCAGAACATCCACCACAATAATTGTTGACACATTTTGCTTCAGGTACATGTGAACATTCAGCATCTAAACATGGTGCTCTTTTACATTGTACCTGGGGTAGATGGAGTGGACAGGCACCTAAAAAACAAGAAAAAGGTAAAATCATCAATCTTGCCAAACTGTGGTATGCATACAAGCGATGTTTTAGCACTTAAACAAATTTAACCCCATCTGGAACTAAACCCCTCAAAAAAATTTAACAACTATGGCTCTGTTTGTATGAATGTTGATACGTAATGTCAAACAGGGCAAGAATTCTTTCCATTCTGAACTGGCATTTGTTTTCCCTTATGATCAAGCAATCACTACTTCTAATACTGGCCATAAAGCCTTCATACAAACCAAAAAACCTACTTACAGACCAGAAAAATTTAAACTGTGTTATGCATACCAGCATCAGTATAGACAGGCCTTTCAGGTGGTACAGAGCCATACTTAATGTACAAGAGCAAAATCATTAAGATGCCAAAAGTAACACAACTGTATTTTTGTGCCCCAATTATATTAATATAAGTATTAAATTGTATGTAATCTTTGAAGCCTACAAGTGGTACACAAGTAGGAACAGTTTAGGAAACACCAGTTTAAATAATAATCAATGAACAATTGTTATATTTTTTTGGAAACACATTAACTTTACCTGCACAGGAAAATTTAGATACACAGACATTGTCCGCACCCCGAACATGTCCATATGGGCATCCACATCTTGCAGTGCATGAGTTCCATTGACTGCAATGCTTTGACAAATTATCACATGTTGCATCACAGCTTGATGTGCACGGATACCAAAATTCATTCAGTGTTGCATTACAACCTAAAAGATGATTTTTTACAGAAAGGTAGCTACAATATGTGCTGTAATGACTAAACCCTATGTTGCTTGAGGTTTTTAGGGTATTTGACATGATACCCACTTTTTGTGGTTATACCGTATTTACTCGATTGTAAGCCGTGGCTTATTTGTTTTTTAGCTGCCGTTTGTGCGGCTTATAATCGAGGGCGGCTTATATTTTAATTTTATACCGAAATTATTTCTACACTCCAACATTTTAAATTATTTGGGGTTCAAAACATGTATGCGTGTACAGATTATACGTCGATATACGTTCTGTTGGGTTCAGTTATTAATGTAACTAACAGATATGGGCAAATAGTCATACCATACATCAACAGAAAGATGTATTAAGAAACAATACTATCAAAAATTCCAGCATGCGGCTTACAATCGAGGGCGGCTTACATTATTTTTTAACACCTCAACATGCGGCTTACAATGGAGGGCGGCTTATAATCGAGTAAATACGGTATGGTACAATTGTTTATTTTAGAATTAACTTGTCAGCATTTTAAACATAAAGCTGCATATTATCTTATTATTTTTACAAATAAACATTTCTAGAAAATATTGAACTTATTTAAAAAAAAAAAAACTACTAACAAAAGAAACCTTTTTGTCCAGTCAAAAAATTAACATTTTTAATACAATAATCCAATTGTACAAAATAAACACTTGCCGTGACACCCAACCTGCGAAACACAAACTTTTTTCGAGTTGCGGAAATAACCATCAGGACATGTACACCGACTTGTACATGGACCCCACATAGAACAATATGGTTGAAGACGGGCACAAGTTCTGTCACACGGTTTGGCACAAACCTCCCACTTTTCATTTAATGCTGGGTTACAGTCTGGTCATGAAAAAATAAATATGAAAATCTTATTATTAAAACAATGATGCTATCCAAATTCAGGTAAATTTGAAACAGTGCACACATTTTTCACGCTATTTACAATACACTTGGTTTGACTATTCCGTGACTGAAAAGCTGGCATATGTAACAAACAGCATATCCTTTAAGCTTTTGGTGACATTGTATCATTTTCTTCATGACATGCATAGTTTGCTTTTCTGATAAGATGTTGTAAGAAATGGGTTCAAATCTACATTCTATTTTTTGTATCTTTGCATTTACCAGTTTTTTGTACCTTTATTGTCATTTGAGTTACCGAAGATTACTCATAACAAGCCTTTCCTAATGTAACCCTTGGTTTAGGTCTGAGTTTCTTAAACCTGTGGGCCCCAAGAGCAGTTTTCAAATTAGTCACAGAGCTAATTAAAAGTTCTACTTTCCAATCCACTGCGGATAAGAATGATAATCCATACTTTTAAACAAAATGTATATGTGTTACAGCAATGCTTTAAATGGGATAAGATTATCACATTGATATTGTAAGTGACAAGATTTTAATGAAATGTTCGCTTGGCCACATTGGAAAAAGGTTGAGAAACATTTGTTTAGTTAAGCACTAACCTTTGCATTGGGCCAGCTCAATGCAAACATTATGGATGTTTCTAACAAACCCTGATGGACAAGCACATCTTGGCACACATATTTCCTGGAGACTGCATAGTTTCTGGGGCTCAAGACAAGTAGCATCACATGGAGCAGCACATGTGGTGAACATCTCATTCAAGGTTGCATCACAAACTACGTTGGATCAAATTATACACATTATTTCTATGTTATCTGCCGAAGTTTACTTTTAGGATAAAAGGGTGGTGCTTTATTTCCACAAAAAAATGTACAAACCTGGAGGGCAGTCTGTGTAATTCACACATTTACTTCCATCCCAAAACGTGTTGAATGGACAGAAACAACCAATCTTGCAGTCTAGTGTGCAAGGTTGAGGAGTGTCTTTGTTTTCACATGAAATATCACAACCTCCACAGGTGCTAAATTGTTGATTCGCTGGACAGGCTGTAATACAAACAACAATTTCACGTTCAACCCAAGGCATTGTTTGTTTGTTTTTTTGATTTTCATAAACAAAAAAAATTATACTTGGACAAGTTTCAACACAGTAGGTCCCATTCCATGAAAGCCCTACAGGACAAGCACAACCAGGATTGCAACTAGCAAAGCATGTAGTTGAGGCTGGGTCCTGTCCGCACGTCCAAATGCACCGAGGACAAGAATCATACACCTGGTTTGCTGGGCACGCTGAAAATGTAAGCCCAGTGAAAAATATTATTAGGTTAAATAATCTGCAGCCAAATGACCTAACAACAATAAACTTAAAAGGAGCTTAGTAAACCACAGAACTGAATTTCTGCTTTATACAGTACAACCCAAGATTTACCTGGGGGACAGTCTTCGATTGCAACACATTTTTGATTGTGGTCTCGAACATTACCAACTTCACATGCGCAGCGTTTTGTGCAGGGCTTTAACAAACTGCAAGGTTTTTCTCTGTCATCGCAAGTTGCATCACATGGGGCAGCACAAGTGTTCCATACTTCATTTAGTGATGAGTCACATTCTAAATATAAGCCATTGTTTAATACTTTTCAATATGGCAAAAATCATTTCACACACTTTAGGACTCATTTAGTGCCAGTAAGTTTAACGTACTATACTTCAATTTGTTCTGCAGATAAAAGTTTTTGTCACAGTTCAAGCTTTAGGACCCTGCGGGGCAGATTTTGGGATAAGCATTGTGATACCAGTAATTTACTAGAAAAATTTCCTCTACTAACCTTCTGGACAGTCAGTGTAATTCACACATCGACTTCCATCCCAAAATGTGTTGAATGGACAGAAACAACCAATCTTGCAGTCTAGTGTGCAAGGTTGAGGAGTGTCTTTGTTTTCACATGAAATATCACAACCTCCACAGGTGCTAAATTCTTGATTGGCCGGACAAGCTAAAATGAAAACAGCTATGTGAAAATATTTGTTTCTTAACTGAGCAATAGAAGTTCCTCTAATCCCTTTCACACTATAAACATTTTTAGTTTAAGCTATCACAGTTGGAGAGATTTTTACTTAAAATATCATACTTGGGCAAGTTTCAACACAGTAGGTCCCATTCCATGAAAGCCCTACAGGACAAGCACAACCAGGATTGCAACCAGCAAAACATGTAGTTGAGGCTGGGTCCTGCCCACAAGTCCAAATGCATCGAGGACAAGAATCGTACACCTGATTTGCTGGACAAGCTGAAAACATAAGCACAGTAAAAAAATACTATTAGGTTAAAAAATCTGCAGCCAAATGACTAACAAATTTATAAGGAGCTTAATACACCTCAGAACTAAATTCTGCCACATATAGTAGAGCCCAAGCAAGGTTTACCTGGGGGGCAGTCTTCAATTGCAACACATTTTTGATTGTGATCTCGAACATAACCAACTTCACATGCACAGCGTTTTGTGCAGGGCTTTAACAAACTGCAAGGTTTTTCTCTGTCATCGCAAGTTGCATCACATGGAGCAGCACAAGTGTTCCATACTTCATTCAGTGACGAGTCACATTCTGAGTATATGCCATTATTTAATATTTTACATAATAAAAAGTCATTTCTTAAACCTTATGACTTACTTTGTGCCAATACGTTTAATGTACCATGTTTTATATTTTTTCTACAGATAAACATTTTTGTCACAGTTTTAGCTTTAGAAAATTGCAGGGCAGATTTTGGTATAAGCATTTTGACACCGGTAATTTTCGAAAAAAAATTCCTCTACAAACCTGCTGGGCAGTCAGTGTAATTCACACATCTACTTCCATCCCAGAATGTGTTAAATGGACAGAAACATCCAATCTTGCAGTCTAGTGTGCAAAGTTGAGGAGTGTCTTTGTTTTCACATGAAATATCGCAACCTCCACAGGTGCTAAATTCTTGATTGGCTGGACAAGCTATGAAAAAGCAACATCGGAATGTGTTGTGTTTATTTATGAAAATATTATATTCTTAACTGAGCAGTAGGAGTTATTATGGGTCCCCTTCCCTGAAGGGGACACATATTGATTTTACTCAAATTGGTTTTGTTTTTGTTCCCAAAGTTTGTCCGATTTTTCCATCAAATGTTTAATGGACTTGGATGAAATTTACACAGATGGTAGATATAGTTATGTGGATGTGCATACCACTTCGTTTTTGTTGATAACCCCAGTATTTACCTCGCTAGCCAAAATGGGTGAGTTTGTAAACAATGTTAGAATTGGCTAAAATTTGGATAGCTTGTAGAGTATGACATTTATAGGTGTCAATTGTTGTGTTCAACCCTGTAGCCCCAACATTTACCCCACAAGCATTTAAAACATATTTGTATGTTACTGGGCGGCACAAACGAAAAAATTCTATAGCGCAATAGTGTTACAAGAGCAACCAGTTGCATGGTAGGTTGCTTGGTGGACATTTTTGCGCCATGGCAGTTAGGGGTTTCTCAAAGTCCTATGATGTCAGAAGCATTAAGAAGTCGTTGCTCAAAACACCTCTAGTGGTCGATTTTTTAAACATTGGCAGATTGGTCTGAAATTTTGCAGTACTATTGATTGAGTCATTGAGGCTTCATATTTTTTAGTTTAGTGCCAAACCCCATTAGTAACCTTACTAGCCCCCTAAAATGGGTAAGTTTATAAAACAGTGTCAGAATTGGCTAAAATTTGGTTAGCATGTGGACTATGGTTCTCTCTTGAAATGCACTATTTTGAACTTTACGTGTGGGGACCCACGAGTTTCTGCCTGCAGAAACAACTAAGGTTATAAAAGACGATGGCTAATATGGGACCCAATACAAAACTAGAAGGGTGGCTTAGCACATATTGCCCTTGCATATACACTATAACCTATTTTAAAACATAAATATATTTCCTATGCTTATTTTGCATTGGGTCCCATATTAGTCACCGTCTTTTATAACTTTAGTCGTTTCTGCAGGCAAAAACTCATGGGTCCCCACACATGCAAAGTTGTAGATAATGCATTTCAAGAGATAACCATGCAAAAGTCGGGTGTTGTAAGGTAAAACACAGTGATCGGCACTGGGCTTAAATAATAATACTATGTAGAATACAAACTATAAAATTAGATTCACCCCAGATATTGTTTGAAGTATGTCCTACTTAACGTTTTAAAAAACTGACCCATTTTAGGGGGCTAGTAGGGCAACTAATTGGGTTCGACACACAAACTAAAAAATATATAAAAAACACAATGACTCAATCAATAGTACTGCAAAATTTCAGCCCAATCCGCAAATGTTTAAAATTTCGACCACTAGAGGTGTTTTGAGCAACAACCGTTACTGTTTCTGACGTCATAGGGCTGTTAACAAGCCCCTAACTGCCATGGCGCAAAAACGACCACCAACAAGCAACAAACAACTGGTTGCCCTTGTAACACTATTGCTCCAAAGAAATCTTTCGTTTGTGGTGCCCAGTAACATACAAATATGTTTTACACTTTAGGGGCTTGTGGGGTAAATGATGGGGCTACATGGTTGAACACACCAATCGACATCTATAAATGGCATACTCTACAAGCTATCCAAATTTCAGCCAATTCTGACACTGTTTAAAAACTCACCCATTTTAGGGGGCTAGCGGGGTAAATACTGGGGTTATCAACAAAAACGAAGTGGGAAGCACATCTACATAACTACATCTACCATCTGTGTAAATTTCAGCCAAATCCATCAAACATTTGATGGAAAGCGAGTCGGACAAACTTTGGGGAAAAAATACCCATTTTAGGGGGCTAGCGGGGTAAATACTGGGGTTATCAACAAAAACAAAGTGGGATGCACATCTACATAACTACATCTACCATCTGTGTAAATTTCATGCAAATCCATCAACGATTTGATGAAAAAACGAGTCGGACAAACTTTGGGGAGAAGAAAAAAGAAGAAAAAAAAAGAAAAAAACAATTTGAGTAAAATCAATATGTGTCCCCTTCAGGGAAGGGGACCCATAATAAGCATAGGAAATATATTTATGTTTTAAAATAGGTTATAGTGTATGTGCAACGACAAAATGTGCTAAGCCACCCTTCTAGTTTTTTTCCTTTTTCCCCCAAAACATATTTTTAATTCACAGGTTCCACTTTCACGTTGTTGTTGGAGTTTTTTTACTTAAAAAATCATACTTGGGCAAGTTTCAACACAGTAGGTCCCATTCCATGAAAGCCCTACAGGACAAGCACAACCAGGGTTGCAACCAGCTAAACATGTAGTTGAGGCTGGGTCCTGCCCACAAGTCCAAATGCATCGAGGACAAGGATCGTACACCTGGTTCGCTGGACAAGCTGAAAATAGAAGCACAGTAAAAAATACTATTAGGTTAGGTATGGAGCCACAGGTAGCCATGGAATGTGGAGTTTCAGCATACAATTTTGAAAGATAATAAGGTTACAATTTAGAACAATACCCACATGAAATTTACTAAACTGACTAATTGATCTTCTTCACAGTAATTTGTATACTATGCTTTCCACAAAACTGAAATGGCAAAGCTTTGTCATAGCGTTTCTGTTTTTCAAACAGCACTGAATAAAGTAAGCTTTGGCGAATATTTGTTAGTGCAGTGGTTCTCAAACTTAGATGGATCGCGTACCACCTGACAACTTTTTCTATTGCTGTGTACCACTAAACCCTGCTTGAATGCATAGACCAAGATATAGGCCCCTTTACTCAACCTGGTTAGCACATTTAGCAATTTCAAAGAATGCCCAAACCAGGGCCGATCAGTTGGGTCAGTTGAGTTGCAATTTTAGATCTTAAATTAGGTATAGCAGAAAACTACTTGCGTACCACCTAAAAAGTTCCAGCGTACCACAGTTTGAGGTAAAAAAGTTTTTTTTCCCAATAAAAGTTTGTGTAAATTCACAGGCAGCTTACTTGCAGGACAGTCAGTTCTGTTGACACAAACATCACCAAGCAGATAAGTGTTGAATGGACAAAAGCATCCAATCTTGCACTCCAGTGTACAAATTGGTGGATTGTCAATCAGAGCGCAAGGAGTATTGCAGGTTCCACATGTGCTGAATATCTGGTTGCCTGGACAAACTAAAGTAAAAAAATTCAGATTTCAACATACTTTTTTGTATTGCAGATTTGGTGGGCCACCGAGTCATTATTGTTCTGCTAGAATTGCAAATGTTGTATTTTGATTGGTTTGGATAGTTTGTCACTTTAATCTAGAATCAGCCACTAACACAAACTTGATTGAAGTAATGCGAATAGTTTATTGCTAAATGTATGCAATATTAAGGTGGGAGTCAACCCAATAACCTTGCACATAGTGATCAAACTGTTTGGTTGCTTCAGCTGTAAAAGTTTTTGCCTTTTTTGCAAAAAAATAAAATTAATTTTAGTGTTGTTGTTTGAATTAGTCAAGTGTCAGAAACATTTTAGTTTCAATTTTGCTTGCTCATAACTATCAGTAAATGTTTACAAAAACAGCATTTTTTTGAAACCTTTTTGTTTTGTCCATGTGTATTTTCAACACCAAAATTGTATTTCTATGATCAGGTTGTGCAAAAACAACTACAGAAACTTAGTAAATAATAGCATTTAAAATACCAGGGTATATGCCTTACCAATTTGTTCACTTGTGACATTTTGTTTGCCATCTCACTTCCTACAATCCTACAGAAACCTGTGATGGTACAATTTATGCGATGTTAAAACTTACTGGGACATGAATCCACACAAAAACTTCCATCCCATTTGGTTCCTTTGGGACATGAACAACGGGGAATGCAAAAGTCAGGACAAACTGTGCTCGCAGGATCCTGGTCACATTTCCAAATGCAGTCAGGACAAGTGTCGAAAACCTGATTAGATGGACAAGCTACAACAACAAAAAAGACATATTTCAGTTCAGGTGAGTTTATCAAAGGTTTAAAATAAGATTGCCATAGAACTTGGAATTGGCCTGGGTCAATATGAAAATTGGCCTGGGACTTTAGGTTGGGATGGATATAAACCATTTTATTTATTTCATTTATTCTATGCTGGGTAACTTAACCCAAAATGAGTTTGATACAACCTTTATGAGGTTTGATTTAAATCACCTAGCCTTATTTATCAATTGAAAAATACTTGCTAATTAGCCCATCTGCCAATTTCACAAATATAAATTGCTTTTGACAAAAAAGTCTCACTTGGGCAAACTTCAACACAATCAGTCCCATCCCATATAAGTCCTACAGGACAAACACAACCAGGTTTGCAACTGGCATCACAATTTGTGGTGTCCTGTCCACATTTCCAAATGCAACGAGGACAAAAATCATAAACTTGGTTGGATGGACAGGCTGAAAATTAAATTTAGAAAAATAATTTGAATAAACATGTGAAGAATTATGTCCGATTCTGGTTGCAACACCTATTATTCCTGGAGACTATTTCTTATGATCAATATTCTAATGGTCAGGTATAGAGGGTGCAAAATCAATATTTAAAACAAAGTAACATTTTACTAAAAAATCCACTAAAAAAGAAAAGTTATCCTATCCTAATCAATATAATGATTTTAGGATCAGAGTTGGATGCAAAAAAATACCTCTGCAACTCTGATAAGTATAAGTAATATACAACATAGGTTTTGCTCATGCTAGCATGAAAGGAGTATAAATGTTACAGTTGTTAGTTTAGCAGGATATGAAACAATATAACAAACAGTTTGCTTGGTGATGCAATCTCACAACAAAAAGCTGAAACAAGTGGCTTTAAAGTTTTACAGGGTGTTGGTAATGGTGGGCAGTCTCCAGCAGATACACAGTTATCTCCATCTAAGTAGGTGTTGGGTGGACAGAAACAACCTTCATTACAGATTGTCAGGCATACATTGATTTCATTCCGATTATCACAAGCAATGTTGCATCCTCCACAAGTTGAGTAGCGCTGGTTGCCAGGGCAAGCTGTGTTAACAAACATATGTTCATTGAAACGCAGTTGATTTGTCAAGTATGCTTTTGAAGAGGTGTTTCTCACAGGAAAAACTAATTTTATACTAGTATAAATTTCTTACTTGGTGGACAATCACTGGCATTCACACAATTGAGTCCATCCAAAAATGTGTTAAAAGGGCAAAAACATCCAACCTTGCACTCAAGTGTGCAAACTTGTGGGTTGCTTTGCTGGTCACATGGAATGTTACATGTCCCACAAGTGTCGAATCGTTGATTAGAGGGGCAGACTAAATAAACAATTTGGCATATGATTAGCAACAGGTTATAATTGACAAATAACAACTTTACGCATAAATTTATTTTATAATAAAAGGACAAAAAAACTGGTTGGCATAAATATGTAGTGGTCGCAATCAGAAAAGTGTTTCAAACGCAGCAATGCTTTGGACCACCAACTCCTCCAGAAGCCAAAAGCCAATTTTACCAATGCTTCTTTGCATTGGTACCAGATCGGTTCTATTAGACACAATCAGGTATTGGTTTCAGTTCTGTATGACTATTTCAAAGTTATTCTTTTCCTAAAAGTGTGTCCATGTGTTTTGGCCAGCATGGAATATACACACAACTTGTTCTGAACCAAGTAGGCCTGTAGGCAGTGCTACAACAGAAATGTGTATAACATACCTGGACATGTTTCCACACAATTTTCTCCATCCCACAGAGTTCCATTAGGACAGGAGCAGCCATAAGATTTACATACTGCTGGACATGAAGTAGTGGCTGGGTCTTGGTCACATTGCCAAATACATGGGGGACATCTCATATAGATCTGGTTGGATGGGCAAGCTAAAACAAATGCAAAACTTTATTTAGCTCATTAATTTCTGTTCAGTTGCCGCTGGCCAATTCACAGTGTGTGTTGCAGTGTTAGTATACGTTTTATACTTGCTACAAAAAATACGAAAGTGCGTCAACTTTACAATTTTACGGAAAAAGCACAAAGTGCATAAAAAAGAGATCCTGGGCTTTGTATTTTGGAAACCTAAACAAACAACATTTTCAGGGATGGGGAATCCCCGCTACACATGTTTTTTTTGACAGTTTGTTTCATTTCGTCATTATACGCTTAGGTGATTTTATGACTTTTTATTTGCAACCGGATGTGTTTTTCTTATTTACACGTGATACACACAGTTTGCTGTAAATTGAAAATCAATTCATTCAATAACAGAATCCATTTAAATAAATCTTTGAGAAACGAAAACCTACTAGGTGCTCCAGCAGCGCTTAAACTAACGAACAACACCAACGCGACGAAACCTACAAATTCTTTCTTCATTTTTGCCCGCTGCCGATGACTGCAATAAGCAACAATCCTCAATCAGCAACGCTTTTAAGCCTTATGTGATATTTTTCCAGTCATTAATTACGTTATTTTGGAACGATTGAAGTGTATTTTTGTTTTTGTCGCATACGTGACAAATCCGGCAGGAAATGTTTTGCACGAATGCCGAAGAAACCAAGTCGTTGCCAGAATTCAGTAATTTGTCGTGCACGTTTTGGGAATGTTGTAAAATACCGGGAGCAGAACGCTTTAGCAGCATTTTTGTGCAAAAACCCTAGGCATAAAACGACAATAGAAGTCTCATTCGTTGATTTACAGAAAACCAGAAGCAGGCCCCAACACAAAAGTTTAGCTTAGCCTACCAGCCAAAAACTAGGCCTGAATCTGGTGTTCTAAAAAAACAACCCCTATCAGGCCCGAATGGTAGTGAAATTGCAGCACAAAGAGGCCGACCATTGTGAAGTCTGCCCCGAACCAAACTCTTTTATTTAAACTTAGGTCCGGCCCGACCCAACTTTTCTGACCTACATGAATGCAATCTAGATGACAAGGAGTTGTTCTGGTTTGCCTAAATTTATACTTAAACAAGTAAAGGCATAGGCCTTTGTATTTTTTCTTATGAGTGGTACATTTTCACAAAAAGAAACATTGTCATCTAAACTGTCTGCAAAGCGCTATTTTTTGAGAGTATAAACATTAGCATGCCCTTTAATCACATGCCGCATGTGGCCTTTTTCCACAAGAATATGTAACAAGTCATGACAGCCTAATGACTTTTGTGCCATGTAATTTGGTGGAAAGTTATAATGAGACATTTTTCATGGAATTGCTTATGGAGCTTACACGACCTCGAGATAGAAACGAATAGATCATTTGATTTTACGACGGGAATTTTGATCTGTTGAAACTTAAACGACTGAGCTTAATTTAAGTCTTTGCAAATAAAAAAAAGAAAGCTGCACTGTTAAACTACTTTTAGCCGTTTTATATGTGCATAAAAATTGCTTACGAACGTAGACCTACAAACCTGCGGATTTTTTTCGTGCAAACAAACACTGCCATTACTGAAAAACTAAGCGATATTCGGCAATAAAATCAACACGGACACAAACGAGCAGATGTATAGCCTATCTAGACAACAAAAACTATGTCGGACAAGATCAAAGAAATATCAAGACTTATTTCAAGGATGACATAAAACGCCAGAAGTAGGCCTAGTTAACACATCCTAGTTCTGTCTCGGTCACTTAATTGTGTTGCCATAGAATCTTTTGGTTAAATTAAAGTCATCCATTCCCTAAAAAGCGAAAAAAGTAGATCTAGCTGACCAGCAAAACAATGCAGGCAAGGCCAGGGCAAGCGTTGTTGTCGCCCACCGAGGGTAAAAATTTAACGAACTCAATCTCGTAAAAAAACACAGCTTTGTGATCAGTGCAATCGGACGTAATCCAGTTGAATTTGTAAAGTCGGGTTGGCGTAAAAAACTGCAAAATCGACGTGAAACGGCGAGGGCTGTATGTGTTTACAGTCAATCTACAAATCGCCTAGGGTTTAGCGCAACCGCCTTGTGTTCACGAGGTTGTGGGTTCTAATCCTATCTTGGTCGCTTGTGCTCCTTGAGCAACATTGCTCCAACCCAGTGGCTCCCGAAGGGTCAAACTAAATCAAGGTCACGAAATGCCAAGTCTAAAAAGACTTTCTTTAAACAGGGCATAAAATGAAGCAAACAAACAAAATCATAGAAATTCATTACATAATTCACTAAATTCGTAGTTATGAATGGTCCGGAATCAGTATTTTGAGGTATAGTTAAGAAATATTTTGACATTGTTTTCATGAAGTTAAATTAAAGAATATTACGTTTTAAAATTGTTAATTCAATACAAAGTACAAAATTTATGAAACGATTAATATTTTAGTAGTTCTTTTGCGTTTCAATTTGGTATTAATAAAATACTAAAAAATATTATTTCATTTTACCTGATATCTTTTACCGTCAATCTGTATTCTATAATCACATGACGTGATAGAATGTGTTGTCAACTTGTCACTGTTGTGCCCGCTTTTGTCACAAACGGCGTATTTTTTATTGCTGTTGTTGTCTTTCTAAATTTTTGTTCTACATTATTTAAAAGCTTGAGTGCGCCCTTGTGTTTCATTTTGTCAGTCCGGAGATAGCGTTATAGTAATTGTTTTAATGTTTTTGTAGTTTTAAACTTCTCATTGTTTTTGACAAAATGTTGGTAAATTCCTTGTTAAATTGTTGTCGAGTTGAGTTTATTTATCTTGACATGAGAAAACATGGGGCAATGTTGCTCAACCCTAAGTTACTAGCTTCAAATGAGTGGGTAAAAGGTTTTTATTAGTCTGTTACTGAATTACTGTCACCAACCAAACCTAAACCATTTAAAACTACTTTTAACTTCATAGTTCATACCTTGTTTATTATTGTTAGTTTCCTGAAGCTTTGAAATGGTTGATCTATGACAAAAAGAGTTTGAGGCCTCAAAATTTAGCAGAGAAACACTGAGATGGTGACATATATTATGCACTAAAACAGTCACCAAGCTGGAAATACACCGCAATGTTAAAACATTTAGGAAAGCAAAAAAGTGGAGGGCACAATCAGTAAACCATAACTGAGCATCAGTCTGCAGACTAATACTTGTTTACTATAAAAATTGGGACATTTTGTTTTAAAACAACTTGCACGTGCAGCTGCCATACTCTGTAGACTAACCCAAACATGCTGTAGCTACAGCAGGTTATAAAGCTTATTGTGTAGTTGGTCGGCTGGAAAGTTGGGTGTACTTTTTTGCATACAGTGAGGGCTACATGTGCAACCTGGTTTCATTTACTTTCACCAGATTTTTGTCTGACAAGATTAAATTCCTTGAAAATAACTGATCAAACTAAGGTCAATCATGGAGGGGGTTCCACGTCTCCCCATGCTCCAGATAGAGATGAAGGATAACCATGGCAACATTGATTGGATGGACACCACACCGGAAAGTGCCAGAGAAGAACTTCAAGAACAAATTGCGGATCAACTCCGAAAAGTAATGTTTTAGAATTAAAAATGTCTTTAGGAAGTTAAGTTGTAACTCTGTTATTAAATGTTATAAGTGTTTGGATAGTTTGGATAGACAAGACAAAAAATATTTTAATACTGTAAAACTGACATTTAATGCTAATACGGTCAACTTATTTTTTTGTCCCTTTACAACAGCACATATCTGAGCAATATTCTGATGATCCCCACAAGTATGATGATTGCATTAACAAGTTTTTGGAACTACAAACTAGTGCATACAAAGTAATAGGAAATCCTGACTCAGAAGGTTGCAATACATTGAAAAAATACTATGGCCAGCTTCACTACATGCAAAGCAGATTCCAGTTTACTGGGGAAAATGCATTAAAGTGCTCATTTATATGGTTGGTACCAAGCGTTTTTAATTTTTTGGCCAAACAAGCATGATTTCTGTGTTTATTTTATTGTTTAGTAGATACAGCAACCCCACATCAAAACATTAATTTTTGTTGTTTAAGCAATACTGACCATACAAATTTTGTAATAATGTTGGAAGATTTACAATTAAAAAAATGTACATTTCTTGGTGTGATTGATGTGTTGTTGAAAATACTTTAGTTGGTCTTTTCTTTCAGGTCTGATTCTTTTACTGGAGTCTACAACCAACACAACACTTTTGTTTTTGAGCAAGTGGCGATAATTTTTAACATAGGTAAGCCCATTGATATAGAAGTACATACATGTTCAAACTTGAACAACAGCAATTCCAGTGTGCGTAGCCTTTTCTTGCTATAGTAGAATATGTATTAAAAAAAATTTAAATTATTGAAACGCTACCCTTCAGAACTCAGTCTGCATAAAACTGAATGAAAATTACTTGGCTCCTGTCTTTAGGTGCCTGTTATTCTCATCTTGGTGCAATGGAAAGTAGAACCTCAGAGGAAGCAACCAAAAATGCATGTGTACATTTTAAATTTGCTGCAAGATTCTTTCAGTACTTGGCTGATCATCTGGACACTACCCTTTCAGCTGAAACCAGTCAATTTATGATGAAATTGTTTATCAATACAATGTTGGTAAGTCCTTAACCTTTATTAGTTACACCAGTAATTTTTCAATGCTTGTTTTTGTGACAAAAAGTCGGCTAGTCTTGCAATACTGACTTTTACTTGCTAGTTTAAAAAATGTTGCCATTATTTGTGAAATCATGTGTCCTGGCTGTTGTGGGATAAGTAACCACCACAGCTTCTTGTGACAAACCAAAATTTAATTGCGCACAATAATATTGCTACATATTCTTTAATCACTTGTTTTTTAATGTGAAAAGTATTTTTAACAATAGCAATGGTTTGGATTTTTCCTGTATTGCTATTAGAGAATATTGAATTCCGATTGCACATGTGTGGAGTGTGTTATTTTTTGCTGTTTTTATGATGACTTTCTTGTTTGGTTTAGGGCCAGGGACAGGAATGCTTATGGGAAAAATCAATTCTAGACAACAGAAAAGACTATGTGGTGGCAAAAATCAGTCAACAGGTAACAACATGGATGCAAACTTCACTGATTTTGTTTTATGCCTAATAACAATAAAGAAGGATTGTGACAAAAGTTGTTTGTAATTTGTTGAACAATAAATCCTCCGAAGCTAATCGTGAGGGTTTAAAATATAGATATTATTTGTACAACAACTTACTTAACAAAAGTTTTAAAGTTACAAAAGGTTAACAAAAGTTGTGTGGTAAATTAACGAATCATCATTCAGTCAGACATATCAATTTACTTGTAAATCCACCATTTACCAGGTTGTGGATTATTACAAACTTGCATCAACAAGCTTGAGTAACTCAGAAGCTACAAACTGCATGGGTTCATCTGCTAGCAAAGCCTGGAATAAACTTCTTACATTTAAAATCGCTTACTACTCAGCTATAACAAGGGTAAAATCAAGTTTATTTTAAGTACTTATTGTTGTGTCAAGCCAACATGGTTGTTTAACATTTTTTATCTGTATCTACAACTGCTTTGTGGACAGGCCTGTATAAAGAATGCAATACAAACTGAAAGTGCTCACTTGCGAGTTGTATTTTTTTAAATGTCACTCTGGCATTTTAGTTGCCATGCTCATTTCCTTCATTACATGTGTATTTAATATTTTTGTGCTTGGTTCTTGTTGGTTCAAATTTATATCAACAAGAAAGAAAATGCAATAGGCTTGTTGAAAGTCAACTTTTGTATGTGATATTCTTAAAAGGGTAAAGTTTTATGACATTAGGACATGTAAATGAAAGAGATCTGTTTATGCCATGCTGTGTTACCTCATGACTGTGCTGCATAATATGCATGGCATAGTTATCCTTTTTCATATGCCAAAATCTATAATCTTCCATTTAAAGTAACATAAAAAATGTCTTTCCAACAATACAACAATAGCATTTTAAAACAAATTTAACAGTCCAAATAGACATAAAAAGCGTCAGGCTTTATTATTCAAACATTTCAGGAAATACTCATGCCATCATCATCAGTAATATAAGTGGCTACATATTTAGCATTTGCGTTCAAAAAGTTTTATTTTTATTTATTAAATGCTACATAATATGTTGTAAAAACGGATATACTGTGTAGTTAAAAATCTTTACAAACCAAACTCTTCAAAATCATTTTCAGTTTTACTTGGGTTGTAGCAGTTGGGATCAAGAGAAATATGGGGAGGGGGAGTCATACCTTGCATCTGCTCTTGACTTTTACCAGGAAGCAGGAAAAATATGTAAAACTTTGAAAAGTGAAATTAAAGGACAAGTTGACGATGCACTGAAGTATACAGCCGATGTCATCGTTGGGAAGTAAGATACAAACTTATGTGGCTAGATTTCTAATGCACTTTCTTTCATGTGGTTCCCCCAAAATTTAAAATCTTTACATTTATTTTCTTGGATGGATACCAAAAAAACATGTAGCAGTTTAGGCAGTAAAATTATAAATACACAATTTGACCCTTTATATCAGTGGTTCCTAGCCCTTTTGCCGTGCTGCACCCCTTTCAAATCACCAACCAATTTTTTCACCCCCCTGGGTTTTGTATTTATATAGAACAGACCTAACTAATCTTAATGATTCAGCATCCCCACACCCCCTAGGAAAAGTTATCGCACCCCTTGCGTGTGTGCGCCCCTGGTTACGAACCCCTGCTCTATATGTATATCTGTACTTATGCAGTTTATACATATTTGTTGGCCTACCGATTTACTATTTTGGGTATATTTACTAATTGGGTACTGTAGACTACATGCTTTTTGTCATTAAATTTTTCACAGATGTAAGGAAATGTAAAGTAAGGGGAATGTATTCGTACATTGCTACATAAAAAACATAACTTAATTCAGCAATTTTATGTTGCTATTAGGTATAACAGTGTGAAGAAAGACAATGAATTTGTGTACCATGATCGAGTTCCTGACAAAGCAACACTAGCAGAAATAAAAGGAGCTTCACTGGTTAAATTGGTTCCACTCGACCCTTCTGACAGTTCAGTAGCTGGACCAGATATATTTGCAAAACTTGTTCCAATGGAAGCACACTTGGCTGCGTCATCATACAGGTCGGTGTTCTAGCTGTACTTGAACATATTGTAACATTTTCAGACTGTTTTCTTAGTCAAAGAGAAACAAACCAGCCAATATATTTGTATGACGTTTTGACAGCAACTTGTGTCATTCTCCAATTAAATGAATGTAAAAACCAGGCAGAAAACTTTCTTGGAATTTTTTTATTTTTGACTGCTGGTTTTTGGAACAATGTCAACATGTTAATTATTGGGATTTTGCTATTAGTTTCAAATTGCCCTCAGTCTTTTTGTTAGCTTTTTTGTTTTAATAACTAAATGTATCAAACTTTTTTATGTTTAACCTTATTCATAATGGAAGTTTGGTATATGCAGCATTGATATGCAAATGACTTGAAATATTTCACTTGGCTTTCATTATTTATTCGGTGTAATTCTCATACTGAATAGACTGTTTTAGGTAATGATGATTGATAAAAAAAAATTTGTTTTTCAGTGAAGAGAAGGCGAAACTTTTACGTTCTGTGCTAAGTGAAGTAGACGATAAAGATGAAATACTGGAGTAAGTAAATTCCTAATCTTCTAGGTTAATGCAAGTATCTGAAGTTTGTTTCCCAAAATATGGTTTGATCATCTTACTTTTCAATGGCAACAAGAATAAAAAACAAACTCAACAACGCACCATAAAAGTTACTATTACAACACTATCATTTGAAAGGGGTTTGAATCCCACCTCAGGCTAGATTTTTCTAGTCTGTGCCTTGCTATATGGGAATGCTTGGAAGACCGACTGATTCAGTATAGAGCCTTTCATAGGCCTGGCATACTATGATTTATCGATAAGTATACCATGATTGCTGGTCACTCAGGGTTGATCCCAGTATTTATTACAACACTAAATTGGCTTTTCTGGATTTTTTCTTCACATTACGTTTTATTTCTTGCCAGAAAGAAACTATTTGTTAAACGACAATCTTTATATTTAGACAATTCAAGTCAGCGATTGAACTAGATCCAGATAAATTAATTCAAGTTGAGGAAGAGGACAAGTTAGACCCAACATTAATCGAACACTGCGCCTCACTCAGTGTCAATCAAACTCCAATTAAAGAATTAACCAACGCCATGAAAGGTTTGTATCACTTTTTAAGTATGTCAAAAAATGGTATTTTGTTTGTCTGAAATTTGCAATAAAATATCAGGTATATATAAGAAACAACCCCAAACTGCTTGGTTTGTTTATTTTTGTTTGGGGTTTAGCCATCAGCTTGAGTATGAAATAGCACGTACTGTGAATCACAATTTTGGTTTTTAAGGCATTAAACCTTTAGAGTAAATCTTTTTTTAATAATGAAATCTCTATGCAAGTATAGCAAATGACTGCGACAATTCGGTGTCATTAATTTATGACTGCAGGAAAAATATAACACTAAATCAGTCACTGTATTTTTGTTGTTTTGCAAAAATGGATGCATTTGGTGTATATAAGCATCTTCAGTGTCTGAAAAACAGAAACAGTGTTAAGCAAAAAATCGTTTCACACTGATGATGCTTATAAAAGCGGAATGCATTTGTAAATACAGCATTGATTTAGTGTTTTTACTTTGAAACTTCCAGTAAACCCTAATAGAATCTTTTTCAGGGATAAAAATGATCAATTGTCTAAAGCAGTGGTTCCCAACCTTTTTTGTTACATTCCTCCCTTCGCTATTTTCGAACTATTCATTCCTCCCCATAAGACGAAAAAATACAACATAAAAAATTATAGCAATTTATTTCACATTACAACTCAATGCGAAATTTGCTCTTGTTTGTGCTCTGAAAGTAGTTGTATACGCGGCGCATGTGACAGTGCACTTAGGCTACAGCTAAAATCTACACAAGACAATAATATGTAACTAAGAATCTAGTTTCATTACATATACTGTTTACTGACTGTAAACTGTTCAGTTGTTAAGGAACTATGCAACAGCCAGACTGTCAAGAAACAAAATGCTAAAACAATGGACGTTGTTACAACAATAATCGATTAATTTAACCGCCTGAAGCGTAGCATGCGGCTGTATATACAAGTAGGCCTTATAATTAGGGATGTCTATTTTCAGAATTGCACTAAATTATATAACGTTTTTAATGTTTAACAGAATTATCAGACAGATTTATGGACATTGATTCACTGATTCATGATACTTTTGACATTATTGAAGAAGAAGAATCACAAAGTGAAAAAGTCAAGGTATAAACATCAATACGAATCATGCCAGAACCCAAGTACCAAGCATATTCGACTGAGCACTGATGTATTAACGCAAGATGTTTAGTGGTAGACCAAACAGAACCTTTGCAGTTCTGGCCCATCCCTAAACTTCAACATCGTAATTTGTGCAAGAATAACGTACTACGTACCATATAGACTTCTGCCTTGTGTGGAAAGTTCTCTTAACTTTGTAAAAAATTACCAAGCCAAAAAACACTAAATAATTAAATAAGATTTTAGTTATATTGTATGTGTTTTTGTGCAGGATATATGTGGCAAAACTATTGAGTCACCAGATGAAATTGAAGGAATCAAAAATGAATTAGAAGTTTGTCGTGATGTTCATTCAAAGGTTAGCTACACATTTTTTAAAAGTACATCTTAACAAGTATAGAGACCTGTTTATGTTAACAACCACTTGTGAGTGGATAAAAAAAGCATTGAATCTGTAAATCAGGTTGCAAACAAACACCTTCCATTTGTTAAAATTGTTGATTTTGCAGGCATTGTTTCATGCATAATCCTATTAAACAGATGTTGTTTTAAAATCCGTTTAATATTGTGGCTAATGGATCCATAAACCATGTTTACAAATATTCAAATACTATTTGACATGCTGCATCAATATATTTTGAACGTTAAAATTTAAATTTAATGCACACATTTTAAAACCAACACTTTAATATGTTGCTACAGGGCTTTAATCCTGCATTGTAAAACTTGCTTTAAAATGTTTGCCTCTGTTGCCCCCATTTAACCATCCCACATACCCTTTTGGTGTCCTTTAGTACAACTTTACGCATTACTCGCTGATACTCTGCTTACCCAAGCCGACTTGACTGGTCATAAAAGTTACTTATGAGTATAATGTTCTTGTGTATTTACAGCCATATCTATATCCTTTTATCTAATACTGTTCATCCTTTTATCTAATACTACTGTTTAATGTTCTTGTTTTTTAACCGGGTGCAGATAAAAGTATCCAACCATGTTAAACCTAATTTTTTGCAAAGTAATTTAATATTTTCCACTTTGGGTGACATTAAAACTTGTTTTGCTTAAATCTTTATTTTAGTTCTATTCAGGTAACTCTTTTTGTACCAAATCAAATATCTTTCAGTAATCCCTCATTTCTTTAAGTTCTTTGCAGGCCTAAACATATGCTGAACTGAACAGGTGAAATAAATAATTGATGTATGGTTCCAGGCAGGACAGATGAACGACCAACTGCACACCGTATCCAGCATTCACATATCCAACCTGAAAACTGTTTCTGATGGTCTTGATGCGATAAAAACACATTGCGATTGCAAAAAGATGACCGCGCTGCTCAGTATGTAAAATCTAGAGCTTGTTTTTGCTGTCATTGGATTTTTAGGCATTTTGAAACAAATTATATTAAACAAACATTTTTGGTTTAGGTTTGTTACAATTGCTCTGATTAAAGAGCATAGGGGCAGTTTGTTGAGAATCTTTTTATCCTTGAAATATTTCATGTTTAATACTAGCTATTTTTTAAACCTGCTGTACATTTGTGGTTGCTCCAATATAACTTTCTTGAAACAAACAGACCTTGCATGTAACGAGTGTTGCTTTACAGTTTGACACTTAATATTTGTTTAAAAATGCCCTTTACCTTTAAAAAGACACTGGAAATGCAACACTGGAAGTACAAACCCTTTTATCCAAAAAAAATTTTTAGACGACACAGATTATGAGGATATATCCCTGGTTAAAAAACTTTGCAATAAAGTAAAAGAAATGGAGAATCAACGGCAATCGCTGGTTGCTCAACTTCGCACACAACTTGAAGAAGATGATGTTACCTCAGCTCTTGTCACCAATCATGGGGTTGAAGCTGAAGTAAGTTTGACTTGGGAAACATAACTTTTGTTTAAAACATTTCTTTATCTATGTTTAAAAAGAAGTGGCTGACAGGATTTAAAAATGTAGATTATACATCATTGGTGGTTGATTGCCAAATATTAAAAGCAACTCACCCCTCTACTCCAATAAAGAAGAGAAACTGATTAAACGGGTAAAAATGGCGATAAGCCAAAATAATGTTGTGGAAACTTAAATGCTCTATTGTGATAGAATTATCTTTAAACTACTCAAACATAATAGTACAGCAATTTTAAGAAACAATAAACAATATTTTGACGATTGACCATGACAATTTGGCAGTATTGATGCTGCTTTGCTCATTGTTATAAGTTGGCACATTAGCCTCATCGCCCTGTTCTTTGCATTATAATTATTAAATTTGTTGGTAAACTACATTATATTTATGTTAATAGGACTTGTTTAAAGAAGAGTTGAAGAAACATGACTCCACGATCGAATACATTAAGCTAAATTTGGAGGCTCAACGTAAAATACTTGATGGAGTAACTGAAGTCAATGTGCGTTACAGCAGAATTCGAAAACTAGTTGATGCTCATAAGGAACAGTAAGTAATATTCTCTAGAAAATGTTTCACAATAGTGGTTATGCCTGACGGAATTACTTATTAATAAGCTTGTTCTGTAAAAAATAAATGGTTGTCTTCTGCTAAAACTGTCTGCATCTGCTTTTTGCAGAAATATTGTTTTAGAAAATAATTTAGATATATAAAAGCATATGAGCCAATAAATGATAATGAGACCTTATAGGTCGAAACAGTGTGCACTGTCTGCAGCTTATAATTTAGATATACATTTTTTAAAACATTGATTAAAACCATACAGCTGATCAAAGTATGCAACTAAGTTTAACATTACAATTTTAACAAACTGTTGGTATTATCAGCATTTATAGTCAACTTTAGAAACGCATACAAAAGGTTGCAATCGCAAAGAAACTAACTTTTTGAAATGTATTTTTACCAGTGTTAAGACCAAGATGGACCAACTTCTGGTGTCATGTGATGGATACAAAAAGTCAGTGAAACGATGTCAGGATGGAACAGATTTCTTTAAAGATTTGCTTGATAAAGTAAAAGAAGCTAATGAGAAGATGACAGCACTTCATGAGAAGAATTCCAAACTGAGGAAGAAGTTAATGGAAAAGTAACAATTCCGTTTTCTTATGCTTAGCTTTGCTAGCCTGCAACTACTGTATACAAATGTTTCACTATGCGTTTTGTATTCATATAGATCTTAGTTGCTTTTTTGTTCACTCAAATAGACAATATAACTTGAAGTATCCTAAAGACTGTATCCTAAAGACCCCATAAAACACAGTATGTCATAGAAAGGCCGACAGTATCAGTGTGTGTGTTGCAGAAGCCATAGACTCAGATAATTCAACAACTTGTCTTTAAACATTACTGTCATGTTTCACAATATTCTTTACCAAAAAATTTCGCTGACTATGTTCCAGTTAAACTTAAATCAGAACCATAGTCAAACATGAATTCAAATTTTACCATCAGATGGCTAATTGTTTGGCTCTCTAAGTTTTCCTTATGTTATACTGACCAATCTTCATCCATTGCACAGACTAGAAGCTAAAAAGCCTCCACCCCGTCCAAGCGCTCCCAAACCAAAACAGACCACTCCTGCTGTCCCAAAAATAGCTGCTGTACCTGGGCTTGGTCTGACAGCAAGCGAACTAAGTGAACTCGCAGATGGCATGGATGATGATTTCAATGATCCAGCATTTTTAAGGTTTCTGCAAATGTCTGGAGGACTTCCTGCTGGTAAGCATGGCAGAGAATTGTTTTCAGACTAAAGCTAATTGTAGAGTGTTTGAACAATTTCAATTTAATTACATATTTTATTTGCCAAAATTTGAAAGTAAAATAATCACACAAACGAAGTATTAAAATAAAACTAATAACTGCAGGTTTGATTTATTTATTGCAACTGAGTTTCCAAAAAAAAATTCAATCTAGAACAGTGACAATATCATCAAAACGTCTATTGATTTGATGAAGTGTCAAAGTGATAGAAATTTGTTACTCCTTTTTCAAAATTGTATTTTTAAATTTTAGATGTATGAGACCATTTTGTATTTTGATGTTTTAGGTGGTTTGCCAACTTCATTGCCTGCAGTTTCTTCCTTGCAACCATCTGCCACTCTACCTTCAATGACACTTGGCAACGTTTCCCATAATCCAATGCCTCCCATGTCAAAAGTGCAACAAAGAATGAACCAACCACCTGTCACTGGTCCAGGGCCACCAAAAAACCAGCCACACCAGTTTGCAAACCATCCTGCACCTACAGATCCTAGTTTGCACCAAAGAAACTACCAACCTCCAACTGGGCCAGGATCATTTCCGAACCAGCAGCAACATTTGGGCAACAATCCTCCACCAACTAATCTTCCTATTTCCCAACCAATCAACTACCAACCATCTACTGGTTCTGGGCCAGTTTTGAGCCAACAGCACCAGTTCGCAAACCACCCTCCACCAGCTAATGCTCCAATTTCACAGCCCAATAATTACCAACCACCATCGCAAGGACCAATGTCTCCGGTTGAACAAGCTTCTGCTAATTTGTCGCATGGTGCTCATACTGGTTTGCACACAACCAATCAACCATACTCACACCACCAAACTTCTGCTTCATTTCAGCAAGTTTCATCGCATCATGTGCCAACCAGTACAATACAACATGGTTCCCAGGTGGTCGGTGGTCAAGGTGTACACCAACAACAGATGCCACAGCAGCTACAGCCAAGACCCCATTTACCACAGCAGCAGCAGCAGTTACCTCCACCATCGCATCATCAACAAATTCATCAGCAACAGCAACAGCAGCAGTTCAGACAGCAACCACACCAACAGCCGATTAGCACTCACAACCCTTATCTGAACCAAAACACCCGACCAGCTTACCCGAATTCCCCTATGAGTCCTCCAATTCACCCAGGGGGTGTGGCACCTCAAACTGGTGCGATAACTCAACCTTTGCAGTCGTATGTGGAGCACCCCCAGCCTTCTGTGTTTACTGGTCAACATCAACACCATCCTGGTATGCCACAAGCATCTGGTCAACTATCGGGACCACCGAACCCTGCTTTTACCCAAATGACCACATCTCATGGGGCCAACCAAGCCCTAAATCCTCGAATGCAAAATGTTGGTGTAGGGCAGGTACACGTTCAAGGCATCGCCCCCACTGCGCACCAAACGCAACCAACGAGTGTTTCCTATCCATCAAACCAACAATCTACCAATCAACACGTTTATCCAGCCGTGTCATCTCCTCTTCCGCAAACAATAAACAACCCAAGCGTAATGCCTCGTCAACAATTTCAAAACCAGTTTCCACAAACACGGCAGCCAGCTCGATATCCAACACCACCTTCGCAGCAACCACACAATTCTGGTGCACAAAGACCGAGTGTTCCGTCTCACCAGCCTGTATCTTCTACTGGTGTTTATGGCACACAAAGTGCTGGTCAGCGTCCACAAGGCATGATTGCAACAAATCCGGCTGGACACCAAACTGCCCCAATGGCAGGGCAGATCATGAACAGACAACCACCTCCTAACATGGTTCCAGGTTCTGCACCGTCAAGAATAGTTTCACCAGGTTACGGGCCAGGTCAGGGTCATGTTCGTGCACCAGCTCAAAATCAAGTTCGGCCTCAACAACCAAATTATGGTCCGTTGCAAAACCAACAACCAGTTAGACCTTTGAATGCACCACAGCAACATATACAACCAGCTGTTCGACCTGCTCAACCAGCCCATGGAATAGTTCAGCAGCAACAAATCAGACCAGTGCAACAACCAGTTCAACCACCACAACCACAACCACAACCACAACAGCAACAACAACAACGATTTCAACAAGCCTACACGCAACAACCAACAGGTCAGCACCAACTTGTGCGTCCAGCTCAAAACGTCGTACCAAATCCGCAGCAACCAGTCCAAACAACACATAGTTCAATTTCTTCACCCTACCAAGGACAACCACCTGCTGCTGTTTATGCAACTAATTCTCAAACAATTCAAACACCCCAAAATGTGGTACCCAAGTCACAAAATTATGGTGCACCACCACCAAGGCATCAATCACCACAAACTACCAGCAAACCATTGGAACCAACACACAACTCAGCACCAAATATGGTACAAACATCTCAAACACAAGTTCTTCAACCTAGTGCTACGAAGCCACCCCCGTCGACACCATTTAACAAACCACTCACTCCGCAAGTAATTGGTGCAGCTAAAGCGAATCATCTGCCTGAACCAATGAAACCCAGTGCGGATTTAGCTGGTCTTACATACACACCACCTTCAGTTTTACAACCATCCATTTCAAGCACTTCAGCCGACGAAATACTGAATGCAAGCCCTGAAACTCCGATTGGTGGATTGCCAGCTCAGAGTAACCCAGTGAGTAAAACTTTTAGAAGTAATTTTTACACATCAACCAAAGAACCAACCATAAAATCCATACATTTGTGTAGATGTTGGTTCCAGTGATCGTGGACGATTTGGAAGAAGCAATGATAGTCAGACGATTTGATGACATCCCGTACAAGAGTGAAGCAGATTTGATGCAGTTCAAAACCGACACTGAAGTTTATCAGAAAAGAGTTTCGTCATTACTCACCAAACAGCCTGGGACGCTTTGTCAGCTCGACAAGTCCGTTTAACTGATTCCAAAAATATTGTTTTTATTGGTCCTTTATATTGATTTGTAGTTGTTAACATCAACGATACTGTGTTTGCTTATACCTCTTACCAAACAAACTCTAAGTCCGGTGCTGATTGGAAAGCATATGACAAGTTGTGTATGTGACTCTCTTAACGTTCACTTGTAAAGTTTTCGAAATCTGTTGAAACATGCTAATATGCAGTGCTGGATTAACCATTAGGCAAAGTAGGCACGTGCCTACAGGCCAGTCAAAAATCCAGGCCCCTTTAAAATCAGTCAATGATTAGGCAACAGTGATAATTCTAATTTTTTAGTTGGCAACCCTGATTTTCGGGCCACTTATAAAATGTGCCTACAGGCCAGCAGACCCTTTATCTGACACTGATAATATTTGGCAAGAAAAATCATTTCGATTTTTTGGGGTATATTCTCTGACTCTGCTTTACACATTTTATGCTTGTGAAGCGTTTGGCAATCTAACAACCATATTTTTTTGACATATACCATTCACGAAAACAACGGCCAACTTATAATTGTTACTTGAAGGGATTGGAAGCAGCTTTCGGACTTACAAGAAAAACATGCACGTCAGCTTTCCACGGCGATCGGGAGATGTTCTTCCTACAAGAACAGATTTCAAGACATCTTACCATTCGATCAGAGCCGTATTGTGCTTAAGGAAACCAAAGATGACTACATCAATGCGAGTCTGGTTGACGGAATTTCTCCTTTTTGTCCACGATTTATCGGTGAGTACAAAATTAATGTGAAATATGTAAGACGATGACTAGTTCAAGCATATACACCGTGGTGTGTTCGACCTTTGGAAGGCTGTAGATGGTAATCGCTGTTGTAATGTGGTTAATTATGAATCATCGAACCGTGTGGGAATGCCACACTCACGTTGGTGCTTGGTTGTTGCTGGTCGATTTTGAAAACAGTCGATCCAAATAGGTGCTCTGCTAAATGATCAGTAAACTCCAGGTCGTGTTGCTTAGTGAATGCCAGATGCATAACAAAGTTTATACTTAAGCGCGTATCTAAAATGTATTTAAAGATAGGTAGAGCTACTAACATAACAACTCACAACAGGCCAAGTGTGCTAAATACCGATAGACGGTGTGAACAGCACAGTTGTTTAAATTACCTTTATAAGTTGATTTTATTATTGTTATTAGAAAACCTCATCCCCACCCTAAAAGCGCTAACCGCTAGCATTTTTACACAATTGACTTATAAATATTTCCAAATGCTCTTTGCGCCCTCCATCGGTATTCAGCAAACTTTGTGTGATAGGTTCTTTACGCCAACAGAATTTACCTATAGGTGACGGTCTGACATTTATGACATGTATGGATTTACCGAATTGGCGTAATTGAGGCCGTTTTACATCGTTGAAAAATATTTGTGGTTAAGTGACTTATTTTTAAAAATTGTTCAAACTTAATTTATCCTCAGCGACACAATCTCCGCTGCCTTCTTCTTCATCCGACTTTTGGACGATGGTCCACGAGCACCAGGTTACATTGATAGTGATGTTGGTGTCAAAGAACGACGTACCTAAGGTAGAAACTTACTATTAGTGTATTTATATTTGTCCTGTGGTCAAAACAGCAACAGTTTGTAAACGATTTTTAGTATAAAGCTGTAAATTTTTGTTTTCTTTGTAGAAATGTGCGAAATATTGGCCAGATGATCGCAACGTTCCACAAAAACATGGACCGCTGTGTGTTACGTTCACAACGAGTCGTGTGCACGGAAGCTACATTGAACGGACCTTCACACTGAAACATGTGAAACACAGTTTACCGAGGTCCCTAACACAACTGCAGTATACCGCATGGCCCGAACAGTAAGTTGAACGTTTTTGTGTTTTTGCAAATAAACTGTCTCTGCAGCGCCGTATAGTGGATAGGAATGCTGTATAAAATGTAAGCAGTTTAATTAAGCTCGGTCTGTTTGTGAAACAATGGTTTTATTTCACAGCGGTCTCCCAGCTTCGACACCAGATTTGTTATCATTCATGCGTACTGTGTCCAACTTTCACGTACAACAACGAAATCTACAGTGGCCCATCGTTGTCCATTGCGAGTAAGTGCCAAAATAATAATACTTCCAAGTGTAATGCTGTTATTAATGGCATCACCCTAACGTTGACGTATTACAGACCTACCATACGTCTTTTAGGAAGAAATACCCTCCTTTTAAACATAAAACAAGAAAAAACTAATAATGCTTGAACATTTATGCCCTTAAAACAGCTAAACATACACTTTGAGTCTAACCAGAGACTACCTCTAGCCTTTGGTTTACCTTTTGTTGAAAGAAATATTGGTGGATTTTATCTTACCTGTTTTGTGGCATTCAGTACAATATATACGATGTGAATGGTTAAGCGTTTTCAGTGGTTCGTTTAAAACTGATCATTTCAAATTAACTGGACACTTTGCATGCAAATAAAAACACTGTTAGGTACCATTAGATTTGAGGGTCGGAATACTAATATTAAGTGTGGTATTTTCAGGGACGGCGTCAGTCACACTGGAACTTTCTGTGCCGCTTACCTTTGTGTGCAAGAACTTGACGCAGGACAGGGAATTCCCCAAGTGCTTGATGTCGTCAACAAGATGAGACAAAGACGAAAATTTATGCTGCAGGAAAAAGTAGGCTACACGCGTTTAACAAGTTACTACTATATGTACCTGCAAAAGTGCAGTAAACCTCGGTTAATCCCGACCCGTTTGGACTAAAATTTGGCCGGATTAGGCGAAGTTTCGCATTAACCTATCGACATATATGTCGATTAGTTCAAGTCTTACCACATTACAAATCATTTGTATCTCGAGTTTTGTTCGAATTATGCGAAGATCCGGATTAACCGAAACCGGTTTACCCGGGGTTTACTGTAGTCTTGATTTTTGGGTGTAAATTATTTTTTGGTTTAGCAATTTGGTATTTTGCTTACTGGCACTTAATTGTCTTTACCTACTTTGACAGGCCCAGCTAAAGTTTGTTTACGACCTTGTTTATTTCCATGCTGTTGATTTATTACGCCAGCGAGGTGTTGAAATTGAAAAGAAATCTTCACAGCCAACAACTCCTGCACAGGTAAAATGCTAACAGTCCATCGAAAAAGTCCCAATCTTTTTTTGGTTCGTGTCCGGTTTTATACAACTAGAGACTAGTGAAATACTTAGTGTAATAGAGGTTCTGAAACCATACGGTCTTTTGTGGTTAAAATATTTTAAATAGTCAATTGTACCTTATTTGTAGGCATCTCCTTGCCACAAAATCGACGGGAAGACCTTTGATGTTTTTGGTTCTGGTGCTTTGTCGACAATTCGCGCAAGCGTAGAAAAGATGACTGTACGACCGAGCGACAAGGTAGGTCAAGTGTTAAAAAATCACTATAAAGAAAATGTTTTGTTTAAACCTGACCTTTTTAATGCTGTCGTTTCACCACTAGGAGGAGTCGGGTGAGAATGAGCAGGTGTTTGTTTTTGTCGTCTCTGTTGTATGCAGATTTTTTTTGTATTCGTTGGTCCGTTTACTCCAGTCATTTTTCGACAAGTTTCAGCAGCTGACCATGCAATTGCACAAAGCATATGCTTGTACTTGTTGGTTGAATTTAATTACACTTATTTGCTGTTAAACCTTAACAAAGTGGTTCTCAACCGGGGAGGGATTAATATTCATTGGTTCATGTATTTGTTATTAGACACTAAAGCTTTGTAAAAAAAACTGTAAAGTTGCTGAAATGTTCTTTTGTACTGTGTAGTTCATTGGGGACAAATAAGAATGTATTAGTAAGGAATTCGTTGGTAAATTTAGAAACCACTGCCTTAGCAGTTCTCAAATGCGTAACCCCACTTAATATAACAACGAAGTCCAACTGTCAAACAGACACGTATTTAAAGAGCAAAAAAGCAATAAGGCTAAAAAATGAGAAGCCATTGCGGCATAGAATATACTTGTACCAGTACGTATTTAAAAATGTCAACGCGTGCATTTGCGCACAGCAACTAAATAATCAGGTTATTATGTAAGTAACTCTAAACGTTAAAGTTCGAAGCATGCATCGCCTTTTGACAAATACTGCCAGCTTTAGCTGTCCGAAGGGAATTTCCGGTTTGCTGTATGTTTTTTATGAAGTTAATGTAAATATTAAAACCTATATGCACATGATAATGTATATTGTAAAGGAAGGCATAATACCATCTGTGTTATGTGGGTGCATAATGTGGTAGCAGTAATACGAAATCGTGACCAAACGTCGGTAACAGGTCGTATTACGTGATCCAAACAAACCGACGCTCAATCAAGCTACAACCTTTCAACAAGATTTCTTGCTCCACGAATAAATTTGTTTACAGGATATCTTTGGAAGCTTTATGTATGCTAACCACATGCATTCTAAAGTGGTTTATTTTGTGGACAAAATAAGCTCTAGTAAAAAACTGGTGGCACAGCACTAATTTCTTGCCCGTTATCATGTTGTCGTACTCGTCTGCGTTGAATGAATATTAAACGCATTGATGTATAGTATCCAAAAACAAGTATGTTATCTACGTGCATATTCACATCCATTTAACTGGTTTTCAGACTGCGCCACCGACGACGAATCCCTCTGACCCGTCAGCGCCACATTTCAATGTCCCCAACAGCGCGCCATTGCCCCTTGAACCCGGGACAGCCCCTAACGCCCCAGCCGACATAGCAACTCTGATAGGAAACAACATGAGCGACTTGGTGCAAGGCACAATAGTTCCACCGAACCCTGCTCCCGCTCAGTCGCCTAGCAACGACGTGACGTCACCAGCCAGCGTTCAACCTGACATTGTGAGCAGCTGCAATGACGAAGGAAGGTTATGTGACGTCACCGGGCGTGGGGAAGCCCCAGGTCAGCAACCGCAGTTGATTGGAAATTCGATTGATTTGGGACAACAGCAGGCGTCAGGGTTGGACGGAAAACCGGGCGATTCGCTTTTGCAGCAGTTAACACCGGAATCTTTTACGCTGGGCGCTTCCGACGCTAAGGAGCGACAGAAAATAACTAAAGCCGATTTCTTTAGGCCGAAAGACGCTGGTTCAGGTCTAGGAGCGCAAGTTAAAGCAAACGACCCGTTCGCCGATCTAGATCCACTTTGGGGCTTGAAAAAATGAATGCTGTTTCCCACCTGGACATTTTTTGTATGTAACCAGATTATTCTGTTGCGTATCTCGCAAAGTCGCGACGAAATTATACTAGCTCGAAATATCTGGAATTCCTATCTATTAGTTTGACAAAGCTCATCGTAACTTTGCAGTAATGTTGTAACGATTCTATTCGATGACGTCACGATTTTTCCTTGAATTATATGTACAACGCAATACCCAGTTTAAATCAAAACAAGATCTTACCAATAAAGACTAACCTCAATATTGCACAAATGAGCCATTTAGACGTTATTCTAGATCCATTAGCAATCTTAATGTGCTTTACAATTTAAACGGAAATTGATGCTTCTATATGTAAGCAGTATGTATCAGCTTGTACGCGTTGTTTTCAATGTGCAATACATTTAATCTTGCAGACAGTGTTGCTTACGTAAATGCATGTTAGGCTTGCGTGGCAATTTCCATGTGTTTATTATTGTAAAACTTTTAAAAGAAAGTTTGTAAATTTTTTAACATTACTTAGATGTTCAATTAGTTATGTGAATTCTCCCCCATGAAAAAACTAATAAAATTTTCGCATAGTACTTACAACAAGATTATATGTATTAACTTTATCAACTTTTAACTCAACCGTTGCATAACATCCTTATTTGGTATTTCCGCCAACACTGAAACTGTGCGTAACCCAATGTATTTTTGCATGATCTTTTTTTGATTGTTTGCGTTAAAATTCCAAGTCAGTTTTTAATGTTATTTACTTAAACTTTGAATCTTGTATGTACTTTTCCATTGTCTACTCTACTCTATAAACCTTATGTGTAATAAAACTTTGTCAAAGCAATTCTTCTAAAGTTGTTCAATGGTTGTTGCAGTCGACTTTATCTCATAGAAATAAGAGTTTAAATCCCAGCAAAGCCCGGCCTGCTTACCACTTATCAAAACAGATGAAAAATAAACAAAATTTAGGTTGTTTTACCTTTCGGAAATTCCTATATAAATTGGGTTCGCGTCAAGTTTATGCTTTCATACATAATTTACAAGTGCGCTTTAGACATTTCGATTTAAGTCGGATAGCAAGGTAGACAATTCAATATTGACTTGCGCTGCGCAAACTTTGCAGTTCAAAATTTTCAAAACAGTCAATACTATATAGTTTTTAACAAGTTCATATGAAACTGTCTGAAGAATAATATTGAATTTAGCGTTACAAATGTAAGAATTGTTGTTACATATTTAGTTTTTCAAATTTTGAGTAAAACTAAAGTGCACTAAAACAAGGGTATGACTAGACCGTTTTTTGAAGAGGCCCAGACGTTTAAATTGACAGGAATGTGTTCGGAAAGATGAGGTCATCCATAATTACGTAGTTACTGTTTGAAGTTGAATGCGGCTTTATCATATAGCGGCTATGAGTCAAAACAGAAAATTTCATACTTCGAAACAATGACAGAACCAGAACAAAACTTTGGAAGGTGACAAAGTTTTTCTTCGTGGAGGTGAGGGCAAAAATGTTGTGTACGGATATATACGCGACCAAAAACGTGCTTTGTGTTATACTGAGAGGAGAATACGACCTTTAGATTTAGAACTACTTGGCGACCCCAATTGCTGGTAACTTTAAGATAAAATACAAACAGTGATAATATTTTACAAAAAGTTGTCCTACAAATTTATATTCTAACAAAAATCGTTTTTGGCGGTTTTAATTTTTTCCAGCACTGTGCAAACGTTGGTCCAGGAAAACAAATCTTCTACTCATTTTGTAGCATATGTGCCATTTTCAATTCGGGTTAACACGTCAAATGTAGATGACATCAACAAATACGATACCATTTAGCATCAAACCAACCCCTGGTTCATTTTTACGAACGTTTTTAACAGTTGCTTATGTTCGAAACGTTTGAATCAATAATCCCCGGACAATACACAACAATGCCGCACATTGTTTAAGCCTGTCAGTCAACAAATACTCACTGTGACACTTAAGGGACAAAATATCAATAATGAAGTCACAATGGCAGCATTATTATTGGAAAACATTGCCACAGAAACTGTTCATCAGCGGGGGATTGCTAAGCTGAAAAAAAAATGCCTTTGGTCTTTCGAAGAGAGAAACAGCCACGAGCCACGAGCGCATGCACACTCGCGCTGTTTTTACACTGACACGCGCACTGCGCATGCATACACACCGCTGTCAGTGGGGCGGAAATAATTCTGCCACCAGTTTTCTGTGTGGGCAGTGGTCGGTGCTGGTGTGAGCTCCAGTGGAAGGCAGGCAGGCGCGCGCGCTGTTGAGGTTTTCTACGATGCTTCTGCGGTTCGCAAAGTGTTTTTAGTCTCAACGGGTTAGACAGTAAGCTGTGTTGTTAAGAGAGGTATTATTTTTTCAATATTATTTGTTCTGATTTTCTGTCAGTAGGCTGTTTGGATTTGGTAAAATACTATGGTATGTGCCCACAATGGAATTATTAAAACAGCAATACTTGTTTAGTTTGCTCTTGACGTGATATTCCAATTAAGTTGCAAAGAGGCTTTGAGATTTTTTTCAACCGAAGTGTAGAGGATTAAAATTTAAAATGACTTTGTTAGCACTGTGAATGTTTTTGTGTCTTCCCTGGAATGACTAGCTTTTAGCGAGTGGATTATAATCTGATACTGCAATTGCAAATATGACCACCAAAATGTGTATTGTTGTAAAAGTGATTTATGTGACAATACAACGGCAGATTAGAATTTAATGAAAATGATATTGCTATTAATTTGTTTTCTTAAAAAAATAGCCTAAAGCAATTACGAAGTCCAAACACTAAAGTTTTGAAGCATTTTTACGTGAGAAAAAAACGTAATCTAAAGCACCTATGTCTTGTAATTACGGCGAAAAGCTAACTTGTTAACGACGTGACCTGCAGTGCATCAACGTAGCACCTTTTGGTCTCCGAATATTTTGGCAAAAACATGAGTTTTAAGTCTGACCTCGCAGGTGCAGGTTGGTGACATTACGGGAGCTTGTCTGTCGGGTAACGTAACAATTTGTCAGCTAAAGTTTCATGGGGCACAAGATTATCTGCTTCGATGCTCGCAAGAATTTTTAACCCGTCACTCATTTGTGATGTCATAATACCAGCCATTCTCATAATTCCATTTGAAGAACAAAAGATAGTTTTTTAAGTTAATTAAAAAAATCAATAAATTCTCTGTTTTACTAATTTTTAAAAGAAAGTGCTAATGAAATCCAGCAAAAACGCTATTTGCTCCTTTAAGAAAAACGCTTAAGGATTGCAAAGTCGCCCGTCTCAACAATTGATCAAAAAGTTGTTGAAATTTGTCTGCAAACACAACTCGATCAAGACGTCAAACTGCCGAAAGCCCACGTCACTTCAAAGGTTCTTGCCAAGAGGAAAAGCGCAATAATTAGAGCGACCAATTAAACACGTTCTTCTGGTGAAAGAATTGTATTGTTGTCAGGCCGTTAGGGTGTGAAAAGCTGATTCAGCTGTCACAAACTCTTAACTTTGTCTGTTTGATTGCCTTTGAAGAAAATGTAATGTTGATTGCTATTTAATAAGTTAGGGACGTTAAGTTCCACACAAAATCAGATTAACGAACAACTTCAGATCAGAATGCGTTCTTTGGTTGTTCAAGGCAGTTTCTTTGTCGTTTCTGTATGTGAAGTTTTCGATGCTGCTGGATACGAGTTACGTTGAGCAGTTTTAGCCTGCGTATGTTTTTGTGGCAATTTGTGAGGCATTGCTTGTATTCGGGTTGTATTGAAGGGTTTTCAGGCATATTTAAAATGCATCATAAAGTAAGTTGTTTGCAACCATGTTGTGTTAAATTCTGTACTGTCGCGTTTTGTTTTTTGACCAGCAGTGTACTACAGAAAATAAAAACAGTTTAAAAGATTCGATGTTCTGTTTTGTAGTTAGCCTTTGAAAGACTTTTTGCGAAGAAGTGACCTACAAGCATTCACGATTGTGGATAGTTAGGTCATGTTGTACACGTAGACCTTTGGAACTTAACAAATGTTACCATGCTCTCGTAAGACCTTCGCCTCAGGGGAAGACACTGTTATAAACAACAACAAATGTTACTTACGTGTTCATGGCTGTGTTTATTGCCCTTTGTTAATTCCTGCGCCTATCAATAGCTTTGTGTTTTGTCCACAACAGTTGATGGATCGTTAAGTGACGAAGACAACATATTTTCAGTCTAGCAGAGTGGAGGTTTGCATACTAATTTGTAAACATTGCTTTTCTCCGGCCAAACGTCAAGGCGTACATCTTGCATAAAGAATTATTAGTGTCTATATCTTGCTTTGTAAAGATATTTGATGGCTAACTTGCTTTGTATACTTACTCAGCATAATCTAAATCTGCAGAGTTGTGTACTTTGACCTTTTGCAAAATCAGCTTCGGCTTATAATGTAAAACACTGAAAGTTAATTTTTGTTCCGAATTTGCATGCACAGTGTGATGGGTTAATAGAACATTCATGCATGTAGTTCACATCAAAATTACGCAGTTTTACATAAACGTGCCAATATGCAATTATAGGTCACATACGTTTTGCAAAATTCATGAAAATTTTCTTTATCACCGGAGCTATCAAGACTGTGTGCAAAGTCTGTAATACTTGAAATTTTTCCCACATAATTCAAATGCCAACATCTGTACGCTGTATACGTCACATTAAGTAAAGTAATTGCTGATGAAGAGCTGAGCCCATGATATCTTGCCAATGCCTTTTATGGGATTCAAGTTGAGGCTTTTAACTTCAGGGCAGCAATTACAATGTGCGTGGGATGACATTAAGACATAAGAGACATGTGATAGGTGTACAGCGGCAAGACACTTAAACGGTACGCACATCTTGGTGGTAAATTTAGGCAGGCTTCATTCTTAACAAAAGGTCAGAAACAAGTAACTTTGAACAATTAGTTTGTTTGAATAACGGTATTTTTTTTTACTTTTTTGTCGTGCGATTTGATTAGCCACAGAATGTTATTGTGGTATCAATAGTTTTTAGAAACGTAAGTGATTTATTTTATGATTTTTGTGAAATGTTTAAACGGCGATGGTTGACGTTGAAAAAAGATTTTTGCACAAATAAGAATACATTTTTTATAACGGTGATCGTTTTGCAGTCTAACATGTACAAACTATTACGTCAAAATTGATTGTTGATACGAGGAACAATACATGAACTTCAATCATTTTGCTATAAAAAAACTAGTTGTCTATTGCGACAAGTTGTTGAAATTGTTTCGCTAAGATCTTGGCAGTATAAACTTTCACTCTAGTAATTCACTAAAAACCATAAGAATGTCATAAAAACGTTCGTAGTTTTTGCAAACTGTCAAGATTGTAAGTATTATGTAGTGCAGTGCGCACTTTGTTCGTAACTGACGTTTCGGCAATCGATCACAAGACAGCTTTGCGCAAATTAACGCCATCAGTTTGCACAAGATCCCCAAAACGTGTTTACCAAAATCATCCATCAACTACGCCCACTTTCAAAAGTTTAACGAAAGACTGCATGTTCCGCTGTTTGCTGAAACTATGTCTGTCTGTTTAATGAGCTATATTATACCTCCTATTAGTTTAAAAACCACATCATGAAACTTTATTCAGCTCCAAAGATGTAATGGTAGTTTGACTAACGAGGTTTTTTACTTTAACGATTTGTGATATCGTAATACAAATGTTGGTGTGATTTTCAATATTTTGAGCTTTTTGATTTTAGTTAATTTAAAGGTTTGCTACAGACAGGCAGATAAATGTCTTAAAAAACAATATTTTTTAGAAACAATGATACGCCGTCGCTTATAATTTATTCAGAAGCCTAATTCTCCAGCGGCACAAGTTAGTGAAAGAGTTAATCGCCTTCAGGGGTGCGAATATGTTGTTTTTTGTCCGGTAATTTGTACCCGCAATTTCGTTCTGTCGTATCGAACTGCTCGAGGCAATATTCGGTGTTTTGTGGTCAGTAAAATGTTCACCTACCTAACACTTGTTGCTGGTTTAAACCATTACAACATGTCGGCTATATAATACTTACAGTTCGTTACGTAAAGGTCTGATATACGATAAGATGGATCGTGTGTCTGTGGAAAAAGGAATAGTGTAGTAATGGTTTTGACTTTTGTCTTTTACGGCCCGAAATAGGTTCTGGTCTAGTTGTAGAGGTGAGGCGTTTTTATGATGCGTTAAGGAAGTATTTTTGGTTTTGGGCTAGATTGCAAAAATACTACTTACATGCCTAAAATTTGGTTGCAGCTGGTAAAGCATTGTGTTTGCCAATACTCTACTTCAAGTTTTACCTTTAAAGGTAATGGTGTATTAGCCTAAATGCAAATGACAATTGCGTAGATAATACACCGTCACATGTTAAACACTATGTAGCCTAATGTTGACATATATAGACTACCGCATGTTAAAATCCTACCAAAACAAACAATAAAACTCTTTCAGGCACACCACTCCCACTGCCCTTCAAGCAAGGACGTATAAAAGGTGTAGATTAATTGCTTCGAGAAAAACGTTTTTTCAGTTGCCAGCGCACCAGCAAGGCCCTGTAACATGCGAAGTAAGCTGCCTAACTGACAAGGAAACAAGTGTTTCCTGTGTTTTATGTACCGCGAGTGAAGCTGTCTGCAGTCTAGACCAGTTTACTTCGGTATCAGAAGGTGGCTTGTAAGAGTTTTGACTATTCAAGTGCTTAAGCTTCCAATACAACATACTGAGTGTACTTCCGTGTGTGCCCGGCTCCAAGTACTGGTCGGTTTCAGCAAGCAATTCAGTCGTAGAATGAAGCAACGCCTAAAATGCTACAGACTGAATAGGAATGCATTGTGGCAGCACTGTCCGTTTCATGTCATTGTTTGGGGGTTGTTGTGTAAACGTTTAATGTTCTTAGCTATTGTTTTGTAATAATGAATAGTTTAATGGTAAAGAACTGTAAAACAAAATAGAAACAGTTGTTGATTGTTGCTGTTTATGAGACGCCAACTTTAACCATAAATAAAGCCAGTGACAGCCTTGGTCTTAACAAACAACTGGCACAATGCTTTGGGGAACAAACGTTAGTGTAAGGTGCCACTTATTGAAGGGTTGAGCTTTGTCAAAACAACGCTTATAATCCAGCTATTTTGTATCAAAAGGTGTGTTGTTAGCCCTAGCCGAGTAAGCGATTAAAGAGCTGGTTGTTTTGGCTTTTCGGTGATTTGGACTTTACATTTTTGGATAATATTGCAAAATCTAAAAGTTCACCCTGGCGAAAATGAAGACACACCTTGAAGGATATGTTGGAATTGATACTTTGACGGAACAAATACGGAAGAAGGCTTTAAGACAAGGATTTGAATTTAACGTGATGGTTGTCGGTAAGTTGACTCAAAACATGAAGTTATGAGCGCAATTTTGTACAGTGCTGGTTTTGTTTGCGGAACGTGTTAGAGGACCAAAGGTTGACTTGTCTATTTTGGGCCGTGACTCAAGCACTGCTAAATTCGTAACTGTCCAGGGATTTTTAAAAAGAACTTCAAAATTCATACCTTAACCTGCAGCATGGTAAAAATCTCCTCTTAACAATGTAAACATAGATTAGTTTGACAGTACGATCGATTTACAATTAGTATTGGTTTGGATATTCAATTTACACGTTTATCGGTAGTGAAACATTTTTACACAACAATCAAAGTCAAATTCCCAAAACTCAAAACCTATCAAACCGAACCACACGTTTATGTCGAAATCGATGAGTATTTGACAAAAACTTCCTGGCAAAACGCTGTCAGCTGTTGCGTTCATCGCTCAACAAACGCAGGAAAACGGTAAACTCGTGTTTCTACTTACGAGGTCGACGATTTTCTGTCAACTTTATTGTTCCCGTGGGATATGTTCAGTAAATCGTAGTCAAAACTGAAGTCAATTGAATGTCAACGAGTGGTTAAGTTTTAGTGTAAAATAACAGGTTTTGTTAAAACAGTGGATTTGGTAAATGGAAACTGGGTAACTTGATTGCCCTATATGGGTAAATATAACTCAAATTCAAATAAAATTACAAATTCACTGTTGGCAATGTTAAAACCGAACTCAAGTATTTACAACAAAGACATGGTTTCCAAATCCGCCTCTGTCAACTTGTCCAGTAACAAAGCGGTACAAAATCCACAAAGGGACACTTCAACGTGGTATTGGTACCTAAAAGTTCACGTTTTCACACCAGGCTATAGTGCGGAGAGCTTTTAATACGCCTCAATTCCGCTAAGTCAACAAACAGTCTGAAGTTGTGAGAAATTGTGGTTTCAAGGCCTGTAGGGTATCTTGGTACTTTGGCGTGATCTTGAGTGAGTGATATTGAAACGCCTGTGTTGTGTGACTTCTAGAGTTATGTTTAGGGCAAGTTTATACGCTTTGTGTTTGATGGTGAACCCATTAGAGTGATGGTTATGCCTCATATTGTAACCATTGTCACCAAAGAACGCACATTGGGGCAAAACACAAAATGGTTACACCTTGATTTTTTGGCGTGTTTAACCACACGAATGAAAATTTTTGGTCATTTTTGGGCTAAAAACCTCACTTGAGCATTTGCCTTAGTCCCTTCCGTGTTTACCTTAAACTTTGATCTCTCAACCGTCAAACGACCTTTTAATCTCTTTACGCCACGGATTTGTTTGTTTACGGTCAGGACCCACTGACTGACCCACATTCTTTGCACGTGTTTAAACAACAGGGAAGTTTTCCTAACATTTACTGATACCGAAATCCGGCTGACGATAAATGTTACGATCAGTTTCCGTTTCGAACAGTTGTGTGTTTCTTTCGAAGTTTTTGTTTGTCCGTGGGTCGCCACAAAGGGTATCGGACGTAATTTGCTGCTGTCAAAAAAGTAAAATAATTGTGTTTTTTCCAATTATCGCACAAAAAATGACCCGTGAAAGTGTAAAGCGCCGGAGAATTTTAGGTACAAAGAATTAAAATGTTACTGAACAAAAAAAAAACATTTTACAACAGACGTTTATAAATTTGTATACACATAACGGTTTAAAAGTCCCGTTTTACTGAAAATACAGTTTTTAACTCTTTGCATTATAAACTATCCCACAATCGCAAGATCATCCCATAAACCAGTGGTTCTCAAATATGTCTCGCGACCCAAAATGGGTCGCGCTGTGGTGATTCAATTCTGCCCAAACGAACTTTTTTCATTTCAATTTTCAAGTATTTTCAATTCTCAATCATGACTGAATTATTGTATCATAGGCATTTTATGTGGCTTTACCTTAGTAACCTGGGAGTATTGCAGCATAAGTAAGTGGTTTGAGAGTTTTGATAGCACCGTAGCCAAATACAGCCTCACTCGACAACGCTATACAGCAAAATGAACCATTCATTATAACATACAGACAATAGCCTTCCAACTTTCTATTACGCACACGGCGATTGTAACACGTTAGCACGGGGAATGATAGGAGGTTAATCATACGAAACTGAACTTGGAAAGTAACAGTTAGCGTTTAAGGATGATAACTATTGATAAAAAAATAAAAAAAATACATTTTTGTTGTTTGAGGCTTGGGTCGCAAGATGTTCATAAAGCTCAGATTTGGGTCGCGGTCAAAAAAGTTTGAGAACCACTGCCATAAACCAACCACTGTACTCTGTTACGACGTCATGTTGTTACCCACAACTGAAATTGTAATCTAACCATGTTCCTGGCTTGAAATCGATGTAGCAAGCTTCCCGCACACGAACAAGACGTGTTTGATCGATTACCCCGTGCTGCTATCCTGCTACGCCCGAAAACGTTGATGGAAATGTTTCAATGATTTTGCTTTATTGCGCCTATCACACATATTAATACATACAAAAAAAGATTTGGCCGAAAAAAGTAAATATATAATGCCTTTTTCGTTTATTTGCAGTTAAAAGTTTACCTACACAATCAGAATTTGATCGAAAAACTTCTATGTACTTTATTGACAATAGAGGACTTCTTATTCTAAAAGACAATGAATTGGTTCCAACTCTCAAAATGCAGCTTTGTTGTTGCATTGTTTACTATTATAGTGTCAAGTATCCGGACCCTTATAGAAGTTCTTATGGCATACTTCCTGTTTACGTTGCGACGAAATAATGTGCAAATCATCATTCACAACGCTGCAGCAACAAAGCAGCTCTTATCCTTAGTGCATTCACTGGGCTAGATCATTTAAAAGTTGTCCTTGCTTTTTGTAACATACTATTATAGTACTAAAAATCCACGTAACATTTTATTGACCGTTTATTGTCCAAAGGATGTTTTTTGAATAATACTACATAAATTAAACATGGGTTACATCCACCTGAACACCCCTGACCTATTTATACTCTTGACCTAGAAGTTTTCCACGTGACCTTTAAAACCCATTTTGCAAATATTTTTGTGAAGAACGTGAGCCAGTGACGAATGTGTTGAAATGTTTGCGGCAGTTTTGAGAAGTAGCGTGACGAAAGGCTAAAAGCTTCACTAAGCCGATGATGTCTGCGCGACCGAAGGGTTCGAAATGTTTTTACCGAACCATTTTCTATTTGGCCGTCAGGTTGTCAGTTCAAATCCCACTTAAGTTAATTCTATAATCTTAAAAATATACATCAGTAAAAGCAGAAAAACATCACCACCTTTAACAAACAGTGAGTTTTAAAAATGCATTGGATTACCTATTTTTAAAAAAATCAACTTTTGGGTGCCCCCAAGTTTGCAGCAATTTTGTAAATAGTTGATTCTGTTCATTACCTTGTAACAAAGGGCAAGTTTGTCTAACTAACTTACTTCAAATCAAAACACAATTGCTTTTAACCCAACGTATTAGGTTTACATTATCATTGATGGGTCAAAAACGTAGGCTTTATCTTACAGAATCATTTGTATCATGGTGTGTTGTCTGTAAAGTTTCAGAAATACAATAATGCTAAATGAACAATGCTGTACTTATACCGACAGGCGGAGCAGGACTCGGTAAATCTACGTTAGTGAACACCCTTTTCAAGTCAAAAGTCAGTCGTCGAGTTTGTCACCCCGAAGAGGAATACAAGACCCCGAAAACCATCGAAATCAAATCAATAAGTCACGGTAGGTCAGCTGATGCCACTGTTGTTATAAGCCGGATATGTGTGTTCACTAGACCGTGAAGACCCCACACCCAACCACCAGGACGCGGTTTAACGCAAATAAATGATAAACCCCCTTTTGTGTGTAAAGAATGCACACATTGGTAACAATGGAATAACTTATAGTGGTATTCATCATGGCAAAAACATGTTCAACTCAAATATGTCTTGAATACCTTGTTTCGGACATGATTTGAAACCCTTATTTTGTTGTCTTTTTGCGCACTCTTTTTTGTAAAGAGTACCGTAACTTTGTTACTCCAAAATATGACTTAATTGCGCAGATTTATCGAATGCTAGCATTGTTTAACTGCCAAATTTACAACAACTATTTGGTTTCTCGTGCACTATACAACGCGCATTTAGTGTTATTTACCCCGATGAAGGCGACCTACACGACGTCGAAACGTCGATACAAAAATACATTTGTCAGAAGAGCTCTGCAAGTTTAACAATTAACAAAATAATATTTTTTTTCTTTTGGTTTGTTGCAGTTATCGAAGAGAAGGGAATTCGATTGCAGCTGACTATAACCGACACACCCGGATTCGGTGATCACGTGGACAACTCGAAATGGTGGGAACTTTTTGTTTGTCAGCATTAATCGAATTTAAACTGTACATTTGTCATGAAGACATATAAGTGAGAGAAATAAAAATACACGTGCAGTCTTGCATTAACGTCAGTTTTGCATAATATATGTAGCTTTTCTTGTATCTTTCTCTTTCATGGGATCAAAAAACAGTTGCATTATCTGATTTCGACATGATACCTATTATTTTGTATGCATCATCTGATTTTAACATGCTGATTGAATGCGTATTTTCGCAGTTGGCAGCCGATTATGCGTCACATCAACGACCAATACGAGAAATATTTAAACGAAGAAATTTCAATTAAAAGAAGAAAGAGGATTCCCGACACTAGAGTGCACTGTTGCATATACTTTATTCCTCCCTCCGGCCATTCGTAAGTGAAGCCACTTATCTCATAAACATCGTTTCGATTATGCAATTGGTATAATATTTTTCTGGAAAACTTCATTTCTATTAGATTGGGCAAAAACGTTTTTACCATGGCGAATGTATGACTGTTACCTGTTTATCCCTTGGTTTTGGCTTAATCAAAATCGTTTTGCTGTGATATTGTCATAAGAATGCGTGCATTGGCAAAAACTTGACAGTCAAGCCCTTTACTTCCGGTTAAATTTGACAATTTGCCCCTGGTGTTTGGAAAATACTTTTGCCAGACAAACGTAACAACACCAACAAGCGTTTTGTAACAATAAGAAAAATGCCCCCTTATTTGAAATTTAGTTACAGCAATATATCGATTTGAAAGCAGTGCCTCTCTCAGTGATAAATTACCTAATGCAACCAAGTGACAGTTAATGGTTGTGTGTAAATTGACCCTCGATGATACAAAACACATTGCATTCGGTCAGCCTACAAACAGCAACGAACTGAAAAGCAGTAAGCTCACAGCAGATACTTCTCTTGATTGGAGCAAATGCAATTTCCTGCTCAAATAGGTTCGTGATAGCTCCACAACACGCAACCCACGTCACCGAAAAAGCCAAGTTACGATTTCCTTGTGTGCGGCATATGTATTTTGAAGGCTGAACTATTCACAAACAAATGCGTTTCTTAAACAGAAGCGCCTTAGCTTGTCACCATTGGAGGTTCTTAGTTAATAGCGACGGTTCTTAATTTAAATTATGAGGTATTTGTATACACTACACATTATTTGATTGGTGTTTTCTAAATGGTTCAATTCTGATGAAATTTATGGTGTTTTCTGAGCAAACTTACACTGTCAACAACATATTCTCTACTCAATCGTAATTGGTTCCTGAAATAAAACCAAACCGGTTTTGTTACAAAATAAGTTACAAATTAAATGCAGTATAGCAGGCTCTAGGATAAAAAAATTCATATGTTAAAGTATTTTCTCGTCTTATAAAGATGTGGAAGCAAATACAATTCGCGAAAATTTACAAAATGTTTAATATCTTGGCGTTAATGTTTCCATCCACTGTGTTTGGAAATAGAATAAAAAGACTTTGCTTCATACAAATGTGTTTTAAATGACAACAAACTTTTTTTACTGACAGATTAAGGCCGGTGGACATTGAAGTGATGAAACGGCTCGTGCAAGTCGCCAACGTTATCCCAGTCATTGCTAAGTCGGATTCTCTCACTGAAGAAGAACGAGAAGCATTTAAACAAAGAGTAAGTAAAAGCAAAATTTTCTACGTGAATTTGATAAGGAATTATGAACTTGAACTACAACTTCTACCTCAAGATCTCATCACCAAAATAATATGTTGAGTAAATGGTCTCTGTATGATTGCATTTCCAAGCGTCCCACACCCACCCGCAAACGCAAGTTACATGCAAGCGTTGCGGAAGTAATGCAAATGCACCTCATACCATTCTTACGCATGTTGCTACTTTTAAGTTCCAGAAATACTGCTCAATGCACGATAAATATACCCACTTCCGTGTAACGCGAATTGCAGTGGCATTGCATTCTTAAAAGGAAAATGATGGCTACAAATGAGCTTAATCTATATTGAGATGCTTGAAGCTCAGTTACAATTTGGTGATCAAATGCTGATGTTTTTCAATTGCGAAGACCTGTATACCCGATCAATAACATGGAATATAAAATTTAAATTTACTTGATATCAAGATTTGTTTGAGGAAAATGGATGGTTAGAATCATACAATGATTTAAACAACTATTTGTATCACTAATGTTAATTAATTTTGATGTGAAAATGAACATTAAAATATTTAATTAAAATTTAAAACACTCATTTTTGTTTAAGTTTTGCAAGCAAAGATACTCAATAATGTTGTACACCAAAACTTCTTAGTCTATATAAGCCCCAACTGTTAAATAATTTTATTATTTGAAACACATTTGATTAAGCTTATTAGCCTAAAACTCCAAGATCTTACATTCACACCACCCCATATTCGACGCAAAGTACAAGATGTAAATTACAACGTGTTGGGTCGTGTGCCAGTTTCCAAATGTCACCAGACATGTGACACGACGTCTGTGGTGGTTAAAGGCTCAACGGATAAATGTAAATAGGGACCTGGACGCCGAGACGGATTAGGGAAGATTAGCAAAAACCTTAAACTGGTTATATTTGGTATCAAATGTTGTGGACGAGTTTTAACGATCAAAACATGTCGAGTTTTTTGCATTAAGCTTGTAACGCCAATAAGTATGTTTAAGTCAGTTGGAAATCGTGAGACATTGCTGAATGTGAACGCGTTGAAAACCTAATGTGATTTAACGTTGTGTTTTTTACAAGCTAAACGGAAAGCGTCTTGTAATGTGTGCACTATTTTCTTTATGCTTTGGTTTGATAAAAAAACATTGAAAAAAGTTTAGGTAGAAGAAAAAATTAGGGTAGAAGAAAAATCTCTACCGCTTTTGCATCCACATTATTTGACTAATGAAATAAAAACAACCACACATGACTCACTGACATTACACCGAGTCGTGAGTGAGCGGATTTTTTTGCGTTTAATTGCTGTACACGCAAAACGAAAATAAAATGCTAACGGGTCCGTATAACTCGTGGGAATTCACTTCCGGACGTGTGGGAAGCCCGACAGGAAAAAAACAAACGACGTGAAAACATTATCTTCCCAGAGCTTATCAGTTTAACTAACGTTTTTTCTTTTAAGCAACATATAGTATCAGTGACAATAAGACAATAAATGGTCAATTTTAGGGCCATTTAATTTAGTGTTGTTGGGGTCATTTTTACTTTTTTATACAGTCCGATTTCTGCCTTAGTTTTTAAATGTAAGTTATGCTTCAAATACCATGATGTATAAGTTACAAGCATAATGCTTTACTCCTGTTTCTTAGTTTAAGACTGTTGATAACCCAGCCATGATCTGTTGCAGATCCAAAAAGACCTGGAAGCCAATGAGATCAGAGTTTATCCAACAGTTGACAACGCTGATAATGATGAAGACGAACTCGGAAACAACGCCCAAATTAAGGTAGCTTTTAAATGTGCAACACAGCAATTTCACTCACTCCTGTTAGCGCTATTGTGATTAATATCTGACTTCACTATAACATGCGGTCGCTCCACAACTAGTCAACGTGTATCTTAGACCGTTGTCCCAAAGATCATTGGTACAAATGCATTTTATTTGAACAGTTGTTTGTATGGGGTGGCGTAACATCATTTTTTTAGTAAATCCTTTGGCATTTTTTGTGTATCCACTTATTAGTTGGAATCTATACTGTATTCTTCCAAATAGACGTGCTTTTATGATTGGACGTTGTAGACATAACTTGAAAACTCAAATTACAAGGGTATAGATGTGGAAAATAAAAATTGTTGTTTTTAACTTCACATTTTTTTACATTGATATGCTACTTTTACACTTTGTATCTTCAATCTGACGTAACACTTAAGGGGCTCATTACCAATACAGCTGATTTTTGTCGTTAAACATCCTTATCAATTCGATTCCTACAGGAAAGAATCCCTTTTGCAGTCGTCGGTTCAACTTCTCAACACCAGGTGGCAGGAAAGAGCGTCCTTGGCAGGAAAACACGTTGGGGCATAGTCGAAGTGGAAAACGAAGCGCATTGCGAGTTCATACATCTCAGAAATATGATTATTAGGTCAATGGGGAGTACAAGATTGTCCGAACCCCGACATTTTAATTTATGGGTGTTTAGGGATGTAAGCACTTCAGTTTAGCAAATTGTATTTCTATTGATATTTCGCACTGGTTTGTAAAACCTCGTTATATTTCGATTTTTAATCATGCCCGTTGCTCATTACATCGATATTATCTTGTCTGCTTTTTTAGTGGCAGCTCAATGGCGTAATATCGTTTTTTTCTTGAACGACAATTGTAAAATTTCTTCACAGAACTCACCTTCAAGATTTAAAAGAAGTGACAGCGCAAGTCCACTATGAGCTCTACCGCCACAAGCGGCTGGAAACGCTGAAGAAATTGCCACTGGATTCGGTCGGTTCCGCTCCCCCATCGCCTAACGATGCCAACAACATCACAGCGACAAAGACCCCAGTGCCAAACAATAACAATAACAAACAGCATGCGAACAACAATGGCAGCCCATTGAAACCATCCCCTAAAACCCCCGCAGTGGTAAAACCCATTGATGCTGGAAACCATGTGGGTCAGCAAGCCTTGTCGGAAAGTCAGATCTGATGTCGTGTTTTATTTTAGTGACGTATTAACTGTTGCACGAAGACGTCATATGCTTGCTGATGACGTTTTTTCGTGCTGCTTGGCGACTTGCCCACGAATTTTTTGTGAGTGGCCTCCATGATGAAAAAAGTGAAAAAAAATCGCCGTACTTTGGCATAACGTTTTTGTGCAAGAGTACAAAGTCTTGCTTGGCGAAATACTTTTAATATTGCTTCTAAAGACCAGTTTTGTGAATTCGTTTGTTACACTAATATCGCATTTAAATGGAAGACCACATTTTTCTCAGTTTCTTTGGCGTTTTTTTCAATGACCTGGCAAACGGAATTTACGATCACTAAAATATTTTCCACCCTCCAAACACTGCCATAACTAATGTACTTTCTGCAATGTTGTCATACCGAATCCTGTTTCATTTCTCATAAACCCCCGTACCCTTCTCATGAATTTCCTAATATAGTTTAGTCACTATTCTTTATTACTTTATTGCATCAAATATTTTTGATTTACCAATCGGCTTCTTTCTTGTCACCAGTTGTCGCTCGTAATCCCGAATATAGGCCTAGTGAGATACGATTTTCATAAGCAACGGTTTATATTCTTACATTTTTAAATTTGCGTTCTTGTCTGGCTATACCAGAATGTTTACTTAAAAACTGCATGTTTATGATAAAAAAACGTGTTCGTTTATACTTGAAAAAGTCAAACCTAGCGTTTATTTGACTTTTAAGTTTCAAAACTTGAAACAAAAACTTGGCACATGTCCTTATTGCGGCGATTACTTTTTGGCACCGATTGGACAAAAAGACGTAACATGTTGAGATATAAAACCCAACATTATTCCATTCCACAACATACCACCACATTATTGTCTTCTGTGTGTTTATGCAGCATATCCAAGAATTACAAATTGTATTATCGCCTTGTGTCCTAATGCAGTGTATCTTTTTCGCCCCTCTTCATCTCAATGTCTGAATAAATTAAATTACTCGACAGATTCCTATGAGTTTGTTTCATGACCCAAGCAAACATAAACAATGTAGTTAGTTTGGGGTCCTTCCAAGATAAAAACACTGTCAGTTTCAAAGAAAGGTGTTGTTTCGGAGGATGAACATTCAAACCTATTTTATTACCAGTCTACACAGAAAAACACTTAAAACCACAAGTGTAATTTTTGCTTTGTAAACTAAAGTGGATGTAGAATGTAGGCTAAAGTTGTAAACGTCTCCCTGCTTACATGACAATCATTAGCCTACCACATCGTTAATTGTGCAGCGGCCAAAATATACACCGAATTTTAAGACACAATGTGGACGTGGACGGTATGTTACAGAACATACAGACTTATTTTATTTTAAGAAATCTGTTGAGCAATTAATTTTGCGATAGGCTACTAGCACCCAAATTACCAAAAAGAACCGGGTGTGCATGAACATTGCAGATAAAACCGTCCGGCAATCGGGCTGCCTGTGTTATAAAAACACAAGTTCCAAAACGGTGTAGCTGCAACGCGTTTGTCATCTTTCCACCAATTGTGCCCTTACCTTTGTCGAGCTTTATAACGTCCCAACGTTGCGCAGCTATTTCCGGCTTGGTGAATATTTTAGCGCAATTGTGCTGCTACGATTTGTATTACCGGCGAAATAAACTCAACTCAACTCAAAATTCAAACACCTCCCGAGAAGAAACGGGGATTTTTGCGTATCATAAGCGCTTGGAATCGAGGACTTCAGGACGAATCGGGTGCTGCCTGCGATGAAGCTTATTGGTGCGTGACTGCGTTTTTCTTTTTTCTCTCGTTTGATCTCCGGATAATTTTCGTGGAAACGAGTATCAAGTGAAGGATGAGTATGTTGGTTTTATTTATAAATGTTCATAAAGCAAAAAGTGTACGTTCGTCGGATTGCGACTTGCAACTTGGACACGACTACTGTACAGGTAAATATGGACCACCAATTTTTATGACGAATGTTGTAAAATCAATAATTTAAAGTCTTTGTCATAATCTCATAACAGAAGTGAATCCCAGAAGGTTGGTATTTTAATTGATGGTTTTTTAATGTTTTTCTTAATAGATCAAGATGTTATTTTGGATTGTGACAGTTTGTTTAATATTATTTTTGGTAAAAGCAAAATAGTCGGACTGAATTTATGACTTTTTTAACTAGTGACTTTGATTTGGTTGATCAGGGTCTACTGAGTAAAGCATTGTTGCTTAATTTTCTTGCCATGTAAAACACCAAGGATTAAAACATCTTCTCTGACTTCACATATTTACATTCCACATTCGTACACCCTGTTCTCCACAAACAATGGTTGAAATGTGTCATTATTATTTACCAAATGCTCCATGTAAAACATGCTTCAAACATCGGTTTTAAACAAGGTACAAATCTGGATGTAAAAATGCAAAATACTTACCAAACTTTACCTATCTCACTATCTTGTCCTAACTCTGCCAGGCTTTTTTTCTTTTGTTTACCAAGTGTCCATTTAAAACAATCAGACTGGTGCCAAACATGCACACATCTGTTGGTCGAACACTGATGTGGACTTTTTCTCTCTGTTTTATTATTTTCTAAGTAACACATTTCTTGCAATTTAGGTTGAACGAAAATTATAGAGAAAAGCAGGAACATAGACATTCATCATGAAGTTTTTGGTTTTGCTGATCATTGCAATTGTCGGTAGGTTTGTGGCAATATTGGAGCAAACCAATATGTTTTTGGTGTTTAAATAGATTGAGTGACACTACCGGTAAAAATTTTTAAGTGACACTACTGGTAAAAAAATCACTATGTTGTTTTGCAGCCACCTGTAATGGAGGTGTTCTTAACATGAACCAGAGGAGTTTGGATTCTGTAAAAAGTGACTGGGGCTATGTGACAGTGAGAGAGGATGCTCATATGTTTTGGTGGTTGTTCTTCCAAGACCCTACCTACCAACCATCATTCTTATCACCACTTGATCCAATTCCTGTCCTTATTTGGCTTCAGGTATATACAATACATTTATATTTCCCTTATTTAGGTAGATTTTGTTTTTGTTAATTTTACTACATGTAAAAAATAATTTCTAAAAAGTTTAAATGAGTGTAAAATTCCTAAAACATTAAGGACCCCATATATAAATCACTAGAAATTCACAACTTTTTTTAAGTGATTTTCCCCTGTGACCAAAATCAAAATTAACAAATCTCACTTTTTGCTTATAAAGGGAGGTCCAGGAGCATCAGGAACTGGGTATGGAAACTTTGAGGAACTTGGACCCTTGGATCTTGATTTAAACCGAAGAGAAACTTCATGGACTGGAATGGGTCATGTTTTGTTTATTGACAATCCTGTGGGATCTGGATACAGGTACCTTTTGTCCACAATATCATTAAAAAATGTTTTAAACCATTTTAGTACTTGGTTTTTATATGTTTAGGGCAAATTTGGTATTAGAATTCAAGAATTGTTTTGTCTCATATTTTATTGCAAAAATTTAATAATTTAAAGTTCACATTGCATGTTTTTTAACTTCCATGCCACTTTGAACATTCTTTTTTAAATTTAACTAAGTTTGAGCATTCTACCTTAACAATACATGTTGTTTCATAAAAAATGTCGTCTTTAATAATTACATCTGTTTGTTGACAATATTACTATAATTCAGTTATGTGACCAATTCAAATGCCTACACAACAAACATTGATGAAATTGCAGCAGACATGGTTGCTTTGCTCAAGGGATTCTATGGAAAGCATCCTGAATTAAAGGTAACTATCAAATTGAACCATTACACCATAAACCAATAAACTTAAGGCTATTTTTTTGACAAAAAACACATTCAGTAGCTTCAGTGTATATTTCCACAAGTTTGGGTTGTAAAATATTGTAACATTTTTTTGTATTTTTGACAGACCAACCCACTTTATATTATGTGTGAATCATATGGTGGAAAGATGGCAGCTGCAAGTGCATTGGCTATTAGCCAGGTAAGTTACTAAAGCTAGATAGATTTGAGAGAAAACAAATCCAAATACCATTGCAAAAAACTAGAACCAAAACACAAACCAAAATAGCTAAAATATGGTGCACAATTTGGATCATGATGGTGACAAGAAATTTTGCAAAGGTGTAAGTTTTCTTTATGTAAGAGTTAATTTGATTTGCTAGAAAGAAAGTATCTTGAAAATTTGTAGCAGTATTTTAATAAACCAATTCGTTATGGTTTTTGTTTTTGTAGGAAATTGAAGCAGGTACAATGGATGTCAATCTACAGGGAGTTGGACTTGGAGATGCTTGGATTTCACCAATGGATTCTGTTAATACATGGGGAGAATACCTTTATGAAACAGTATGTTTTTGAGTTATTTCAACTCGATTATTGTGGACTTTAATGTAGTTTGTCAATTTTTACCAGTATTTTGAATTACTTACATGTGAATGTATAATTTGGGGAATTTTTTTATTTATTCCCCAACAAAATAACTCTTTCTTGACCTTCATTTGACACTTTGGCAGATTTTGCAACTGCCTTGCTTCCGAATGGCATGCAACCAACATGAACTTTGAAACTAGTTCTCAAGTGGCCTGCAAAATAACCAACATGCCCTTATTTACAAAGTGATAAGCAATGATGCAAGCTAAAACAAAAAACACTTCACAATTGCGGAAGGACATCTAAAATCCAACGTCACTCATGCATTAGCAAACACCCTGTACTGCATGTTCTTTGTTTTCGAGGGTGTTCATGTTTGTGCAATTGAGATAAGGGCTATCAGGTCGAAGTCGACAGGCTATTAGTCGAGTGATTTCTGATAAAAATGACGTACACCTCTGAGTTAGCTTTATATCTAGGTGCTCTGTAATTTTTTGTTTAACATGACATAATGAAAATGCTTTGTTTTAATTTATTATGGGTCCCCTTCCCTGAAGGGGACACATATTGTTTTTGTCCATATTTTTTTTTCTTTTTTCTGTCTAACGCTGGTTTGTGAGACGCGTTTGGTCAAGAAAGAGTGCTTTAAATTTATTCAAATTTACAGAGATGTTAGTTAATAATCCAAATTTGATCCTCCTGAAGTTTGACCCCAATTGACCCAGCGGTTCACCAACAGGCCCCCCAAAAGTAATTTTTTTAAAACGGCTGTACTGACTAAAGTATATCGTCGTGGAGTTTCTTGCTTTGGTGTTTGGTGCAATAGTCAGACAATGCAGAGTCATGCTTCCTTATATGAAGCAGACATGTGATGCTTGGGGTATGGACTGCCAGAAAATAATTAACCATTCATGTGACTTTTTCACCAGGAAATGTTTGAAAAAATTTGCATGCATTGCTGTCAAATATACAACTGACATCTATATAACTCTTTTTTCTCAAAAACAAATCTTTTTTAAATAGAATATGTTCCTATTTGACAACACCTTGTTTCAAAGTATTGTTAAAAATTTTTTTTTTTACAAATCAGTAATACAATTTTGTACTTTCAGGGTCTTCTTGATGACCCAGGCCTTGCCGCTGTCAATCAAGCTGCCCAAGCAACACAAAATGCAGTAAACAATGGAGATTGGTCTCGAGCCACAAATCTATGGAGTCTGACAGAAAGTGTTGTAAGTAAAAATTAGTAGCATGTTATGATGAAAACCATATTTTTATTTATATGGTTATCACACTCAAATTTTTGTTGGGTTATCGCTCTACAATTTCACAACAATAGCTTATGTTTTTTGAAAAAAAGAATTTTAAAAGTTTACTGTTAACTTTGATTTCATATCGCACAAGGAACACTAGTGTTAAACTGTGTTAGTGTAAAATACCTAGTTCTAAATAGATAAGCTATTGCTGCCAGGCATAATATCAAGTTTGTAGAGCTATTCTGGCAAATGTAATTTTATTTCGACGTTTCGACGTCCTATACAGGTTGTCTTTGGAATAAAATTACATTTCCCAGAGCTTTAAAACTTGACCTGGTTCTAAATGTTTGTGTTTTTTCTAGATTATTAACCATGCCGATAACGTTGACTTCTACAACATCTTGTCTCCTCATCACCCCAATCTCGCATCTCGACGAAATACAAGAAACCTTACAGGCCTTGTCCCAGAAGAACTTAGTAAGTAACAGTAACCTATGTGTAAATAATAAACAACTTTAGGCACTGGTTACAAACCTCTTTACTGAAACCGGTAGCTCCTATTAATTGATTAGGATTATGGAACCCCACATACATTAACTATTTTTAAAACTTTCAAATCCCTAATTTGTGGTAAGCACAAACCAACTGGTACCATTTTACTAAGCACTGAGGGGTCCCCAAGCCCTTAGATTTTTTTGTGCATCTAAGCAAATTACGTCAAAAAACAGCTAAGGTTGATGATCATAAAAGTAATACAAGGAGCATTAATAAACAAACAATTATAAAACATTGATGTGCATTGAGCTTTTTACAGAAACGTCCCTATCCACAACTACCCAAAATTTTCTAATTAAAGTATACCAGTCCCCTTCTATTTTTTAAAATGTACCATTTGTATCATTTTTTAGTTCAGGGCTACTCCCAGAATGTTAACAACTATGCGGCTGACCCCCTTGATGCTTTGATGAATGGTGAAGTGAAAACATACCTGGGAATACCAGAATCTGTGACATGGGGAGGACAATCAAATGCTGTGTTCAATGCCCAGGCTGGTGACTTCATGAAACCAGTGATCGATACAGGTTGGTGTGTGAAAAAATTGTTTTCATAAGGCCCGGACCAGTAAACACAGTTCTGCAGCCCAATGAGGCTTGTTCACAAGCTAAAATTAGTAACAATACATTATCTGGGCTTGACATAAGAACGCATTTCAGGTGTTACTGACTACTATCACTTTTAACTAGGCACTCAATGCTTTATATAAAATCAGGGTTATAATATGCCAACTGTTTTTACAACCTAATTTATTGGTATTTTTATGCAGTTGATAAGCTGATTGAAACTGGAATGAAGGTTGTTGTTTACAATGGACACCTTGACTTGATTGTGGACACTCCAGGTAGGGCAAAAAGGCTCATAAACAAATGTTTTGATATACATAGTGTTTAAATTGAAGCGTTTTATTAATATAAACAGGACAAGAATTATGGTTGAAGAAAATGAACTGGCAGCAATTGAGTAACTTCATGAGCATGGACTGGACACCAGAATATGCTTATAAGGGTAAATATTAGAAAAAAAAGTGTGGTTTTGCCTGGTGCAAGGTTTTTGTAGATATTTAAAAGTAGGTTTTCCAATAACATATGGCTAAATATAAGACTTTTAGTTGTATTAAACAAACGATGTTTCAGAGAACTGCTATCAAGATGTAGTGTAAGCATTGTAGTCAATAACAAAAGGTTACAGGAAAATTGAGTAATGGTTGTTTTAAAACTACCATTTCATTTTTTTGTGAATTTTTTTCTTGTTTGAAAACAAGCCCCTGATTTGAAATACTGTGTCAATTATGCATTTGCTGTGTTGGGTTGTTTTGTTTAAAGTTGGGGAAGTGATTTGTTTTAAACTATAGGTTTATGTCACACCCTGATTTTACTCTTCCAGATTTGCCAAGGCAAGTTTGGTAGAGCTACTAACACAAGAAACCATTACACTAACACAAGAAACCGAAAAGTTTGTTAAATGGCGTAAAGAGTACAGTTGTTTAAATTAACACTGATACTGGGTTATGGTTAAGACAACAAAGTTTTACCTCACACAAACCCTAAAAGCCTTAACCCTCTGTATTTTTGCTCAAATTGCACTTTAAATACTTGTGAATGCTCTTTGTGCCACCTAACAATATATTTAAATACAAGAGTTTTCTGTCTATCTAGGAAAAGACACTGGTGGGTTTTCAAAGAAAATTGACAACTTCGAGTTTTGGTGGGTTTTGAAAGCAGGTCACATGGTCCCAATGGATGCTGGAGAATTTACTCTACATATGCTTAATGACATCATCACAGCATAAATGTGCACTTCCAAAAAGGATGACGATTAATCAATGCACTTAATTTGACATTCTACTAATATGCACTAAATATGTTGTATTGAATATGATAGTTTTTTCAACTGTCAAAAATGCAGTGTTAATTTTGTGTTAGAATATGTTTACTGATTTTTAGTGCAATAAATGTCACATGATGAACATGTACGAAGCAAAAAGGGCTCTAAGATTGGATTTTTTGATATATCATTTTATGGTTTTGATTTGTCAGGATTTAAACTACCAGTCTTGCTTTACAAAAGGTTTTCTAGTTACCTAAACAGACCAAAACAATGTCCAGGTCAAAACTAACTAGGAAAATGACAAAAGAAAGTTAACTTGTTTCTTCTACAGGCCCAAAATTTAACATTATGTGGCATTGTATTATTTTAGCTTTTCTAGCTTTACTGCCATGTTTTTTCTCCATATTTTGTCTTTAGATACATTTTGGTCACAATATCACAAATTTACTTATTAATTGTTTATTCAGTTTAAAAAAAGCAAAAGTTTTTTCTAAATTATGCAATAACAATCTTTTAATTTTCACATAAAATAAAAGATTTGATCCATAATAAACTCTTTACACTTTACTACAACAAACTTACATGCATTCAAAACATGTTTTTACAAAGCAAAACGAGGATTGTTAAAAAACATGTAAAAATGAAACTCTACCCTTTAAAATGTTGAATAAACAGAACATACTTACAATAAAAATCATTGCATGACAGAATAAAAGTACTGTTTTTTACCATTTTCTTAAAATAGGTGATTTACCTCCATGGCAAATTGTTTCAGTTTTAAACAATGTGCAAGTAGAAGTAACAGGAATAGCTTTATAAGAAGATTCACATAAACCTAAAAAAAGTTGTTGGAAAATTGACCTTGTCCCAAACAAACCAATAAGCACACCAAAACTAGGGCGAGGAATTAAATTTTGTTGCTTTACAATTAAAACATACATGTGAGGTTTACAGTAACAGCTGTTTCTTTCATAAGACACTTCAACACTGGCTGTAAAAATATTTACAAAGCAGTACGTGCTGCACCCATGTCATTGTCATCGACATAAACATTGCTGTCCACTCCAAATTCATCACTGTCAGCTAGACTAGCTTCATCAATATGCTTTGGTGTGCGTTTGCTGTAAAAAGGAAAAAAATAAATTACTGCAGTTGAATTTTGCAGCAAAACTAGTGACAGTAACATGTGAAATATTGTACTGTTAATGAATTAAAAAACACTAAAAGCCTGTAACCATTCAGGTTTGTTTATGAAATTTGTGAATTCAGTAAATGTCATAGTAAAATCCCAAGCGACTAACTAAAAATCTTAGCTGGAAGTTGGATTCACTGTAACAGTAAGCTAAAAATTTAGCCCGTAAGTGTTGTGTGTCAGATAAACCACAAGGAATTGTACATTGGATTAAACTTAAAGCACAAGTTTGTTTGATATTATTTTTTTGTTTATTGGTTGTTGGGATTTGTATTTGCTTTTCCACTTGTTATCCATAAGTATAATCAATTAAAAATACATTTGCATTATTTAACTTATTTGTGCACATTACTAAGCCATGGAAAAGGAATGCTTTTCTCTATACCACTATCTCACTAAAATCAACTATTCACTTACGTTTGGTAAACTGTATAGCCAAGGATAGCAACTGCAGCCAGTACTACCAAACAAGTAATAACAATGAAAGGAATAAGCCAAATTGGAAAAGCTGGTTCTGAATCAGGTTTAAGAGTTGGATCAACTCCATTGACAACTAAAGTGTCTTCATTAAGTTCAAGCCCCCCATCAAACCTGTCTCTGGAGTACCTGTTATGTATTAGGTCGTTTATATGGATGTTAATTGACATGTTACAAAAAACTTGAGTTAAATCTCCCATTTTTTGTAATATTCACATTGTTTTTCAAGTTTAAACTTTTTTAATTAATTTATAAAACATGGGCATTTAACATTCAAAACATCTTTAACATTGATTAATTATTTGCCGCAAGTAAATTTTAAGTAATGTTCAACACTTGAGCAGGGAGTGATAAACTCAGTAGTCTTATATAGAATCTATTTTTTTTTGCTTCATGATAAAGCAGAATTATTAAAACACTAGAACAATTAACTGGTTAGCTGTCAAACCTGAAGGAATCCTCCATTAAAGTTAGTGTAGAGTCATTCACAGCAATACACATTGCAAAGCGGTTACTTGTCTGCAGAATGTGAACATTTACGGTGCTGCAAAGGTAGAAAAATGTTTAATGGTTTGAAAATAAATAGATACATAATGCTTTGTAAGTAAGCAACCTAAACATAGATAAACTTGCTTAATAGTTAATAAAAAAGATAAAATTCTCTGCATTGCATGCAATTTCGATCGTAGTTTATTTTGTTTTGTTAACTCGATGACAATGGAGTTTGTTTGTAGATACAAGTAAAACCACTGTCACAAGCTAATCAACTTAATCACATCAAAACATTTACTCACTCTGTCATGTCGACTGATCCTGCATTACAATCTGTAGGTTTTTCTGGTAGGCTACAAAACTTTCTGATGGCATAGGCAAGAGTGCCTTTAAACAAGTATTGTTCATATTCATCAAACTAGAAAAGGAGCAAAATTGTTTTACAATGCTGGTAAAAAAACTGTTCCATAAATCATTTTCAACGACAAGTGAAAATCAACTTTAAACATGGTGCATGGCACACTTAACTATATTTTACTGTTGTGATTAATTTATTTAACTTCTCGAGTAAAAAAAGGGAAATATTTTACCAGAGATGGATCAGTAACCTTCACTGTTACTTTTAGTTCTTCATCGTTGCAGGTGAGTGCATGAGCTAAAAACATATATTTATGTTTGTAAACAACTAAGTACAACAGGCAAAAGTACACATTGCAAAACTACAAAAGTATTTTGTCACCTGATATAGGTAAAATCATCGACAAAAAAGTAGTATAAAAGTTTTGGGCTCAACTTTAATAAAATCTATTCTAAAAAGTTGTACATTTTTATACACCAGATGTGTCCAACTGTTCGAATGCTAAACGTCATTTCATGTTTTGTGCAAGCTACAAAGCCTCTCAAAACTATTATAGGCAGTTAGTTATGTCATGGCATCATAATTGTTGCGCAGATGCCAAACCATAGCGTTTTTAATCTGGGTAACCAGTTTTTTGTTTTGAAAAGTTAGGTGACTATTATGCACTTCGGTCATACATTACAAAAAGCTACATTTAAAACATTTTTTTAATTAATATGCAAGGTGGAGTAAAATGGTGTGAATTCCTGAACTGAACATTTAATTATGTTTTATTAAGAAAAATTAAAACCACAGTTGTTTTGTGGGCTTATACGTATTTTTCAACAACTTTATTATGTGCTATAAGCTGGCCAGTGCAAAAAATGGTTGGTCATTGTTTACTAAACAACATTTACAAACACAATGGATATTAAAACTTTGTTAAGGGACTAACCTGAGTAAAGAAATGACCCCAGAAAAACATAGAATAATCCCCTCATCATTTTTCTAAATTCAAGAAAACTACGCAAAACGCACCACAAATTAGTTAAATGATTTTTAGCACCAAGATACAAAAAAATCACTTGAATAAAACAAAAATTTAATGATATTATGTATGTTTGTGACAACAGTGTATTAGTTTTGTGTACCAAAATATCAAAAGGCCTATTTCACAAGTAGAATTTATTGAAAAGTATTTTCTTTTACCTAAGAAAAAAAAATTTCATTCATTTATTTGGTACAAAGAAGTTGATAAAAACTTTTACCATCTGACATTAAATAGTTTTTAACTGAATCTATTTATCTTTTTTAACTAAGTTACTTTTTTTGAACTATTTGACATCTAATCTAAACTTTAAGGTCCACACTGCAGATGAATTTAGACCAACCTATTGTCCGCTAAGTGTGGAAAAATTTTCCGTCTTCAACTGAACAAATATTTGCCTACTGACTTATGACTCAAAGGTTTGCTTTGGACAAAAAGCCAGAAGTTGCTATAAAGTTAAATATTAACTAGTCTCTGTTAACAACAGGTATACACTGCAGTAATGTCTGGTTTATATGTTATTTCATGTGGAAAAAATGCAATTTCTTTGCACTTCATAAAAAAATCAAAACGGTTTTGGTACGACATAGTTTACAATACACTTATTTTGAGGTAAAACTAAAATATAGACACAAAAAAAGATTTTGTGGTAAAACTACAATATAGGCATTAAAAAATGTAAACTGATTTTTTTATTTTTGCCAGTAAACAAGTTTGTGTTGTTTAAGTCCTGTGCAAACTATAAACACTGTAGAGCATTTTTTTAAATTATTTGATCCTGTGTAAAATCTATTTGCCTAAAAGAACATAAAAATCAGTAAGGCCATCGTCCATCTGAAAGATGTTTAAACAAACATATTTTTCTACTGGTGGTTTTTTAATGCAAAATTAACTGTTTTTGTTTTTGGCTTGTATTGCATTTGCAAAATAATTGTACACGCCAAGTTATGGCAGTTACTACATGTGTTACTTCAGGTTTATAATTATTTCTGCAATTGTAGTGCACATTTTAATAAAACTGTGACAAACATGCACAAGGAAAATTTGTTTTCTTGTGTAAATAGTTGATACTTTTGTAAAAAAAATTATGTTAACAAACATTATCTTTGCTATATGAGTTTATTTTGCATCCAATGCTAGCCCATTTTTAACAGAATTGTGAGAATATGAGGGTACAACAAACTTCAGGCAAAGGATTGTATTGTGTAAATCAGGGGTTCTTAAACTGGGGGGCGTGAAAGGTTCGCAAGGGGGGCGCAGAACAATCTGGCAGCAAAGTTTTCACTTCCAAACAATTGTAAATTAATGCATTGGAATTATGTTGGCGCTGATTTCGAACTTATTGTTTAAAGCAGGGGTCTCAAACACGCGGCCCGCGGGCCGCATGCGGCCCTCCAAGGGTTTTTGTGCGGCCCGCGAAATAATTTTTAGAAGTTATGTGTTTTACTTAGGCGGAATATCCTGTTAGACCGGTGAATTTACATGGTACAATCATTCTCTATTGGTGGTATATGCAGCGTTTAAATGAGCGAGATCATTTTTAAAATCAGCAATTGCGATTGTTGCGTCATATTTTGTACATTGTTGCATCATTGTAGGCCATTGTTTCCACACAAAGCAATATAGCACAGTTGCCTCTTTCACTTTGCTACACTGTATATCTGTTTCCTATTTATTACAATTTTGTTTTTTAATGTAGTTAGTGGCATTAATGCACATTTCACTTTTTAATCACGCAATGTCTTTTCTTGTCATGTTACACCGTAACAAATGTGTCGATAGTGCGGCCCCCGACTTACTTAAAAGTTTGTTTTTGGCCCCCAAACCAGTTTGAGACCCCTGGTTTAAAGTATAAACGCTTCAATTCTGAAATGGATGACCAGTTGTATAAACCAAACTTTTAGTTTACATAGTTTACATGCCCTAGTGCCGTCTTCTCATACTTAGCCCATGAGGCGATTTTTATATGGGCGCCAAGATATGGTCTTTTTGAAACCCCATTTAAAATCTGTTAAATTGTATAGTTAGTCTCATCTTACAAGGAATGCTTGTATATTACGTCATAAGTGACACAATAAGGCAATTGTTTGCGCACAATTAACACTTTTTGTTTTGTGCAATCCTTTGAGAGTAATATTAATTTTACATGTCGTAACAGTAAACTTTCGTAAGGATTAGATTAATTTTTGACAGTAACAAAGTTAACAATACGATTTGGTAAACCAAAAATTGGGTCGCGAGCCGGATGAAATGACCTCGCGGGCCGTAGTTTGGTGACCCCTGTACTATATAGTCGGCTGTACATTCTTTATTTGTTCGCAATTTCGCATTAGAGATTGCCCTGACTTTGAGTGAATCAACATTTTATCAACAATCAACAAAAGCCTACTTTTTCGCAACTTATCAGTGTTGAAGTGGCTTTTTCCAACGTTCGGAACTAACTTGACAGTAGCTTAAAGCGAACCTACCATGTATGTTGTTTCCGAAAAACAAGACAAGCATCATTAGTGCTAACGTTTTTTTGGAGGGGCGTGAGAATAAATAATTAGTGTAAAGTGGGGCGCGACCGAAAAAGTTTAAGAACCCCTGGTGTAAATACATTCCTATTTTTGTTGGCTGTTACCAAATAGGGAACTCCCCGCAATTATCGTTTCCGTGGTTTTTGACGTCACAAATCACGTGACACATGGGATCAACATATCGGCTTTGGCGTTTGTTTACGTTTCGTCGAATAAAACAAAATGTTTTTACGTTGAACAATTTAAAAACAAAAACAAATTGACTTTGTTACAAGGATAAAACTGATTTGAGGAAAGCAGAGAGGAGTTGAACATTGCCGGCAGATTGCGCAACACTGCGAAAGCCAAATCAGTGGTTGCGTGTTTGTCTTGAAACAGCGAAGTGTTGAGAATTTTGTGGCTGTCGTTAGTTTATAGTGGCGGCGTGACGTGCATCCCAGCAACGTATATAAAGCCGGTTGTAAGGAAACTCGAATCATTCGCAAAAAGTGGAGAAAAACTTATTGCTTTACTTATATACTACTACTAAGAAAATTGCTTTTAGTTTCCTATTGCTAGATAAAAATGTCGTTATTAAGCTGCATGTTTTCTTGGGAAACTTTATTGCTTTGCATCACAGTTGTTCTGCTAATAAGGTAAGTCTGTGCGCACATTGTCGTTGGTTGGACAAAATCCATTTGTGTGCCTTTTTGTCAGAAAGAGAGTGAATAAAATGAACCGGTTTTGTTAGTTGTTACTTTCATTTTTCAGGTTTTGGCATGCCAATTTGAAATTGATTAAGTGTGGGTCTGATTATGATGATACTTGCAGAAACATTTGTTGTTGTTTTTTAACAAAGCAGAACCCAACTAAATTACCGATTGATGATAGTAAACAAATTCCCGTTTTAAATGGCATGTTCAAAAAACAGTTAAATAAGCAGATAAAAACACCTATCTGGTTTCTTTATTTCAGGTACTACATCAATCAGAAATGGCAGGTTTTACGCAAACTTGGAATTCCCCATGATCCCCCAAGCATTCGGGGCCTTGGAAATCTCGGGACAATTCTGAAAGACCCAGATAATGTAAGAATTGTGAAGATTTCAAAAAAATTTTTGAATGAAATCTTTTTCATTGAAAATTGCTTTTATTTTTTTAGATTTTCAAAATGGACGCGATTAACAAGAAAAAGTTTGGATATATTTATGGGTAATATATTTTGCAGTTCTGACAAGATATAAATTATATTGTAGCAGTAAAGTTTAAGACTTTTAGATGTCTGCCACCTTTGTTATTAGTTACTAACGAATGCAATCATGTTTTCAAAAAGCAACTATTCTTTAACAACACTGTTTGGATCACAAAATCTTTATTTCTACAAGTAAACAACATACATTGATTGTGTTGCAGGAATTACAATGGTCTTATTCCACAAATAACTGTGGGAGATCCAAAGATACTGAAACACATCTTCATTAAAGATTTTGAAACATTTCCCATTCGTCAAGTACGTATTTTATAACTGAACAAACTAAAGTATACAGATTGATAAACAAATTTACTATTTTTTTTCAACTAATCTGTTTATGTGCAGAAAATTTTTACCAAAGTCAATGGTCCAGAGTTAAATTCTGGGGTAAATCTGGTTGGAGGTCAAGAATGGAGAAGAATCAGGTATTGAATCAGGCCATGGTATATTACGCCCTAAAAAACAAATTTGTTGATTTAAACCAGTGGTTCTTAACCTGGGTTTGATCGAACCGAAGGGGTTCGGCAACGCTGAATCAGGGGTGCGACGAATTCTTTGGAAAGTACAAATACTCGGCAAACGTTTTAATCAAACTATAGTTGTATATAGTTTCTAAAATAGCGATTTTTATTTGCTAGATGGCAAAACATTGGAAGGTTGTAACTAGGTTATATTTGATGTAACAAAGAACACTGTGCATTGTTCGAAAGGAGCAAAACAACAACTCTTTGATGGCAGCAAAAGCATATGGTCAAAAGCACAAAATAAGTTAGAAACCTAGGATGAATCTTGTTGGGGTTTGACCAATAACGGAAAAGTATCATAGTGGTTCGATCAGGATAAAAAGGTTAAGGACCACTGATTTAAACACAGTAATAAATAACTTGCTATAGTGGTATTATTTGTACTTTGTATGATTCAAAGTTTGTAGTTTATCATCCAAATTAAATTAAAACTTGAATAAGAAAAGTTAAAGTTGTTTTCAAAAGAAATTTACACTGACCATTATTGTTTGCAGAAACACTCTGTCTCCGACATTCTCTGCTGCTAAGTTAAAGCAAATGATGGGAATTATTGATAACTGTGTGGAACATACTGTGGAAAAACTAAGAAAACATGTAAAAGAAGACGACGGAGAATTCCAAACTAAAGAGTAAGTAAATGTGGCCATACTACATCATTCACCTCACCTATATAGCATTTTCATTTGTCTCAATTTGAGCTTCCTAAACTTGTTAGCACACCCCACCTTTGGGCATTTTGTAAATTGGTATTGGTATTCAAGGTAGACATACAGTACATCAGAATAGGTTTGTAAGCAACATGCCGAAAGTTTTTGTTAAAGAAGTCTAGTGTTAAAAAGGGTGGTGGGGTAAAAAGTTTAAGAACCTCTAGTCTAAAACTTGACATGGTTCAGAAACACTGGGGTAGCATAGCATGGAGTCTTTGGATGTGTTTTCTCACTTGTGTTTATTACCAAAATGCTGTTTATGTTGCCCAATTGGTTCAAGTGCTTTTGGTAAACCCATTAGTAATACCAGACAGCTTTTTTATATTCCCAAGTTTAAAATGGCCTTTATTATTAGCCTTGCTACTATTCACAGACCATAAACATTTTTACATCATTGCTGTAACTTTTTACTGCTATTGCTTTTCAGTATATTTGGTTCTCTTTCATTGGATGTGATTTGTGCATCTGCTTTTAGCACTAACCTATATGGAAAGGTAAGTTTTTGTGAACGTAGATCAAGCAGTTTTTTGATCTCACTTTTTTAATGCAGGACAACACAGAGTCAATTGAAACCAAGAAAATGGCAATGAAGTTTTTCGACTTTACCATTTCAGGAAGTCCAATATTTCTACTGTTTTGTAAGTAAACAATTTTGACTGGACTTTGCCTGCAATTTTTTGTTGGTAATTCAATTATTTTCAGACATGTTTCCATGGACAGAAACAATTGCAGCAAAATTGGGGGTTACTTTGTTCAATAAAGAATGTGTTCGGTATTTTTCTTCTCTGGTTGATATGGTGATCAAAAGAAGGGAAACAAGTAACCTGAAATCTGTAAGTTGGTACAAATTATTTTTTTATTTGAAAGGTAGTCTTGTTCAACAATGTTGATTCGGGACATGAAGCTACTGTGCTTCGTATTTTGTCAGACAGATATTAGTGTTTTTAATTAAAACAGTTTAAAAATACGCACAATTGTATTTACTTCATATTTTTTGGATGGGTTTATGACAGTGGTTCTCAACCTTGTGTGGACCGTGGCCTCCTAAAAGTAACTTTTGGACCTCATGGCCCCCTTCAAGTAACCCTGTAGGACCTGTGGCCCCCTTAAAAATGTAAATGGCAATCTCATGTTGGAATTCGGTACTAATTTCGACTTTAAACAGGTCGAATAGAATAAACAAGAATCCAATATCATAAAAAACCTCAATATAGACAAATAGTATATTAAATAGTCAATTAAATTAGGGAATAAAAGTAAAAAGGAAATATATTTTAGTGGGTGTTTCTGGTGAATCTACACCCGTGGCCCCCAGAATACAGCATGGGCCCTGGTTGAGAACCACTGGTTTAAGACATTGGTTCCCAACCATTTTTGGTATATTCCTCACTTAACAATTCAAAATATTTTTATTTCTTTGTAATCCACTACATGAGATGCCAAACCATAGATCATTGAAATTGAGTTTTTAACCAACTTGACATGTCATATTCCCAGAGCTTAAGTGTATAGTTATGAAACAGATTTTTTCTTCCCTCAAGTTTCAAAATTTCTACCCAGTTGGGAACCACTGCTTTAAAGTTTTCACTGCTTTATACAATACTTTTTTGTATGTTTCGATTCAAGCTTTAATTTTACCTTGAACAGAGAACAGATCTTCTTCAGTTGATGTTGGAGGCTGAAGTGCCAGAAAGTAAAATTACTCAAGATTCAGCCAAAGGTAAACACATAAATTCAATATTTAGCTGTTTTCTTGTACTATAGATATAACAGTAGGTACATTAAAAGTGATACAAATAAGTATGGTTCGTCACACACCCAACATGCCAAACTTTTTTTGTGGAACTAACTGAAAGTATTCTTTAGTACTCTGGCAGCTATGTTTTTGATAAAATTACTTCAAAAGATAATTTTTTTTGGAAATAGGTTTGAAGGGAATTTATGATTCTTATGCAATTAAGCAGATTTGCCTAATTATAATCTAATCTAAATCTAAAAAAATACTTTTTTTTGTTTTGGAAACTCTTGTAAGCTATATAACAAAATTTTATTATTTTTGTTTAATATATGATTATGAATGATACAACGTACTTTTGCACACAGGAATGTCCAGACAAGAAATAGTTGGAAACAGTCTGATTATGATGTTAGCTGGGTTTGAAACAACTGGCAATGCAATGATGTTTCTTGCATTCAACTTGGCTCGACACATGGATGTTCAGGAAAAACTGTACGAGGAAATACAACAAGCACTTGAGGAATATGTAAGTTTACTGAAAAATACCAAAAAAATCTGGTAAAGCAAAGATTATACAAATGTACTGAATTAAATTTTGTCATGTCAAAGTTAGTTCGGCAATTTTTTAAGTTGTTTTTTTCATTTAATATTCAGCTATTACAGAGTTTTTGTTTAAGTTTAGTATTTTTGCACTTTGAAATATAGTAAAACAATCTTAGTAACATTGTTTTATGTGTGTGTGTTTTAAAATTTAACAAATACTGAATTGTTCACACTTTTACATTAAAAAAAGTTTTTTGTTAAATTAGTCTGTCATAATAATAACAATTTCATTGTTTTAAATTAATTGTAGGGTTCATTTACATATGAGGCTGTAAATGGAATGAAATATTTGAACCAGTGCATTAACGAATCTCTAAGATTGTATGGACCACTTCCAAGGTAACATATAAATTTAATAAAGAATAACAGTATTATGGTTTTGTGTAGATAATTCTGGATTACTTTTGGCATTAAATTGCTTGCAGAAATGCTCTAAGTTAGAAACTGAATAACATTCCTAAATTATTCAGTCAAACTCTTATTACAGGTTTAGATTTCAAGATTTTAAAATATGAATTTAACATTACTTTGTTTATTTATTTTGACAACTTTGAGTAAACATATCAGAAAAAATGATTTGTGAAAAATATTGTTGTGTTTCAAACTTGTTGAAACATTAATACAGAACAAATACCATCATGCCACAGCATTAAAAAATACTGTATGAAGTGTTTTTATTTTCAGAAATTCACGTTATGCAGCAAAGGATTTTAATGTTGATGGTGTTCATATTCCCAAGGGTGTGATGGTAAAGGTTCCAGTGTATGGGATGAGTTATGACGAGGAATACTGGGATGAACCTAAACTTTTTAAACCAGAGAGGTACAGAAAAAATATTCCAAACTCAGTCATATTTATAGTTAAGATACAACACTGAAATAAGGTTAAAAAATGTATCTCTTCTGTCTTCTAAAAAAAAGATTTCTAAAGCTAGATTTCAAAGTTAGTTTTTTTGACAGCGTAACTAACAATTGCATGGATTCTGATGAGGTTTCTGTCCCTTTAAATGGCTAAATTTTGTACATTTTGAAAAAAAAAATGACAGTGTACAGACAAACAAACACACAATGTTTTACCATGTAGCATAGGGTGTAGCTGCAGCGCATTCCGTCATTACACATCAATTGTGCCCTTTTTTTGCTTCCATAAGTTGTAACGTTGCACAACTATTGCTGGCTGGGTTATAGTAAGTGCTATTGTGTCAGTATGTTTTCTTTTACTAAGATTTTTTTGACCAAAAGTAAACCTTACTCAACCCATGCCCCGGCAAATGATTCAATTTCCTTATTACTTCCTTGCATTCTTACTTTTAAAAACAAAACCAGCAAATTAATAAATGTATTAACCCCACTGATAGGTAATTTGCATTAAACAGAACATTTGTTTTTGTGTAGAATGGAGGATATGAGTAAAATTGACCCAATGGTTTTTCAACCTTTTGGAGCTGGACCCAGAAATTGTGTTGGAATGAGATTGGCTTTGTTGGAAATTCGCGTCGCAATGTGCAAACTGCTTAATGAATTTTCATTTGAAGTTGCATCGGACACACCGGTTGGTAACACTTTAATGACTTAGTAGACTGATTAAAGATTTTTTTGATTACCTATCTTGTGACCAACAATCAACGAAAAAAACTTATAGTTGCACTAATATAATCAGTATGAATTAAAAAAATAATATGTAAACTAATTTTTTTTATCAATTTGTAAAAGTGAGACTAAGTCCTGTTAAGCTATTTTTTTTAATACTTATCAGTTTTTCTAAAACTTTGATTGCTTTTCCAGAGTGCACCAATGGAAGTAACATTCAAAGGAGCAATGCGGCCAAAAAAGAATTTTCACTTAAAAGCTGTCCCAAGAAATTGAATTTCTTCAAAATAGTTTCAATTTTTTTTTTCAAAATAGTTTTGATTCTTTTTTTAAAGTAGTTTTAATTCTTAGGTAACTGTTAATTGACATTTTTGTTATTTGCCGAAGAATGAATGAGAAACAATAAGGGGAAGAGCCAGATAAACTGCAGAGAGTGCACACTGTTTCGATACGTAATGTCTCATCAGTGCAGCCGGTGATGAGATTGGCCATATTGGAGAGTAAAAACTGATTTGCTATTTTGTCTAACTTACTGTTTTTTGACATTTTTTGATGTCAAAATATCCTTGCCTCAGCACAACCACGCCAAGACTCCATATAAAAGTCTGTGGGCTCGTGGTTGAGAAACACTGCACTAATTAATATGTCACTTACTTTTTTAATGGTGTTGCGTTTGTTGTTTATAGCTTAACAAGCCCGAGTGTTTTAATAATTAAAGCAATCATGCACTTCACCTAGTTTTACATCTGTTTATGTTTTGACTTACTTACTTGGTAATACAAAAGATTATCAGCAAACGAATGATTTACTGTGCCCTCATAGCTTACCTTTCAAAACAAAAAACACATTGAAATTAATTGCTGTGTTTTTGAAACAACATCCACGATGTACGAATGACAATATTTGTCATTTCATTTATAACAAAAAAATTGAAACAAGGTAATTAAACCTGATAATAACAAAATCACAAACTGAGAAGGAGCGACCATAAGGGACTTGCGAAACGCCAAAGTTGTGAACATTGCAACACTATGACAGCAGCACCGATTTAAGGAGTTCATACTGTTTCAAACCTCCAAACTTCGATTACAACGATTACAACTTTACACAGCCCAGCACATGTATTTGATTTCCATAAATTCGTCAAGTCCGTCTGACGAGCCTTCTCTCCCCAAACCCGACTCTTTTACGCCACCAAACGGTGCCTCCGCAGTACTGAATATTCCCTCATTAATTCCAATCATCCCTACCTCAATTTCTTCAGCAACGCGAAAGCACTGGGACACGTCGTTTGAAAAGAAGTAACCTGGCAATGGAAAAAATGGGTTTTGGTTATGCGAAACCAACTGTTATCATGGAAAGATTTGTGTTTTTTATATTCTCTCAATCAATCATATTTTTTTAATCATATTTTTTAATCATTTTTTTCTGCTAAAACAACGTCTGGATGTAGCCTATATGCCTAAACGCTCTCGAACTGTATTAACTCGTTGTTGTCAGATTGAAGCATTCTGGGTCGTTGTGAGTTGTTATTTGGTCAAGATAATTCAAAATACGGGGAGGTAACAAAACAAAAATAAAGGCATGAGTTTCCAAAGAGTCACAAATGATACATAAGCCTTTGTAGAGTTTTTACCTGCCAATCCTGATCTGGTATCGTTGGCCAGTGCAAGAACTTCCTCTTCAGTTTTAAACCTATGCGAAAAGTAAATAAAGGGTATCAGACATCACTTTAAAGCGCCAAAAACAAAGTTGTCCAATGTTTGGTGAATTTATAAGTCTTTTGGTGATCTAATTCAGTGGTTCTCAAACGTTTTTTGTTGCGACGCCCCTTGACAAGTTTTTCTGGACTTGCGACGGACCAGCATATAAAAGTTAATGTGGATCTTTATTATTAAAGTTGTGTTTATTGATACAACAACAAAAAGCCACGAAACGGAACTATTCTGCGACGTCCTTGGAAAATTAAAACGACGCACCAGGGAGTCGCGACGCACAGTTTGAGAACTACTGATCTAATTCATTAAATGGGCATTTTTACTAACTTAGCACACAAAACAAGTCGAAAAAGGTCAAGCACTAAACCTTACTTTCTGATGCTTGCTATTGGTCCGAATGTCTCGAAATTAAAGCACTTCATTTCTGAAGTAACGTTTGTGAGAAGAGTTGGTTCGAACGAAGACTTTCCAGCTTGGCCCCGTTTCCCCCCTACTTCAATTTTTGCACCAAGTTTTACAGCATCTGCTAGTTGGTCTTCCACCTATGAAAAATGCAATGAATGGCGAAAGATACTAGAGTCCAGTGAAGCTCATAAATTTCGCTCGACCAGTCCCTAATCTAAATATAATTTAACGTACAATAACGATAACAATATAGATGCGCCTATACGTTCGTTTGAGAGACAAAGAAAGTGCACAAACATTTGCCTAGCGCAGTGGTTTCCACCCGGGAAGGAATTCTGTAGCTTTAGGGGAGGAATTACTTTAATTTGTACAGTGGTTTGTAAATAAACACCTATAAAGTCGATGAAAGGCCCCAAAAAAATTATCTTAGTAGTTTTAGCATCTACTATATTTAGTTGAACTGTTAAGGAGGGAATTCGTGAACAAAGGTTAGGAAACAGCGGCCTAAAAAACTCTTTATGTGCCGTAATTTACCATGTTTTTTAGGACAAAAACTAAAATGTTAGATTATCCACAGGCCGACACTGTCGAGACAAAACATAGTGTATGGCAGCAAATATATCGATCTGTGGGTTCAGTACAAAACTTTACTAATCAATACTTAGTGCAGTGGTTCCCAACCTTTCGTGGACCGTGGACCGTGGCCCCCTTCAAGTAACCCTGTCAGTCCTGTGGCCCCCTTAAAAAATGTAAATGGCAAACTCGTGTTGGAATTTGGTACTAATTTCGGCTTTAGACAGGTCGAATAGAGTAAACAAGAATTCGTAATCGTGAACAAATTTAACATCTGCAATTAGTATGTGAAATAGGCGACTAAATTAGGGAATAAAGTTATGTGCAATACACACTTAATTATATGCATTAAAAAAGAAAATAGCTTTGAGTGGGTGTTTTGGGGGAAACAACACCTGTGGCCCCCCGGAAAACAGCTTGTGGTCCCCCTGGGTGGCCATGGGCCCTCGTTGGGAACCACTGACTTAGTGCAAGATTTCGTTCCAACAGACATAATCGATTCAAGTTAGACAATTGACAGCAATCGAAAACGAATAACAACGTAACAATGAAGTTACAATATGAGATGTGTTGCATACTTTAAAATATGCAGTTTAATTAATTACGTATGCTACCTTGTTTTTTTGAGGTTATATTCAATAAACAAATAGTATTTCACCTTTAACACTGCCTTTTCGTTAATAAGTGGTCCAAATGTATTTCCATTCACCATTGGGTCGCCCATTTTCAGTTCTTTCTTCATAGCAGCCACAAATTTGCTCACAAACTCATCGTGAACTGATTCTTGCACAAAGATTCGGTTGGCACACACGCACGTCTAGAATGTCACAATAACAACATCAGTTGTAGTAAAATATGAACTATGTGTATGTGCACATTAATTGGGTCTTTTTGATTTTGCTGAATGAGACCCTAACTTTTAAATAGCAATGCCATGTAGAAGTGTGTCTCTGGTTAGTTAGACGTTTAGTTGCAAGTTTATTTATAGGCATACTGACAGTATTTAAGTGACACCACACCAAAATTGGACAATATAGACTTCAAAGGTTTTGATAAAAAAGCTCAACATTTCAGATTACACAAATACACAAACCTTCACTTTACAGAATATGTCCAGTGTTTTTTTCGGTTTATTTATCCTGCAGTAAGATAAACAGAATGTTGTTTGCTAAGTGGGTTTGGTCTATCATTGGATGTCTACCTGGTTGTTGCAATTTTGGACACGACAAATAATGAGTCCATTTACTTGGTGGTTTACTATTCAAAACCGTAATCTCGTATAGCCTTGAAGTCTTTCGTATCGCTCTTTATGCAACAATTCTTTAAAGTTTTGTTTTCTCTTAACTGGAAGATAAATTTATTTCCAAGAATTTGTTTAAATTTGTGCAACTTGCTAACAGTCAACACTACTTTGAACTGTGTTCAAAGACGTAGAAAAAATGCTTTTAATGTGTTTATGTTTTGGTAAATTATCATCCAAAAACGACCACACCAAGGTCTTAAAATAGTCCCAAGCAAGTTTTTTTCACGCCTAACTTACGCAACTCAAAAGTTGTTACAACTAATTCAGTTTGCCTGACCTTCGTGGTGACCTTGACTATTATGTTTTGGGATTTTAGAATGTTACCTTTGAAAATACAAGATTTGCTTGGATTCAAATTAAGCGTGAAACCAACATTTCAAAGTAACGCTACTAAATTTGAACTAAGTTTAAGCTTTTAATTTTTTGTTTGATGAACCCTGTTGGGACAAACTACGCTACTATTATCAACACTTTTAACAACGATTTTTGTTTTTAAACATGCCAAAGCAAAAACGTCAAAGACAGTTTGTCAAATGCTGATTTCCCAAAGGTCCCACGATTCGCAAACGCATTAAAATTAATGCCAACGTATCGACCTTCGTTGTGCTATAATGAGCTTTAAACAGGGTTCGTAAAGATTAGTACAGTGCGTTTAAAACTAATAATTAACAATGCGCCTTCTAGCTGCTGCAACACGTGTGTTACATACATGTTTTTACTTGATAATGTCTGCTTTTAATACAAATTTATGCGGCCGTGTACATGCAATACAATTGTTGTACCTACGTTTTTTGATGAAAAATAGTTATGTTAGATTTATACAAGATATTTTTTTTAATGCAGAGGTGTGTAACTTTCCAAAAAACTTAAATTTTATTATCAAAACTTTAAGCTACTTCCTATTTTGGTGAAATGTTTTTAACCAACTCCTGTTTTCGCGCGAGTTTTTGACACGTTAGATAGGTATTTTAACATGTAGTTCAATGATAAGCACCCATGTTCGGTCTAACTGCTGTGTCATTCAATACACTTATCCGTTATAATTTCAACTTGTTTGACCCTCGCTTTCAATCATTTGCCAGACATCTGCGGCATTTGCGTACTTATAATGCAAACACTTTAACGTTTGATTACCGGCTTGGGTTTCGTAACTTTTCCTTGTTTTGTGACACAGGGTTCAAAATACAGCACAATCGTGCGTTTGATAAGTAATTTTTTGTGTAAAATCACTCATTTTGTTCACCATGTTTTGCAATTATTTCCCAGTTATTGTATTTCGCCTTTCTCAGTATTATGGAGTCAAACGGTATTTTGCTTCAATAAACTGATAGTAAATGCCCGGAACAGTGTCTTAGAACACGTGGTTCGCTAATTCACCATTCCTTACCTGACCCATATAACGAAATTTGCAAGCCATTGCATGTTTCACCGCGTTTTCAACATCTGCTGATTCGAACACGATAAACGGAGCGAGCCCTCCAAGTTCAAGTAAAACTTTCTTTACAGTGTTCGCAGATTGTTTCAACAAAATCTGAAAAAAATATGTTACTGATCAAAATAGGTAAAAAACGTATATTTCAGTCAGAACATTTTAGACAAAACAAGCCTTAAGCCAGTCAGGCGTGAATTTTCAAATGACTATTGTGGTTTGAAACCGGAGTCAGTCACATCGACCGCAGTTTTTAATGTCACATATTTGTGGTAAAACACTTCATCACATATGCTCATATGCTATATTCTTCAGAGCACTACTTAAAGCTTCTGCCTAAAACAGCATTTTGTGCACACTATAATTTTAAATGATCTAATATTAAAAAAAGATTTTCCAAATGCTTTTCTCTGAAACTTACTTTACCAGTAGCGGTTGATCCAGTGAAAGAAATGGCTGCCACTTTTGGGCTTTCGCAAATAACCTGACCGACAGCAGGAGTATTCTCTCTTGAGCATGGAAGAATATTCAGCACACCTGGGGGGAGGCCCGCTTCTAATGATAACTATGAGAGAAGTTTAAAATTTTTCTTCCGCTGAGATTTGTCAAATTTTGCATAAAAATCTTCTTTATTTCATGTTTTGACAACAAAATCCAGAACTAAAGAATTAAAGTTTGATATTAGCTCAACCTCTAATTTTAAACTCTTAAAAATAAAAGTAAACGTAAAAAAACAATTGTAACATAAAAAGTTGCCCCTAATTTTTTTCAAAATTCAGTTATTAACAAACAAAATAGTAGTTACACATATTTTTGTTCCGGAATCTTTTGTATGTAATACATACAAAAAATAACTTTACCTTGGCAAGAGCCAATGCAGAATAAGGTGTGTCTTCGGATGGTTTCAACACAACTGTACATCCTGCTGCAATCGCTGCTCCAGCTTTGCGAGTGATCATTGCACTTGGAAAATTCCACTAAAACATTTAAGACATAATAACATAGACTTTTTTAAAGTTAAATGTTTTTAAAGTGCATTTTTAGTTTATTGACTGATAAAATGCCTCAATTTGAGCACAAAACTAAACTAAGTATATGTTTGATTAAAGTAGTTTGAAAAAAAAACATCCAAAATATCCATTTAAATGCAACATTTTTAAAATGAACAGAAGTGTGAAAATTACCGGTGTAATCATGCCAGTAACACCAATGGGTTGTTTTATTGACATTAGTCGTTTGTTGGGGAACGGTGTTGGAATAGTTTTTCCATAAGTGCGTTTCGCCTCTTCAGCACACCACTCAAAGAAATAAGCAGCATAGTTTATTTCCCCAATGGACTCTGCAACAGGCTTGCCCTGAAAATGTAATATTGTGTCTTTTATGTGAATACAAATACAATGAGGTATTTTCCAGCATTTATGCTACATATAGGTGCCTTTGTACAGTCATAAATTTTATTTTGCTGATTCAACATTAGTAAACATTCTTTGACCAATTGCACACAAGTTTGACATTCCAGTCTTTTTCATTCTACCAAAGTACACAGACTTGTCTGAGCAAACAAAGTAACAAATCATGACTTGGCAATAAGTTCACATAAAAGTTTTCACAAATACTTTTAGTTTAAGTAAGTGAATGTCGTTTAAAAAATATTTTAGCAAAAAAAACAAACTTATATGCTTACACCTTAAATCTTTGTTTTTCAACCCAAAATTTAGCACTTGATTCTAAGTGCTTTTTTTAATTCTGTTGTACTACAGGGCAGAAACAAAATGATCTACGGTTTCCTATTATAATGTGAAACTTACATTTTCTGCTGTAATGAGTTCCGCTAGAGCTTGCTTGTTTTTTATCATTAATTCACTCCATTTCCGCAAAACTGTGGCTCTTTCCTGTTAAGAAGTCATCTGTTTTTAATTAAAATTACTAACCTTAACATTGTTTCAAAGAAGGGTAACAGTTTTGTAAACATATTTTCTCAAACACTTTATTTCAATTTTTGATTTTGATTCACAACTAAATGCAAATAAAATAAATCAATAAAAATTTTCGAGGCAAAGTAATGTTTTTACTATTAAAAACATGACATTGAATTTTACATTTAAAAACTACTAACATATCAAGCACCATTATTTGCAAAAAAACTCCTTTATTCTTTTTTATTTTTGTCTGTTATCACACCTTTTTAAACCAACCTTTGGAGTTGTCTTTTTCCAAGTCTTAAAGGCTTCGGCAGCCACCTCAATGGCCTGAACAGCATCAGATGCAGTACAATTTGCTACATCGCCCAATTTTTTATCAGTAAAAGGGTTTAAAACAGGAAAAGTTTCTGAAACTGACTGAAACTTTCCATTGATAAAAGCCTGATTGCAAAGAAAACTTTCCATTTTGTAAGAGGTGTATCTTCGGACAGAGTTGCTTGTACAATGGCTTGTTAGATTGTGCGACAATGAGTTGATGCTCTGTGGCGGTGCCAAAGAATGTGTGCTCAGACGTCTGGACTGAAAGCTCCTTGTGTGTGCACAAGAACTATGTCGTGCAAACTTCAGTGAAAGGTGGCCTACCTTTCTTAATGCCATGTATACGGGGGTTGTTGACACAAGAAAAATGTTTTTATGTGCAAAGATAAGAATTTAGATTCTTTCAGAATTTTACCATCGTATAAAAACAAAATACAAATTTTGCATATTAGTTATTGATATTACCAAGAGTAGAGCCTTTTCTGATATTACTATTCTCCAAAAAACTATAATCCCTTTAATACTATTTTCTACATATTGCATTTACCATTTCCTGTATATGTACTTTTGTGCAATTACAATACATGAGCTTACTCAATACAGTTACTAATAATTGCACTAAATGCATGTCAAAAATTATATCTTATCCTCTATTCCAACAACAAGATTATGTTTTTTTAATGATAATATTACTTACAATGCCAGAAAATAAAAACTGTTTACAAACAGCTACCACTGAAAAAATGGCAAAAAATGTGTTGATGTCATTTTAAGAAGGGCATACAGTTTGCCAAAAATGTTTTTATTCTTGCCCTTTTTGTTGGATTTTCTTTGCAGAAACTGATAAAACATGTTTATATTGATTTTTCTTAGCAGACAAATATTGTACTATATATTTTGAAATGCTTTTAAGAAGATGTAAGCTATAAACATTGAAATGTGATGGATTAATGCAGAAATACCAACAATTGTATTCTAAAATCTAAATATATGACCCCATACATTTTTTTCGTGAGACGGTTCTATAGAACCAGTTTGAACCGGCTGAATCCTACCACTGCCTGTGTCTTAACACAACAAAAAAATAAAGTTGCAACACACATCAATTATTCTTGGTGGTTATAATGCCACATTTATCATCTAAAATATAACAGACAATTCTCCAGAACAACATCATTGCATTTAAATATTATAATCGTGTGAAAACACAAAATTTCAAGCAAGTCTTCTTTGTTAAATTCAGACCAAAACACTGGAATAACGAAGTTGTATATTTTGTTCTGTTCCAGTATTTTGCAACTTTTTTAACTCTGTGTTACTTGCAGTATATAAGTAGGTATAATAATGTATTTATTTCATTCCTGTGTAACATTTTATTCTGGTATGAAACAACGATGACATAAAGTGAAAAAGTCAAACACAAATCTAACAATACTACAGTTTTTTGCTTTATAATCTTGATAAATTATGCGTATCAATGTTACGTTTGACATGGCTTGGTTTGTAAAAACAATTAGGACTGTACGCGGAGGATTTTTTTTTTTCGTCGAAATAATTGCGCGGATTTTTGCGCGGAATTACAATTTTAAGCGCGGATTGATAGACTTTTGATTGACAGGTGGATTTAACGATTAACGCAATTTGTATGTAACGCCTGTGTTAACGGTTCAGTTAGCCTATTGAGACTGAATTATCTGTCTCAAGTCTAAACTGACGTCACAAGCTAAAATTTAATTTTATACTTAGTCAAGCGTGAATTCACTCTTACGCTTATAGACCTCTGTGCACTACTTCTAGTTTAAATTAGAGTTAAACTATTTAGCAGGGCTATGCCTTTATATCCGGTTGCCAGCTTGCGTGATGCGCTTCTAACTTTACACAACAAAAAGAGAATACATGCGAATAAAGTTACGATAGTTGCGATAAAGAATGCGTCAGTTATTCGTTTTTGAAATGCATGGTTTGTTTCTTTTAACAACGCAAGCCTAAACGTTTCCTGTCCCACCCGAGCAAACCGAGCCATATCACATCCTTGTGCCGTTCGCCTGCTATTTGAGGCATGACGGAAATGATTGATTGTCTGTGTTATTTCAACACCATGGTTAGCAAATGGCACCATGTTGCATCACGCAACATCCTGCAAGACTACCCAGCCGACAAAAAGAACAACTAAATAAAGTAATAAACACGACAAATCTTCAGTTTTGCTCTATTGCGCACGCAGCTGTTCTGCTAGATTCTACATTTTTTTAATTTCATAACGATTCAAACATTTTGCTGATTTGTTTCATGGGGATAGTATATGATTGCCAAACTGCTCTTAACTGTTTTTAGTTATTAGTCATACAGAAAACATTATTTTATGTAACTTGCCCAGCCGACAGTAACTTTAATAGTCAAACTACGTCCTAACAATACAGATAAATGTACTTTTAACGACTACGTTAGCGAAATAGAAATGTTATTTCAAGCGTGACGATGGGTAAGTTTCGATGTGCTTGACTGATTTACGTGGATTGTTCAGGAAATAAGGCTTGTGACGACATAAAACTTCATTGTGCAACGAAAATATAAAATTTTAAAGAAAGTTTATTATAGTTACCTACGAAAGCTGTGCTAAGTTGCGCGGACAACATTTTTTTGCGCGGATTACACGTAAAAAGCCTAAATTTGCGCGGATTACAAGGGGAAATCCAAAATAATGCGCGGAGGATGTCCTACAAACAAAAAATGCTTAACAATAGCATTGAATGTCCGTTTTCTAGAAAATAAACAGGCAATTTAAAATGTAAAGAATATTTCTTGCCACGCTTCTGAACTGGACAAACCAGCTATTTCTAAAGTATTTTTTACTACTCCCATTACAACCGATTTTACGCTGCTCAACTGAGTCAACTTTGCAGCTTTTTCAATCAATATAAACCTACTGGCCTTCTTCTCACAACAACAAACGAAGCATAAAAAAGACAACCTTGCCCAAGGACTAGTTCATCACGTCGGCAAATGTAACGCGTGCACCAAATTACTGCAACCTTTCATAGTTACAAAAGTAAATAACTTTTATTACTAAGTTTGCATCAGCTGAACAACAATGTTGTTATTTTAGGTGATTCCCCAAATACAAAACGCAAAAAATATTTTTTTTAAATTGGAAAATTTATATTGTTGGGAAGAGGCGAAACGCCAGCTATTTTGACAATAATTAGCTTTTTAAAACAATCTAACTGATTTAAAAATTATAATTCAAAAGCTAAAAGACGTTTTTTTAATAAGTTAGAACACCGTACTTCTAAAATTTGTTTACAACACAACATAAAAAATATCAACGATAATTCATGAATATACTAAATAAACAATACTTTTTGATAATTTATCATTTTTGGCAGAAATTGCATGAAGACTTTTTTAATTTATGTGGAGAGCAATGCGGATGACAATCGTACATGTACATAGGACATAGAAATGTAATAAAATCACGTGGATCGATTGCCGTCGCTGATCTCACTTTGACAACAAATCTTCATTTAAAACAGTTATTTTTAAAGCAAACTGCAGTAAAAGGTGCCATCTTGGTAACATAGTTTCAGTTTCAGATACAGTTTGCAAAGTCGTTACATGACAAAGTGTATGATGCAAAGTATGTAGATTTTTAGGTTTCTAATTAATTTCTTGACCCCAAAATAGTGTTTTCCTTTCTAGCCTTTCAGCTGTTTTGGTAAATAAAGTTTTTTCTTGTCAAAAAAATGGGTGAAGTGTTGAAACAGCTTGAAGAAGAAGTTATTGAAGTAAGTATTTTGCGAGTTTGCTTTATTATGGTCAATAAACTTTTCCTTTTTGTACTTTTTAAAATTGGTACTAATAGAACTATCGCAAGAGTACATTGCTCAGATTGCTTTCATGCCATAAACATATTTCTTAAGCATAGTCAAAAAAGTGGAGATTTGATGTTATTTAGTAATGTTTTTTAAAAACAAAAGCAATGGTTGTATTTTAAACATATATGCCAGATTGGAAAGAATGGCCTGATAAATCCTCCGCGCAATATTTTGGATTTCCCCTAGTAATCCGCGCAAATTTAGGCTTTTTAAGTGTAATCCGCGCAAAAAAATGTTGTCCGCGCAACTTAGCACAGCTTTCGTAGGTAACTATAATAAACTTTCTTTAAAATTTTATATTTTCGTTGCACAATGAAGTTCTATGTCGTCACAAGCCTTATTTCGCGAACAATCCACGTAAATCAGTCAAGCACATCAAATCTTACCGATCGTCACGCTTGAAATAACATTTCTATTTCGCTAACGTAGTCGTTAAAAGTACATTTATCTGTATTGTTAGGACGTAGTTTGACTATTACAGTGACTGTCGGCTAGGCAAGTTACATAAAATAATGTTTTGTGCAAGACAAATAATTACTGACAGTTAAGAGCAGTTTGGCAATCATAAACTATCCCCATGAAACAAATCAGTAAAATGTTTGAATCAATATGAAAACGGAAAATTGCCGAATCTAGCAGAACAGCTGCATGCGCAATAGAGCAAAACTGAAGACTCGTCGTGTTTATTACTTTATTTAGTTGTTCTTTTTGTTGGCTGGATAGTCTTGCAGGCGTTACATACAAATTGCGTGAATCGTTAAATCCACCTGTCAATCAAAAGTCTATCAATCCGCGCAGAAAATTGTAATTCCGCGCAAAAATCCGCGCAGTTATTTTGAAGAAAAAAATATCCTCCGCGCAAAAATAAAACTTTCCAATCTGGCATATATGTATAATTTGCAATTTCATTTTTTGTACCACAGGACTTTGAAGATGAAACACTGTATGAGCGTTTATGGGGTTTAACTGAGATGTTTCCTGATTCCTTGAGAAATGCAACTGCAAAATCTGCAGATTACACTGTTTTGGGAACCAAAAAATTATACAGGTATACTCAAAGTAGGCAGTACATACTACATATTAAGGCAAGGTATGGAAATATTGCATGTGCACAACTGTTCTGTTGATTTCTACTTTTGAATATATTGTTTATTTGCTGCATTTATTTCCTTATCATGTGTTGATTACTTATTTTTTACATTTGTTGCAGTGACATATTTTTGTCATTGCGATTATTTTCTCCATGTATTTGTTGATGTTCTTACGTAAATGCACCCATGTAAGGGATGGCTGATGGATAACCAGATCTTTCGCTGCCTGCATACACAATGTTAATATTCACATTTCCTTGTTTGTTTTGTTACTGGGCCAATGGCTTAGTGGCCAATAATTGGCCTTTCACTGACCTGTCATGTGGTTAATTTTGGTTGTACATTTTCATTTTTGAAAGCCTGACAAATAAAAACATTGATTGATACTTCAGTGTCAATACTAACTAAAAATATACTTTTTTGCACAGATTTGTAAGATCAGCCATGTGGGTTGGAACAACAGGTTTTATGATTTTGGTTGTCCCAATTGTTTTTGAACAAGAGAGATTTAACATGGAACAACAACAGCAACAACATCAAAGACAGGTAAATAGTATGTGTGTTTTTTAGACTTGAAGGTTATGCAATCTGTGTCTTTGCTGCACTGATACTTTTCTTAACTTCTTGTACAGATGTTCTAAAATCAGTTTTTATAAACCCACTACTATTTTTTGTTAGAAAGCGTGTTTATTAGAGTTCCTTCTCGAGAAATTCTTGAGAAATCTCGAAAAAATCGAGTCTCGATTCTTGAGAAAGAAATAAAGAAATTTCGAGAAAAATTACGTCACGTATCTTAAACAAAAAGTAAATGCAGGGGTGTCCAACACGTGGCACGCATGCCAAAAGTGGCACGCAGAGCATTTGAAAATGGCACACAAGCTTTTATTCTTCCTGGCCTCTATTCTATTGATTCTTCTTGGCCTTTATTCTAACTTCAGTAAAGATTATCAGTAATAAAGTTAAACAGCCCACTAATTAAATTGTTCATTTTTTGATAAAACTTGAGCCCCGTTGCAAACTATTTGTATCTTGTGTCGCATAAACATAACAAAAGGTTTTTGGATTATCATATATTAAACCCGTACCGTCAAGACATTTAAGAATAGTTTAGAAAAAGTACCAAACGTTGGCACGCGAGTATATTTTAAAACTATATTTTGCACGGCGGTGTGTTCGAGTTGGACACCCCTGCGCTAAACTTTCACCTTTCCCAGGCCGCAGTCACGCCTGGTTGCATAAGATCTATAACAGTCGCTTCGTTTTTTGCTGGTTTGCTAGCGAATCGCTACTAGAAGCGAAAAAATGTACAATCGGACATTTTTTTGTTTGTTTTTGTTAGAAAATCAACTTTTTGAGACTCTCGAGAAATAGATTTTTAATTTCTCGAGAAACGAAAAAGTCGAGAAATAGAGGAACCCTAGTGTTTATTTTAATGCACAAGATGTTTGCATTTTTTAATGCTTTGTTTGCCATTCTTTGCACTTAATAATCAGTGTTTTACAATCAAATCACCTACTGGCAGTTATAGGGCTATTTTATGGAATAAGGAATGAATTTGTACTTGTAGAACCACTAGTATTGTGTAAAATAGTAGATGTTGTTTTGGCTGGGCTTTAAAAAAACAATGTTTTTTTTTATAAACAACCATTGTTGAAATAATCAAACCAATGGACAAATACATCCTCAACTGCATGTTTTTTTAGATTTTACTTGGACCAACTGCTGCAGTTTCTGGTGTTCCATCTGGTATGGGAATGGCTCCTCCTCCACCATCAAGATGAATCAATTTAAATTTTTCTTTTTTTATGATGGAACAATGCTTTTTGCATGAACTGGACTGATCGGAACAATGTGGTTCTGGTTTCAATTGATGCTATCTAATGACATCGTTGTTATTTTACTGCTTTATTGACAAATAAAAAAGATAGCAAAAATATTCAAATAAGAAACTAAAAACAGTGGGGCATCCACAGTAATATGTTTGTGGTTGTAAAAATGTTTGTTTTACTACTGTTCTTGCAGCCATGAGATATTGAAAAAAAGGACCTCAGTCATTAAGAGATTCAAGAAAAAAAATGTGTTCTTAAAAAGGTCATCTGATCTTTGTTTTTCGAAATGCATCATCCCTCTCTTTTTCAAGAAGCTGACACTCAGCAGTAGTTTCAGACACCTAAAATACATTTTTGTCATCAACACAAACATAACAGTGCAGTTAGGCTTTTTTGCCGTCATGAAAATCTGTTTGGTATAGCTAAAAATAGTTCTCACCATATCCAACAGGATATCCAGTTTTAACTTGAGCATGTTGTTCTCGTCTGTTAATCTCTCATTTTCCTTCTTTAATTTTATCATTTCTTTGTGTGGAACACCTCCAACACCAGATTCTGAACACAAAAACAATAGTTAGTTCAACAGACTGTACAAATACAAAGTTTCTTTTAAAAGCTACAAAATGTAAGTATATTGACTGATAAATGTTTCGTATCCAAATCTCATTTTAAGTATCTGTTCACACCTGCTTGCCAAAGTCCATCTTCAAACTTGAACTCCGCCCCATTGAGCTTTATTGAAGCCTCCCCATACTCCAGTCCAAATTCCCTTGCACGATCAGATGCATCCAAATTAGCTAGATTGGATAAAGATGCTGATTTTCTTGCTTCTGACTTTTTGGGACTAAACCCTTTCTGGCCAAATACAGTTGGAAGACCCAAAGGCATGGTGATTGTGTAGTATCGTCTTTAAATCAACAGCCTACAGAAAAATAAATGATAAAGAATTTGACCTCATTATAAACAAGACAGTTTAAACTTAAGTGCGATTACACAAACCAAAAACCACCTAATCAACCGGTTTGTTTGCTAATTTTCTTCATTTATGCATAAAAAGCACAAAAATCGTTCACACAAAAGGAAAAAACAAACTTTGTTTCAAACGTTGTCAAGCGAAAAACGGCTTGAAATCAGTCAAGCAAAACGAAGTCACATTTTTTGTACCGGCGTTTTCAAAGGTTTTTAAATCATTTTTTAACCATACAACTGAACTATTTTTTTACTTTTGTGACCAATATTTAAAAGATAATTCTTCAATATAGAAAAAATATGGTAATCACTAATCACATTTGGTGCAAATATCATAAATCGTTATGAATGTACCGCCGCTAACCTGACACGCTTCATTGCAGATCTGAATGACGAAGTTAAAAATAAAAATGTGCTGTTTTAAAACTTGCAAACAACTTGAAACTTTTGTGTCAGCAAAAAAATACAGATATTCAAGAAACCGACTTGAGTTGAGAATAGTTTGACCTGTACATTATTGCTCAACGCTTTTACATTTTTTGTGACCATTTTATTTTTACAAAACGCTTGTGCCCTTTTTTTAATTATATTTTTTATTTCTCTGTTGACTATATACTACAGTTATAACATATGAAAATGTAAGTTGCATGCTCGAACCATGTGAAATGTTCTGAAAAAAGAACAGCTTTATACCTGAACTTAGTGCCCTATTTAAATGTATCCATTAATACTTCTTAACAAAGACCACTTTAAAAACAAAAAAACTAGATTCCAATTTCCAATACACTAAGCTAATGGTTTTTAAACTTTTTTTGTTGCAACGCCTATGAAACAGTTTTCTGGACTTGCGACCAGCAAATAAAAGTTAATGAGGAAACGTATTATTAAAGTTGTATTTATTGGGGTGGTAATAAATACCGGATGTGACCGCATGTGATCGCATGTTACCGCATGTGACCGTATGATATGTAGCTTAAAACACTGCATTGTATGTGAAATGTGGGAATACAAGCCCAATAAGGGTAAAATAAACCAGATTGTCGTGTCATTTCATTTATAAACCTTTACCCAACCTGAATAGCTCTAACCGTTAACGCTTTCAAAAGTCCGCAAAATTATATTTTCGTAAAAGCATATTCAAGTTCTTCACAAATTCCTGTGGTGTGATAACATGCGGCATACCATGCAGTCACATGCGGTATACCATGCTGTCACATGCGGTATCATGTGGTATCATGCGGTATTATGCAGTATCATGCGGTATTTAGTACCACCGTATTTATTGATACAACAACAAAAAGCCATGAAACTATTGCGATGCTCTTGGAAAACTTAAATGACGCACCAGGGTGTCACGACGCACAGTTAAGAACTACTGCACTAAGCTAAACTTCTTTTTACATTGTGCAATACAGGTGGTAAAAATATTGAGTTTTTAATCCCTATTTGCAGTTGGAAGGTTTGCAGAATCCATTGCAATGGCATATTTTGCGAAAAGTCTCAATCTGTCCCGATTTATATCACGACAATCTTTGCAGAGGATTTCAATGATAAACTGTGGAAGATGTTTTTCAAATATTTGTATGAGGTCCTTGCAACCCAATAACACAGAAAACAAGCCAAATTACGCAAAAGTAAGACACATGCCAATGTTTATGAAATATTGTGCTATAGGTATTGTTTTTTATGTCATGTGATAGTAAAATTTAGTGTGCGTGTTTTTTTTTAGCAGAGTTCACCTTAATGTATGGTAAATTTTGTACCTCAAATTTAAAAACTTTTTTAGAATGTATATAACTTATGTCAAATCATTGTGTTTAATCTTGATAGTTGAAAATTAACTTGGACACACATTATTCCTGCAGATTCAAACCCCTGTATTTTCCATGCCTAAACGATTAATGAGTTTGGACCCTTCAACTATCAATGAAATTTCACACAGAGTTATGGACATTTTAAAATTGTATGACAAAATTGAAGAATCAAAGGTATGTAAACAGCCTGTATGTGATTTGGCCACTATCCCACTAAGTAATTTTTTATGCTTGGAAAATGCGTTTCAGCTCCAGCTTGGTTCACATTTCATGAATGATCTTGGATTAGACAGCTTGGATCATGTTGAAATAGTTATGGCAGTTGAAAATGAATTTGGTAATCATGTTGTTACTTCATGCTAAATATTTCTCGACTCGTTTTAGTTTAACTTTGCAAACATTAACAAAACTGCACACTGCACAGTTTTGTGCAGTTTACACAATATGAAAGGTATTTAGAATTTTTCTGGAATAGTTTACATTGACTACATACTATTCAGTCTATCTGTGGAACTTTTCGGGGAGAGTTTGGAGCATTACTATCTTTAACAATAAAAAAAATGTTTCACCTCACTTGAAAATTGTTATTCAAGATCCTTACTATCTTCAGGTCATCATATACCGGATATTGATGCTGAGAAGCTGTTGACTCCGCAAGAATTGATTGATTACTTAGCTGACAAATTTGATGTTGCTGTGTAATCAAGTATTTAATAAAATTTTCTCTTTGTTTCAACCATGTTTGCAGATTCCTGCGGAATCCACAAGCGAAAATGTGTAACTTTGATTGCCTAGTGGTCACAATACCTGAAATGTTCCAGTTTTTTGTGATGTTTATGTTCGGGTTCCCTAAACAAATTTAAGTAAACCTTTTATTTGTGGAAATGTTGTGGTTTCAGATTTCTTAAGTTTTGCATTATTCTTTACTGTGCGGGGTTGTCCAAAATGCTTGGACAACATGCCTTAGTTTGTTTCTGAAGTTTAATGTCAAACTAGCACATCTGATTTTGATGATGCAGAGCAGTTTAAATATCTTGGCAAGAAATGTTCTCATATAAGGCATGGAAACATGATAAGTTACACCAGCCTTGTTAAACGGTGTTTTTAACCCAATATGTGTGCTGGCAATTCTTACTTTTGATTCTCACTGCGATCAGGAGGTACTTTGAATTCATGTGACTTGATTCATAAAGGGACTAGGTCAGTAGTTCTCAACCTTTCATGCACTGTGGGTCCTATAAGTAACCCCCTTAAGACATGTGGCCACCTACCAAAAAATGCAAGTAGCAAACTCACCTAAATTGTAAAGTCCATATTCTATCTGGATTTTTTTTCTAAAAACAAACCTCAATATGGACAAACAGTGTTGCTAATAGTTGATTAAATTAGGAAATTAAATCATTTGCAACACACCTCATTCTAAACATTACAAAAGAAAATGGCTCACTGACTTTTGGTGGATGTTTATACTGAGGCTAGACCCGTGGCCTCCCTGGGTGACCAGGGCCCTGGTTGAGAGCCACAGGACTTCTGTGAACAAAACAAAGTTCCAGGAACAGCAAGGCCTGGTTCGTATCAAACAGATTCACAGAACAGAGGGGAGGTTTGAAATTTGCAACCGAAGTAGGGAGTTTTTTAGTTTCTGGTCTGTATTTTTTTTAAGTAACGCGTCCAAGTGTGATACGAAACAAAAGATCAATCATTTGTTTTGGTTTTTTGAAATTGAACAGATTTTGTGAAGTCAAAACTGGTATGGTTTCTATTTCAATAGTGAGGGTAAAACGAAAACACACTTCGGGCTGGAATTTTTTGCACACTTTCAAAATCGGTTTGCCATTCGGCCACAAACGTTCTGGTACCCTGATGACTTTTCACTGATTCATGATTGCCATAACACTATGACTAAACATAAAATTACAAACCTAACCTTAAACGCGGTAAGCTACCAGCAGGATTTACGCATTTTTTTCAAATGCAAAAGTTACCTGCAGCATTTAGTTACTTTTTCCTTATATATTTTTTTTTAAATATAGGTGCGACCAATCCGCTCGACATAAGTGCAAATCGCCACCAAGTCGGAACAAAATTGAAAGTTTTCGGCTATTGCAAGTACCGTATTTTCCGGCTAATAAGCCGATTTTCAGGACTTTAAGTTTTCGACCTAATTTTCTGGGGTCGGCTTATTGGGCGGATATAACGTATTTATTCGAGTATAACGCGCAAAATTTTATACTAATTTTCTGTAAAAAATTAAGGGTGGGCGTTATAGACGCGAAATGTAGTGGAAATGTGCTATTGCCACTGTGGTTCTATCGAATACGGGTGCATGCGCTCGTTCACGCACATACCAATGCGAGACAGTTTCATGAGCGCACACGCACATGCAACCACTCAGCGTGCATTGAATTTTCCCGCTTTGTTGAGAAAAAATGTAAACATATTTTGATTATACTGAGAGTATTTGAACTGAACGTACAGTATCTAACCCAGTGGTTCCCAACCAGGGCCCATGGCCCCCCAGGGGGGCCACGAGCTGTGTTCCGGGGGGCCACGGGTTTAAATTCACAAGAAACACCCACTAAACGCCATTTTCTTTTTTACGTTTATTCCCTAATTCAATCGACTATTTCACATACTATTTGTCTATATTGAGGTTTTTAACGATTGCGGATTCTTGGTTACCCTATTCGACCTGTTTAAAGTCGAAATTAGTACCGAATTTCAACTCGAGATTGCCTTTTACACTTTTCAAGGGGGCTACAGGACCTTCAGGGTTACTTAAAGGTGGCCACGAGGCCAAAAAGTGACTTTTAGGGGGCCACGGTCCACCAAAGTTTGGGAACCACTGATCTAACCCTTCAACAGGCAACATGGTCATCGACGATCACCGTTTATTTAATTGTATAACTGAGAATGGATAGAATATTTCTATTTGAATAAGGAACTGATGATGCCATTAGGCGAAATATATATATTCCATTGAATTCATTGACGGATTTCGTAACTTGGAAAATGCTTTCCATTCTCAGTTATTTTGATTATATTAAGGAATTAAGCCCTACAAAAAAATAGAAAGTTATTTATGCAAACAAAGCTAGGGAAAGGGCCTTTTAAACCCCTAGATTTTCAGTGCGACTTATGTGCGAGTCAACTCTAATTAAACTTTTTTAACACAAAACTAATAGTGCGACCTATCGGCGAGTATATACGGTACCTGCAATATTGTCAACTCACATCGCAAGAAAAACGGTTAGGATACACTGCGCTCTTATTTTTTCAATCTAAATGCATTGCTTGGTATGTTCAAAATAACCTATACCCAGCGATAATCAATTAAGTGGGCTAAACCCACCACGCGGTATTTGAAGGCCCTGGGCCCACTGATCTCTATAAACACTGGATTGCGCTACTCCGTTGAACGGTTGGGTGATTTTTGAAGCAAATTGAAGCGTAATGGCGGCTGCAAAAGGAAGCCCCAAAAATGCATTGCGGGCAATGGGGAGAAAGTGGAAAAATGACGATAATTTTTATTTTAGGCTTTTGTGTAGCGATTTTTGCAGATATGATTTGTAGATTAATAGGACGCATGTATTCCAGTGTGTAATAACCAATAAATATGCGTAGATTGATTGTGGTGTGTATTAGTGTGTGTGTACTGGGAATACATTATTCAGTTAATGTTGAAATAAATCATTATTAAGTGGTAATAAATGTTTTTTTTTGTGCAATATAAGTAGTTTACATGCATTTATTAATATTTAAGACACAAATCCAACAAGAATGGCTATTTTCTTCACACAAGACGATGTGATACTTTATTTAGCATCACCTTGTGCTGATCCAAACTGCTGTTTTTGATTGTCAGCAAAGTCTTGGAGCTAAAATATGGCTGTTTAAAAGTTTTTTTGTAGTAGGTTCAACATTATTTTGCTTCTATGTTACAAACCATAAATCTAGTAAGCTCACAATTAGCTCATTTAATCTACCCTTTTCAGTTTGCAACCAACATGTGTTGAATAAATTTTTTCTAATGTTGTGAATTCTCAAACTACAAACTCTTAACAAAATTCTAATATCTCAAAGAGATACATGTGCATATAAATGCATTTAAGACATCATAGCAGTTAGGGTGGACAAGTTTAACTACCCAAATGAGTTGCCTATTTATGTACTATTTCAGTCAGAATCATGAAATATTGTTTTTATTCTACTTAATAAGCAATTTTCTGCAAAAATACACCTGCACACCAGTTATCACTTAAATTCTTGCTAAACAGGACTGAAGGCAACAAATACACCAGCCAAGTTCATACATATCCTGTATTTTTTGTCAGATGATCACCATTATAACAGATGGTGCATTCACAAAATAAAAAAACAACAACCTCAAAGTTGTTTAAGTTTAAAATGTGCAGCATATCATGTTACAGGCAGTGTCAGAAATGATTACAAAACATACACAGTGGAAGTAGAACAGTAAACACAAAAAAAATATTTAATCTGATTCCAATCCCTCTGTAGTGTATTTGTTGTCGAAAAAGGCTGGATTGTAATCTTGCAGTGTCATAAAGCTTGAGGGTTTGGGAGGAGACTGAAACATTCCAGTGGAATTTTACCAGAGACAATAAAGGTTGCTTATTGGCGAAATATAAACCCTATTATGTCTGAAATGTTTGGAAACAAATTTATCATAAATGTAAAATGGAATTGCAAAATTTCATAATATCACCATGGCAAGATAATAAAGACCCAAACCAAATGCACTCAATCGAGAAAAAAAAGTCAAATAGTGTTAAAATAGTATTTTGGTTTTTTGTGATTTTAATTGAAACGTTATTCCACATGTTGGTCAGAATTCAAAAACAGCAGTTTGGATTAGCACAAGGTAATGTCACACAAAGAATTACATCATCTTGTGTGAAGGAAGTAGCCATCTTGTTGGATTCATGTCTAAAATAGGTAAAAAGCACGCAAACCACTTATATTGCATAATAAAACATTTATTTCCACTTAGTAATGATTTGTTTCAACACTAACTTAATAACGTATATCCAGTACACCTACACTAATACACATCACAGTCAATCTACGCATATTTATAGGTTATTACACACTCGAATACATGCGTCCTATTATTCTACAAATCATATCTGCAAAATCGCTATACAAATGCCTAAAACAAAAATTATCGTCATTTTTCCACTCTCTCACCATTGCCCGTGTAGCGACTGATCACTTGCTAGATCTAATCCTTAATTGAAGTCCTTTTTGTGCACAATTATATCCGTAATGACTTTGTATTAGTACCAAAGTTAAGTTGAGTTACAGTGATGATGATATTAAAGTGATATAGCATCGTTCGAAACAACATGTATATATACGTACAATTGTCAACGACAAACAGTCAACAAAAGGTGACAACATATGGTATACAGCTGTGTGGAATTAAATGCTTGAGGTGTTGATTGATTTACTTGACAAATACGTTTGTACAGATCATAATCCCACATAGGTATCCCCCCTGACAAGTGTTTTCTGTATAATGGTACAAATTACGATTTGGGTAAATTTGATAAAAGTTCGACTTTTCACATCTCCAAACACATAAGCGACCGCCACCAAACAGTTTTTTCCAATGACCATTGCGCGCTATTCGTTCTTCGGACAGCATAGTCTTTCAAATTGTTCCACGACTTGTACATGCTTGATCAGTGTCTTCATTGGTGTACAGAGGTCGACATGATTGTTCGTTTTCTCAAGCGCGGTCATTTCTTCAGCGGTGCTTGCTTGTGTATTGGTGAATGTTACTCGGTCTTGTCCGGATGAAAAACTTTAAAAACAAAAATATAAACAGCAAAATTGCGGCAAACGTATTGTGATAACTATTGAGTGTAGGTGAAGAGGTATGTCAAAAAAATAGTTATCGGGCCAAACAAGAAATTATGCGTGTGTACGTTGGTAACGGTTTGCAAAGTTCTCTACACCCTATAATACTAAGCTCAACTCGCTAGCTTTGAGACATCACGGAGGGGTCACCATTTATGTAGCGACTGATCACTTGCTAGATCTAATCCTTAATTGAAGTCCTTTTTGTGCACAATTATATCCGTAATGACTTTGTATTAGTACCAAAGTTAAGTTGAGTTACAGTGATGATGATATTAAAGTGATATAGCATCGTTCGAAACAACATGTATATATACGTACAATTGTCAACGACAAACAGTCAACAAAAGGTGACAACATATGGTATACAGCTGTGTGGAATTAAATGCTTGAGGTGTTGATTGATTTACTTGACAAATACGTTTGTACAGATCATAATCCCACACCCGCAATGCATTTTTGGGGCTTCCTTTTCAGCCGCCATTACGCTTCAATTTGCTTCAACCGTGACGGCCAGTAGCGCAATCCAGGGTTTATAGAGATCAGTGCCTGGGACAGAAGCACCTTTCTGTATTTACCGGCACTTCTATTACACCTAACTAGCCTAAAAAACAAAAGCCTTACTAATTTTTTTAAGCATAGAAACTTTAATATTACATCAGCGAGAGTTTTTCTGAATTATCTGAAACCTAAAGATAATTTGCAATCGTTTATCAGATAACAGAAAAGAGATGATACTTTGCGCCACAAATTAACTTGTATAGTGCAGTAGGCTACGTGCTCTTCAACCCTTGTGGTTTGATGAACCCTTAAAGTTGTTGTGACGAACTCATGCACCCTGTTTACTTAAAAGGTAAACTGAGGTAAAAAGCGATATGAAAAATCATTATGCATATCATCATGTCAATTAAACCGAGCGGAGCTGCCGAACTTTTACACACTGATCACAAACTTTTGACGTAAATTAACGTCAATCCGCACTGTGCAAAGGGTTTTGAGACGTAGATATATATATCAACCACACTAAACGTGTTAGACATCAACATTTTGAACAAATACAGAGGTTCATTTATACATCAGTTGAAACCTACATCTTTTTTTTCTAATATCCTGAAAGTCAAATATTAAGTTTGTGATGCACCCTTGTGTACCTTTTCGTATTGGTACACCCCATGCATATTTTGGTGCACCCTAGGGTGCACCGTGCATATCGGTTGAAGAGCACTGGTATAATGCATTGAAACCCAGACATCTCATGACGTAACAATGCATCTGATGGTCGCTATCATCACGCCACGTTTTGAACTAGAGCAGTGGTTCTGAACCGGGCGTCCGCGACAACTTCTTAATTCGCGCAAAACAAGATTGATAAATCGCAATTTAAGAAAAAACGCATCGGCGTTTAAAAATAGCATGAAATTTGTTTGAAAACGTTCTTTATAGGTGACAAACCAAAACGAATTGTAACAATTATGTGCGATGCGAATTTATTTTTGCTCAATTTTAACGTAACGAAGTCGCTGCTACATGCACAAACTTTCCAAGTATTCGCTGTTCAGCGCTTACGTAACAGCACAAACGCTCTAGTCTAGAGTCTAGCGCATGCAATAAAAATATGAATTTTGGGTTTTCAAAAACTCCTTTGAACAGATTGTCGTCCTTCCACGCTGTTTAATGAGTGTCAATTAAGGTGTTTCGATTTAGTTGACCCTACTGATGGGATTTTTTCTCTGTAATGAAGTGGTGTCTGTTTGAGGGTAAAAAAAGTCGCGAAAAAACATTCAAATAGAATAACTAGCCAATCCATTAACCCTTTCTTGCAAAAACTGCTTGGGACTTGCCTTGACTCGAACCCCTACTGACTTGACTTGATTTGGAACTCGGTTGTAAATAAGAAAGTACAAAAAATATCTGAACCTTCAAAGGGTCCACAGTTAGCTTACAGCAGGAGTTCCCAACCTTTTTACGATCTCGTACCACTTGGACTCTCTTTACTGCCACGCGTACTATTTCTTGCAGAGCAACTAATTTGATCATATTTTATTTAGAATAATAATCTTGGCCTACTAAAGTAACACTAAAGAACCACAACTCAGTTGAATTTTTTGTTTACTGTCAACCAATTGGTCAACAAAACCAGATAAATATATGATAAAGATGTAAATCCAGGTTGTTCTGAAAAACACGTAAGCTACTCGCGTACCACTTGAAAAACCTTCGCGTACCACTAGTGGTACGCGTACCACAGGTTGGGAACCCCTGGCTTACAGCGTCGAAACGGGTCCGCAAAGGCAAAAAGGTTGAGAACCACTGAACTAGAGTAACCTGTGGTCTTGGGTGCTGTGGTGTGCTTTTTTAAACGAGGTCATTCTTTTTAGAAGAGAATACAGTAAACATCTCGACAGTTCTTGGTGTGCCAATAGACAGCGTTCAACAATTATCCCAGTTGGGATATCTGACCTAACTAGTTTGCGGCACTTTGGTCGTTACAATGCGCCACCAAGTTTTACTTTAACTAAAACGCACGTCTCGCTAGCGGCGCTATAAAGGGTGATAAATTGCCTTACTACCCGATGTAGTTGCGAAATGCGTCAAGAGAATTAATGCCAGTACGGATGACCTTTCTACAGATTACTAGAATCTTTCCGGCAATAGGTCACATAACGTGAGAACGCAGTCGTCTGTGTGTTTTTTATTGCTAAAATTATGGACTAGCGAATAGGGTTTGCCGAACAAAGCTATTTTTACATAAAGTTCCGGGTATTGTTTGCGTCGGATTAGCCAATCGTGTGCGGTCTTCTTTATAGACACTCGTGGGACAAACAGCTTCTGGCGATGGGTGTTTGTGTAACAGGACATAGAGCAGGGGTAAGTAAAAACCTAAAACGAGAGGGGGTTGCCAGGTATAAAGGCAATAAATCGATCGGGTAATGTTGTTTCTTAAACAGCGCCCATCGATGCAAACAAATTATAAATCTTTTTCCCTAAAAAACTGTTCTAAATAAAAATGTCAAATGTTACTTATATGTACCGCCGCTAGTGGCCAGGTAACATGCACCCGCTATGTTCTAGAGCAGCGGTTCCCAAACTGGGGTCCGCGGTCCTTTAGGGGTCCGTGAGGCAATTTTGGGGGGACCGCGAAGCGGTTGAAGCAGTTCTATAATCTTATTTGGCGTCAGTTTGTGCCACTAAATAAGTTTAAATCAAAGTAGAATTGAGAATCGACTGTCTCCATTGCTAAACAATGACCTTTATTAAATGACAACTATCAAAAATGCAATTGTTTGTGCACAATCGCAATGCTTTTGTCCTGTTTGTGATGTCACAAGCTGTCTTTGGATGAGTGTTATGCGCAATTTTGCACAACTAGCTAAAATCCTGCAATCAACTTTCGTTTTTATGAAATACATATTCAGGCTTAAGGACCGCGAGCCCTCGAAATAATGGCAAAGGGAATATGAAAAAGTTTGGGAACCACTGTTCTAGAGTGTGTTAGATAACTTGGTCGAATGGTCCGGGACGATTGGACCGTCAGTGTGAACGTCCTAGGTTCGAACCACGTGAAACAAAACTGTTCCTCGTGTGTTTAATGCTACCAAACAGTTAGTTGGAGTCATTCACAACCACCGCTAGTCACCAGGCGACGTTAAATGACCATTGTAAACCAAAAGAGTATTTAAGCATTTGCCGACCGGTCTAGCGCGCCTGACCAATAAACAGACAAAAAAACTTGATCCGGATTTGTCCCTGGGAGCGTCGTGCGTTCGAACCCCGTGAAAAAATCATTATAGTTTAACAGTGTACATTAGTGGTCAGCAAACTTTACATATGTCTATGGATTTATGTGCGCGGCGTGTCATAAACAAATAGGCTACATATCTTTTCAGGGATTGCCAACTTCTGTTGTAGGAACAAGCCCCTGACGGTCCCCAAGAAATTGATAAAGAGTTGTGGCTTGGTAAAGCATTTAATTTTTTATAAATCTAAAATCATAATCGTTTTTGTCGCAGGTGGAATTTTACTTTTTTTAACCAATGGCACATTACAATTAAATTGTGACCATCCCTTACCCCAAACGATTCTCAATCCCTGAGTTTACACGTGTTTTTTTCAAACGGCGTTTAATGTTCATCTAACATGTGGCACTGTTCACAGGTCAGCGACGTCCATCGTGTTTGTGTAACCACTAAATGTAATTTGATGGGAACAACAACATGTGGTTGTGCAACGTAAGCAATTCGAGGTTCTGATCTCTATAAAAGCCAGTTCCTTGACTACATAAAAATCAGTTTTCTCAAGTCAAGAATACTTCGCAAAAACTTTTAAAATGAAGATCTTCATTGCCCTTTGTCTTGTTGCACGTAAGTAGCAAATTGAGCGTTGCATAAAAATGTGGTTGTATTAAAATTGTACTATGCGACGTGTTAATTTATTTTGTGCCTTGATATGATTGTACGAAGCACTTTTGCCTATTTCAGTTGCTGCCGCCAATGAGCGTATCATTAATGGCGAGGATGCCACCAGCATGGAGGCCACACCATGGCAGGTGTCCCTTCAGAGATTTGGAAGCCACTTTTGTGGCGGATCCCTCATCTCTGACATGTTCGTAATGTCCGCATGCCATTGCCAAAACACGTAAGCCTTTTACATTTTTTGTCAAATACTTTTATTGCGTGAATTACAACTTTTTATACGTGTACGCAAGTAACAGATTAAAAAAAATGTTCAAACTGTCACGGTCTTGATTGGGTGTGACCTCCAACTTTTAAACTTCTCTTATAAAGGAAGTGCATTATCTCAAACAAACCGCAAAATTAATTTCCAAGCTAAAAAAAAACATTTTTCCTAATGGCGAGAAATAAGTATTGGTCCAGAAGTTGGATATTTCATGAAACAACCTATTGTCGCTAAAAATCTTGCACAACTTTAACACATTAATTACTTTTACACGGCATGTGCATGTATTTTAGTCTCGTCACCGTCAACATGGGCTCAATTGACTACACAGCACCAGCTCAGAGCATCGCAGTTGATACCTTTGTCTGCAATCCCAACTACAGATCATTAGTTATTGACTACGATTATGCGGTGATTAAGCTTTCAGAAAAGGCCACTATTAACAAGGATGTAAGTAGACGTTTTTGCATTTGTGAGATAGACATGTGTGTTAAGTAGGTTTTTATCGTGAGGTAGTATTGGTTTGTTTCATTTTGGTAAAGTTTAATAAATGACTTGTAAACTACGATTTACATAATATGTATTCTTTATAAAGGTGGAGCCAATTGCCCTCCCAGCATCCGGAAAAGAATACCCTGGCGGAACTGCAGCTCTCATTTCCGGTTGGGGCTTGACCGTTGGTGGGGGAAACACCCTTCCTACCACTCTTCAATACGCCAACACTCAGTTGGTTGATGCTGATGAGTGCACCACTATCATGTCGAAACAGATCACCAATCGCATGCAATGTGCTGGACTTGTCGGTAACAGCGCTTGCAATGTAAGTTATATCGTTTACTTCGTCAAGTCATATAGCTTATTTGCTCACCTGTGTCTGGAAAGTTTGATCAAAGGAAAATGTTGCCAAATAGACCAAAAAAGCGGTGACGTCGAAATGCACGAACATAACGACACTAAAATATATTTTTACTGCGGCCTCTACGTTTACTAACGTGACGTGATTGGTCCATGCTAAGGTAACCAACCTAATATACTTGTACAGTTATGCCCCGGTACGCCCTATTGTGTATGAGACATTAATGATGTAATGCGCCATGGTTTATTTCATAGAAGTTAGATTGACCTAACCTGAAGATTTTGCACAATATTAGAATATTTAAAAAACGTTTGGCATATTTTGTTTCTTTAGGGTGACTCCGGTGGCCCCCTCGCCGTCCAGGACAACGGCGTTTGGTATCTCATTGGAAACACTTCCTTCGGTAGAAACAACTGCCCACTCAATTACCCAGCCGTGTGGTCCAAGAATTCCGCCGTGATCGAGTGGATCAACGGGGAAATGGCAAAATAATCTCACTACCTCACTTAACATCAACATTTGTGAACAAGTGACGATGAAATAAAATATTGAAAAAAAAAATCCATTACGTTGTCTTGTACAGAAATTTGCCAACAAATGATTGACGATTGATAGGCTATATAACATCGTGTTCCCATTTACATTAAAAACTTAAAATGGTTATTCTGTCTAAACCAGTGGTTCTCAAACCCAGGCCTATTTTAACGGTCCAAGAACACATAAAATTAACAAAAAAGGTTCATTAGTATACAAAACAATTTGGAGTCACATGATCTGAACAATACTGATTTTTTTCGCCTGGTGTAGCCTACTTTATGGGAATACCCGGCTATGTTTTGCCCTCTCTTGCTAGACGACTAAATTCGTTTGTCTAAATGTGCCATGTTATACAAAGTACTCACTGACTCTGTGGGGAGATTTGAAACACGGCTGCATTGATTTTTGGGGTACGCTAGTAAAACACAAAATGTTTGTTAAATATTTTTCAAATAACAAATATCTGGTTGTTAACTAATATTGATATCCTCATGTGCCATTTGCGCAAGACACACCAAAACACAAATACAGTAAACATAAAAACGCACAAAACGCTGTGAGAAAACAAGATACAGATAGTAAAAAAAAGAAAATAGTTTAAAAAAGAACTGTCTCGATATGCCAAGTTTCTACATTGTTTGTCATTTTGGGTAAACATATGTCGGTAAGGAGTTTGTGATCTTTAAATCACACGTTTTCGACCTGAACCCGAAACTAAAAACCCGAAACACGAACCCAGCCCATAAATGTTCGTAAATCATTGTCCAGAAAGTGGTGAATTAACGAAACAATCAGCCAAAGTGTAAAAGTTTGTTTTATTAAAATTAAGGTAATCTGACCAAAAGTCCTCGGCCAAATCTGACCAAAAATTCCGGGCTGTATTACAAATCTTTTGCTAAACGATTTAAAACAAGTATTGGAAAATTCATAATCGAGGGTCATTCTAATTTTTTTGCATACTTGTTGAATCGTAGACTCATACAAGTTCGTTAAAATCTTCATGATCACCGCAAAAAAACATGTTTTAACTCCTACTTGTTTTTAATATTCCATTGAACCCGCAAATGATTGTAGTGAATCAGAATAATCCGAGACTAAAATTACTTAAAAGTGCTGCTGTTTGATTGTGATGGTTTTGTCATCCATTTTAGTTTTCTGCGTCGCTGGAATACATGGTTAAGTCGTGGTTACCTACTCTTGTAAATAAGTTTATTCTGTGTTGTTTAAGCGGCATACTAAGGGCCAGGGGTCACCAAACTCTTTTCACTGCAGGTCAGATAAGTATAAATAATGATTTGTGCGGGCCGCATAGTTTATATGCCCTTGCACTGTCTTTCCAAACTTAGCACGCGAGGTGATTTTTATAGGGGCGCCACGATATGGTCCTTCTAAAAGTCCATTTAAAATCTGGTGATGCGACTGTTAAATTATATAGTTCAGTGGTTCTCAAACTTTTTTTTGCGACGCCCCTGAAAAAGTTTTCTGGACTTGCGGTGCATCAGCAAATAAAAGTTAATGGGGAAAATTATTATTAATGTTAGGTTTATTGATACAACAACATAAAGCCACAAAACGGAAATATCCTGCGACGCCCTTGGAAAATTGAAACGACGCACCAGGGCGCCGCGACGCACAGTTTGAGAACTACTAATATAGACAGGGTTGCCATCGACCTGGACCCCAAAATAAGGACAGCCGAAAAATTAAAATTTCACCCGAAACGAAACAAACGTTTTTGAACAAATCTTTGTATTTACACGAACCATGACATATCACAAGCCATATTTTTTGCCAGAAACAGTTTGTTCCAGCAATACCTTGTTCGTCGAAAATGCTTCGTGCATCTCACGACAGCTCAGGTCTAGATTTACTTTTACCTTTAGCAGGCATTTGACCGTCATTTCATTAAGTCTGTTCCTTTCCTTAGTCCACGGACCGGAAACAAGTGAGAACACTCGCTCCACAAACGCATTACTGACCGGAAGGGAGAAGATGATGCTAAAGCAATGGAAAAGAGTCTCTTTCAGTAAAGATCTTTATCCACTTTTTCTCAGCTTCTTCCTTGTGGAACGCATTATCTGGAATCTTCTTCAGTAGAGCACTAACAGCCGAGACCTCATCGAACAACTCGTCCTTCATTGCCATTGGCGGATCAATTTGCTTCGCCAATCCCTTAACTTCTTCGTACTTAATTGTTTGATCTCGTAGCAGGGTCCAATTGATATGCGTTGGATGCTTTTCAAATCGATACCACTTATTGATATATTCCAAAGTAATGGTGTAGAACTTTTGGAAGCTCGCTTTGAGAACCTTGGCATGCTCTTCGTCAACTCTTTTCAGTAGTTCGTCTGTTGTTGCTCCGAAAAAGGCTGAACACTGGCGCTGTGATATTTTGACCTCAAACGATTCAATTATTTCCGCTAGTTCTGGAAACAATTCATTTGACTTTTGCAGGAGCAATAGTGGTTTCTTGAAGAGCAAGAGAGCGCTGTAGAGGAAAGATACGACGACTAGTGACTCTTCTGATTTAAAGAAATTTTTCCAATATTCTTGGTGGGTGTTTCAGCGAAAGAAAATGCACTTTAAGAGGTTCCCAGAGATCGATCATACGCTCGAGTACGGCACCCAGTGTGGTCCACCGAGTCGGCGTGTGAGTTGGCAGAGTGGAGTAGCTGTTATCAAGTTGTTCACAGAAATGTTTGAGACTCATCGCCCTACCAGTTCGGCTTTTAACGTGGCTACCAATCTTCAGCACAATCGTTTTTATGTCATGTGTGAGGCGCTCTGATCTCTTTTTGGCTGCGTTATGCAAAATATGTGCAGGGCAGCCGACTGGGATAAGATGCACTGTTTTCTCTTCGCGAAAGGATGTCAGCTGTTTTAGGTCTAAGCCATTCTCTTGAATAGAGAGAATAAAGTTCATGATCTGCGCAGAGGTCTCGCCTGGCATCGATCGCAGGTCAAGAAGACGCACCCGCACCCCAACTTTGGCGTCAAAGAATCTGATGACTAGAGGAAATAACTTTACCTCGCAACCGAGATAGAGAAGGGCTGTACACCAAGTTCAGACAACATCATTTTTTGAGCATATGGAGCAAGAACACCAGTAATGATGCTTGTAGTTTTTGTCCTGGCGGAAGCAAACTTCTTTGCGATGCTGGAATCAGGGAAGATTGTTTTGAACAAGTGTGATGTACAATCGTTAGTGAGAAATGACTGCTGGTGTTTTGCAGTATGAAATGCCCAGGTTCCCTCGGCAGCAGCTGCCTTGTAGTCTGTGGTCGTTGGTGCTGATCGACTTGTAAAAAATTCACTCATCGAATGGTTTGAATTAATCGTTATGACACACTTCTTATGCTTTTGGGTATCTATGTGACTTGAAATAGCTGACCTCCCTATGGCTTCTAGGTTAATGTCACAATTACAGAGATTGCAATGTGCAAAACACTCGCCCTTCAAGTTGCGTTTGATCCCTTTAAATTCTTTCTCATAGTCGTCACGAAAAACGTTTTTGCGCTTGCTCATTTCTAATTATGCTAAGTTCAACTTAAATAACCTTATTAAAATTTAATAATATGTGCGAGCACTCCTGCTCTCATAAACTCTCTCCCTCTCTGAAACAATGATTTAAATACAGATCAATGCAGTGGTTTATGATTCTGTTAAACCTGTTTGGCTTTGTTACGTCGTTTTCGCCAACTGTTGTGAACATAACTTTGCCCAGCAAAATGTATAACAATTGTCCTGTGACGCAACAGTTAGTGTTCCATTGCGTGACAATTAATGTTCTAATGCGTGACGTCAATTGCCTGTGTACTGTGTATGTTGCAATCATTTGTAACTTGCCTCGTGGTGTACGTTTGTAAACTGCTGACAGGCATAATTTGAATTGAAGCCATCAATCTAAACTTTGATACCTTTATTTAGCAGCTAGAAAGTATAAATAAATTGCTGAGTTGATAAAGCTGCATTTGTGAATCATTTTGCTGGTAAGTTTGGCTTTGTACTGTAATGTGAAGTTTTGTTCTAAAACTGTAAATGTTTGGTTGTTTGTGCAGGATTTGTTCGGCCTTTAAAACATCATTAAATACCAAAACCCCTGTGGCCAAACAGTCGGTATGTTTACTTGTTGTGTTTCGAGTGCGATTTGTGCTTTATACGTTTTCGTTTTCATTCGCAGAAAAACCGGAATTGACCATACCATTAAAACGAATTGTCGTTCCTTTATGGTGTCCGCGTTTTTTATTGAGCCACATTGTGTGACGTTTTCGTGAAAACAGGGGAACACGCGACAGAAAACGTTACACAAAAGTTTTTCGACTGGCCGACTGTCAATTGTCTAGTACCAACGCAATCACGACGAAGATGGCAGCAGACGATCCCGAATTCGATTTAGACGACGTGAACCAACGCACGGAAGAATGGGTCGAAGCGAGTGTTCACTCCTTCCGCGATGGCGAACCCTCTACATCGAATCCGCTGGAGAATGTAGCGCAACGCCCACCCTCAGTGGATGGTTCGGTGATAAGTAGCGTGCGCACATTATCTAGTTCGGCTATCTTAGAAATGAAGCGGAGATCTAAATTAAAATTGCAAAGTTTACGTATGCGAATACAGCAGAATTATGAGTTACAGTCTATCCAAAGGGAGAGGGAACGTGTTGAACGTGAAGAAGAAAGTCGGCACCGCGAAGAAGAGCGTCAGCGCCGCGAAGAAGAAGAACTTTGTTCGCGCGAAGAAAAGGATAGACGACGAAAATTGGATGAGATGGAAAAGGCAATCCGTTTCAAACACGCACTCCACATGGCGGAGCTGGAAGTGAACTCCTACGAGGAAGACCCCGTTGAAGTACCCCTATCTGTTCCATTGGAAGGATTAGGTACGGCAGTTACACAGACCTTGATTACAAAGTCCAACGAACCAAGTAAGTCTGTTCCGTCACCTATTAAACCCAGAAAACTAGTTTTGAAACCCGAAGCCACTCCGTTCGAGCCTAAATGCCGTTGTAATTGTGCAAACACCAGTAGTGTCGTTGGCGAAGTCCGCGAATTGTCTGTGTCTGATCTGCCAGTATGTGCTTTGCCGGAGCCCCAACCGTCGACTAGTAATCAGCGACCTGTTAAGAAAGATTCTAGACTGCCACCCCCACAGATATCAAAGTTTGCCGGTGATCCTATGGAGTACCATGCCTTTATTCGTAGCTTTAAATGCCATATTGCTGAACATGTTTCTGACGACGACGTGCGCCTCAGTTACTTGCAGCAATTTTGTGTCGGTGATGCTAACGATTTGATTAAGCATTGTTCCATGCTCAGTGGAGAAGGAGGATACGCCGAGGCCCTAAAACTGCTAAAGGAAAATTATGGCAAGGATCACATCATTGCGCGCACCTGCTTAAACCAACTACAGTACGGACCGAAACTTCGCTCGGAAGACGTCCATAGCATGCAGAAATTCGCGAGGTTGATGAAGACATGTCAAGTGGTACTATCCCAAATCGAAGGCAACGCAGGTTTGGACACATTTCAAAATTTGTTGGCGATTGTGCGTCGTTTGTCCAGTGACATGCAAGAGCAATGGGACAAAGAGGTCGCCCGTATAATTAAAACATACGATCGAGAACCTAATTTCGACGACCTTACCGAATTTGTCGATAATCAAGCTGCCGTGGCAAGTTCGTCGTTTAGACGGGCCCATCACCCCGTACGGGAGACGCCTAGTGGTCAAAGAAAAAATAGGGCTGCGACGTACGTCGTGTCGTCTGAGCTGCCGGGAACTGAAGCCCCGCAGGCTCGCTGTTTGTTTTGTACAGGGCTCCATGATTTGACCACTTGCAATTCGTTTGAAAAGAAGCCTGTCTACCAACGATACGAATTTGCACGAAGGCAAAGACTGTGCTTTAAGTGTTTGCAGAAAGGACATAATGCAAGAGATTGCAAGGAGGAGGATCCGTGCAAGATCTCCGGTTGTGATTCCAACTCTCATCATACGCTGCTACATCGGGAGGTTTCTAGAGCAGAAGCCAACCGCAGTTCTGCTCCTGAAGAAAAGGTAACCAGTGAAGTTAATTCATTTCACTTGGCGTCAGATTCCAAGCCCTCTGCAATATGTGGCAATACCAGTATATGTGGTGATATGTACATGAATATCGTACCAGTTCGGGCGCGAAATGGCAACATAGAATTTCTCACTTATGCATTTTTGGACTCTGGTGCCACTAAATCTATGTGTAGTCAACGGCTAGTGGATGCCCTACACTTGCAAGGGGAGTCTCGTACTGTATCGCTTCGAACTGTAGGCCACGAGCAAACTATGCCAACAAAAATAGTTTCCCTGTCTGTTGCTCCTGCCTTCGATGATGGACCTAGTATTAATCTTAACAGTGTAATGGCCATCGATAAGCTTCCGGTAAAAACTAACAAGTTACCATCAAAGACTAAACTGAAAAGGATGTCATACTTGCGCGGTTTAGAGTTTCCACAGATCGAAGGTGGAGAAGTGACACTTATGATTGGCGTCGATGCTCCTGAACTGATGGTTTTCCAGGAGACGCGCTGCGGCAGCCGCGAACAACCCATTGCAGTAAAAACGGCCCTTGGGTGGTCTTTGTTGGGGCCATCGTTTGTGCCCACCAGCGGAACACGCATTGATTTAAACTACGTAAGTAGTTTTGACGACAACGTGAGCAAAGAGATCGACTGTCTGTGGAGAACCGATTTTTCTGATTTAACCATAATTGATGACAAGAGAATTTCGCGTGAAGACCGATCGGCGTTCGAAATTATGAAACGGGACGTGTTGCATGTAGACGGCCATTATCAGTTGCCCTTGCTGTGGAAAGGAAATCAAACTCAACTTCCGCCAAACCGCGTGTTGGCAGAAAGAAGACTCCGTTCTCTCGAACGAAGACTAAAGAAGGACGAGAAACTTCGTGAGCGATACGTTGGCACTGTGGAAACCTATATCCAAAAGGGATACGCGAAAAGGATCTCTTCGCACGATCGCGGCCAAAGTAAACGAGAGTGGTATCTTCCACATCACCCTGTTTTGCACCCGCGCAAGCCTGACAAGGTGCGCGTCGTGTTCGATTGTGCCGCAAAGCACGCAGGCGTTGCATTAAACGATGCCCTAATGAGTGGCCCAGATCTGATGAACAACTTAGTAGGCGTCCTGACAAGGTTCAGAAATGAACCCGTGGCGGTTGTGTCAGACATTGAATCCATGTTTCATCAAATCCGGGTAAGGCCAGAAGACACTGCGAGCCTTCGTTTCTTGTGGTGGCCCAAGGGCGATCTGTCCAAGCCAGCGGAAGACCACGAGATGACTGTACATCTTTTTGGCGCAACATCCTCTCCGAGCTGCGCCGCTTTCAGCTTGCTCCAAACTGCGGAAGAGTTTGGCCACGAGTTCAGTGCTGCAGCTACTACAGCGCTAAAATCAAATTTCTACGTGGACGATTGCCTTGCAAGCGTGGCGACCGAGGACGAAGCAATTATGTTGGTGAAAGACTTAGGTCAGCTCCTGCAAAGAGGTGGCTTCCACCTAACCAAGTGGATGAGCAACAGTAATAGAGTTTTACAATCAATTCCTTCTGACGAACGGTCCAAGATGGCGAAGAATCATGATCTTAATTCGGACGTAGCTGGAAGAATTTTGGGCGTGTTTTGGAACGTCCCAAATGACGAATTTGGATTTGATGTGCAGATGCCGAATAAGTCGCTGACGCGCCGTGGAATTTTGTCTGCCGTCAGTGCGCTGTACGACCCCTTAGGTCTTGTTGCTCCTGTTACAGTAAGTGCCAAAATACTTTTGCAGGACCTTTGTCGTCAAGGGTTAGGATGGGACGAAGATATTTCAAATGAAGATGCTAATCGTTGGAGAAGCTGGATGGAGGGACTTCCTATGTTAAGCCAAGTACGGGTTCAACGCTGCATTAAACCTCCTTCCTTTGGAAAGATAGTTAAGATGGAAATGCACCATTTTGCTGACGCATCGTCTTCGGCCTACGGGGCAGTTTCTTATCTGCGCCTTGTTAACCACAATACGCAGGTGCACTGTTGTTTTTTGCTTGGCAAGTCACGACTTGCACCGATACATACGGTATCCATACCACGTTTGGAGTTGACGGCAGCGGTGCTAGCGGTTAAAATGGATGGCTTTCTGCGACGAGAGTTGGGCTGTCCCGACTGCGAATCGACGTTCTGGACAGATTCCATGTCGGTGTTGATGAGCATTAGGAATTCTACAAAACGTTTCGAAACCTTTGTAGCAAACCGACTGGCAAAGATTGACAGTGGAAGCAGAAGTGAGCAGTGGCGACATGTTCCATCCAAATTAAACCCTGCCGACGACGCCTCACGTGGCTTGTCTGTGAAGAAAATGGTGAATAACAACGTTTGGCTAACCGGTCCACGGTTTCTTTGGGGTGACGAATCTACTTGGCCTAAAGAAGAAGAAGTTTCAAATAGAGATGATATTTTAATGGAAGCAAAGAAGGTCAGTGCAAATTTTACGTGTGGAACCGCTTGCGAGACGGATTCTATCTCAAAACTGATCAATCATTACTCCGATTGGAATCGCCTACGACGTGCAACCGCTTGGTTGTTACGGTATAAGCGCGTTTTATTGTCGAAACGGTGTGCAGATACAAATACGACCATTCCGAAGGGAACCCTTCAGGTTCAAGAGCTTCAAGAAGCTGAATTGGCACTGTTTCGAATTGTGCAACAACAAGCCTTTCCAGAGGTGCTTGAAAATCTGCGAAAAGGCAATGGTCAGTGGAAGAAAACGAAGAACTCTCGAACGTTTGACAAGCTTGGCCCCACCCTTAGCAACGGTCTCCTACGCGTTGGAGGGAGACTTGAATTGGCCTCTATTTCGGATGATGCGAAGCATCCTATTATACTTCCAGGCAGACATCACCTCACCGACTTACTGATTGTCAAGTTTCATAAGGACGTAGGTCACTCAGGAATGAGTCACACCTGGTCTGAAATCCGTCAAAAATTTTGGATTATAAAGGGCGGAGCCGCTGTACGCCGTGTGTTGGGCAATTGTGTGTTTTGCAGGAAACGAAATGCGCCCGTTGGCGAGCAACTTATGGCCAGATTGCCGATTGATCGTGTGAACTCCCATAGCCCCGCGTTCACGTACGTTGGCGTTGATTATTTTGGACCGCTAATGGTGCGCCAAGCAAGAAGCCAAGTGAAGGTGTACGGCTGTCTATTTACCTGCATGACGGTCAGGGCAGTGCATCTGGAGGTAGCTGACAGTTTGTCAACGAGTGCTTTTATCAACTGCCTGCGAAGATTCATCGGACGACGTGGCAGACCAACTAAGATTTGCAGCGACAATGGAACAAATTTTGTCGGAGCCGTGCGTGAGCTAAAAGAGGCTATCGGAAGATGGAATCAACAGAACATTGATGACTTCTTGAGACAACAGGACATCCAATGGTCTTTTAATCCTCCTGCGGCAAGCCATATGGGTGGCGTCTGGGAAAGAATGATCAGGTCTGTAAGAAGAGTTCTTTCTGCGTTGCTGACGGCACAAAGCGTGACCCGCGACACCCTTGAAACGGTGCTTGTTGAAGCGGAGTCCATTCTCAACAGTAGACCCATTGTTCCAGTGGTGATGGATCCACAATCGGACGAGCCGCTGACTCCCAATCATTTAATTTTGTTGCGTCCGTCGCCCAACATGCCACCTGGCGTGTTCGTGAAGAAGGACTGTTACGTTCGCCACCATTGGCGACAAGTGCAATACCTGGCTGACCAATTTTGGCGTCGCTGGGTGCGAGAATACTTACCCACTGTCATTGAACGACAGAAGTGGTTTTCGAAGCAGAGGAACGTCGAGGCAGGCGACCTAGTGTTGGTTGTGGACGAATCCATTCCGCGAGCACGTTGGAGAATCGGCCGAGTGATTTCGACCTTTCCGGATGCGCATGGTGTCGTGCGCTCTGCACTGGTAGGAACCGGTGCCACCTCCGTCAGACGACCCATCACCAAACTGTGTTTAGTGATGGACTCCCGCGGTGATTGCGCGACCGGCAAATTGTAAACTGTTTGCGATGTTCATTTTCGTTCGTTTTGTTCGGTATATATTCAACGACGTTTTGTGTTTTAGAATGTATGCTCCCCTGGAGATACATTCGGGTGGGGGTATGTTACGTCGTTTTCGCCAACTGTTGTGAACATAACTTTGCCCAGCAAAATGTATAACAATTGTCCTGTGACGCAACAGTTAGTGTTCCATTGCGTGACAATTAATGTTCTAATGCGTGACGTCAATTGCCTGTGTACTGTGTATGTTGCAATCATTTGTAACTTGCCTCGTGGTGTACGTTTGTAAACTGCTGACAGGCATAATTTGAATTGAAGCCATCAATCTAAACTTTGATACCTTTATTTAGCAGCTAGAAAGTATAAATAAATTGCTGAGTTGATAAAGCTGCATTTGTGAATCATTTTGCTGGTAAGTTTGGCTTTGTACTGTAATGTGAAGTTTTGTTCTAAAACTGTAAATGTTTGGTTGTTTGTGCAGGATTTGTTCGGCCTTTAAAACATCATTAAATACCAAAACCCCTGTGGCCAAACAGTCGGTATGTTTACTTGTTGTGTTTCGAGTGCGATTTGTGCTTCATACGTTTTCGTTTTCATTCGCAGAAAAACCGGAATTGACCATACCATTAAAACGAATTGTCGTTCCTTTATGGTGTCCGCGTTTTTTATTGAGCCACATTGTGTGACGTTTTCGTGAAAACAGGGGAACACGCGACAGAAAACGTTACAGGCTTTCTAGCTTATGCTTCAATTGATTTTCATTTATCACTCTTGATTACAAATGAGTGTACAAGGGAGCGTCAGACATATACAATCATTGTATTGTGATGTTTTAATTATGCTATATGACATCACAGACTAATCTGTTTGCTTCAGTATTTTGACTGAACGTTATGAGAGATTTTTCCGCGCTTTGGGCTCATATCAATTGTCGATAAAAGTGGCACAGAATGTCCACTATGTGTTCTGTCCTTAAAAATAAGACAAAATAAGGACACAAGTCAAAAATAAGGACATTTCTTAGAAATAAGGACAGTGCATATTTCTAAGACACTGCCCTTCAAAATAAGGACAAATCTTAGAAATAAGGACGGTATGGCAACCCTGGATATAGTGTGTAGTTAGTCTGATCTTACGAGCAATGTCTGTATATTAGCTCACAAAGAACAAAAAAGGCAATTGTTTGCAAACAATTAACGGGAGCGTGCCGTAAAAAAAAGTGACCTCAAATGCCCGCGCTGACTCGCGCGCCGCAGTTTGGTGACCCCTGCTCCGGGCCATTGAGGTCGAGTGAAACATGTGGCAACTTTCCCATCAACAAAGAAAAGGAGTAGAGAAACCGATCAGCTGTCGAAACAAGCGCCGGTGACGGATATATACATGCACGTAATATTTTAGTTCGTGTTCTAAACCAGTTCGAGCAAGCAAGGATCCGTTTATCATGAAGTTTCTCGTCGTTTTCTGTCTTGTGGCATGTAAGTATTTAAAAATTTTGCAAACCCTTTTGATTTGTGGGACTCACATATGTAACTTCTCGTTTAAAAAAGATATTTGCAGAAAAGTTGTGTCCAATGCTACTATAAAAAAAAAATCTTTTTTTCTCTCTTCTTTTTAGTTGTTGCTGCCAATGAACGCATTATCAATGCGGCAATGACGCAGTAAGCATGGAGGCCACGCCATGACAGGCTTCTCTTCAAAGATTTGGAAGACATTCTTGTGGAGCTTCTGTTATTGCCGAAATGTTTGCAATGACAACTTGCAATTGTGAGCAAACGTAAGTTAATGTACGTAAATCTGTATCTTATTTCTGAGCTAAATTTCTTCCAAAAGTCCGTACGAAGTTTTTTCCTAAGTTGGTGCCTTTGTCGTATTACATGTCACCTGTTGAAGCAATGTTACCTTATTTGCCAAAAAATGAAACAAATTTTTAACTTCTCTTGGAAGTAACAACATAGTAAACAAATAAAAAAAACATTTTTTTAATAAAATATTAACGTTTTTTAGCAACGGGTCCAAGTGGGATACGACATGCGGCGAAGCAATACATTAATCATATTGTTTTATTTTTTTAAGCCTAAACTGGTATGGTTTGAATAGTTAGTTGGTAAATTAAAACAGGATTTTCGAGCTTTTTAAATCTAAACGGGTTACCTGCTTATTTATAACTTCGTCTTATTTTTCCAATCTAAATGCATTACTTGGTATATTTAAATAAGCCTACCTAGCGATAACCATGAAAGTAGACTAAGCCCACCTCGCGTGATTGTAGTTTTTAAAGGCTCTGGGCCAGAAGCATCTTTTGTATTTACCGGCACGTTTATCGAACCTAAAGCTAAAATGAGAAAGAATACGAACAAGACAAGAAATACGCCAAGTCAGGTACGCGACAATCAAAGGCCGGACCACTTACGTAAAAAATCAGGGCGTTTGTTGGTTTTAATTGCAAGTAGAAACTCCGAGTGTTTTAGCGTTTTTAGGGAATAAATAAATCTTTGCAAAGTTGGTTTGCTTTGCGCGTATTTGCTCTGAAAAATAACATATCGCGCACACAGAAGGATGCAGTTCAGTAACAGTTCTTGGCCATCAGTTCCAAATAAACATAAAATTGCACGAGGTCTAACATCAATTAACAGTTTGCTCGAAATCCACGCAGTAACATTTTCCCAATACTTTGCAGTTACAGTGCATGAGTAAAAAATATGTAAAAGGGTTTCTGGAGAATCTTTACAGAAAACGCACTGTTGTGAGGGTATTTATTAAATAAAGAACAGAAACGATACTAGGGCCTTTACAATAACGCCACCAAGTTTTACTTAAACTTAAACGCATGTCTCGCTAGTTGGGGCTATAAATATAAATTGCGTTACTACCCGATGTAGTTGCGAAATGCAGGGCAGGTACTTGGCCGAATGGTCCGGCGCGCCTGACCCATATGCAGACATAAAAAACCCTGATCGGGATTCGTCCCCGGGAGAGTCCTGGGTTCGAACCCCGTGAAAAAAAAATATAGTTGCGAAATGCATCAAGAGACTTAATGCTAGTAGGGATGAACTTTCTTTGTGTTAGGTCACAACAACCTCACTAGTAGGCGATAGGTTACATAACGTGAGAACGCAGTTGTCTGTCTGCCGAACAAAGTTATTTTTTACATCATTTTCGAGCATTGTGTGCGTCGAATTAGCCAATCGTGTGCCGCCTTTTTTATAGACACTCGTGGGATAAACAACTTCTGGCAATGGGAGTGTGTAACAGGCCATAAGCCAGGTTAAGTTAAAACCTAAAACCGGAGGGGGTTGCCAGGTAAAAGCAATAAATCGATTAGTCAATTCTGTTCCTCAAACAGCGCCTATCGATCAAACAAATTCATAATTATGAATCCGTTTAACGAAAAAACGGTTCTGAATAAAAATGTCAACTGTAGCCGACACATACTGCCGCTAGTGGCCATGTAGAATGCACCCGCCGTGCCCTAGAGTTAGGCTTTTTGGAGGACATGTCCTCCTTTTTAACATAAACCAAGTTGTCCTCCAAGTACAAGAAAAAGTGCCCAAATGTCTTCCTTTTTAAAGAATTTTTGATTACCAAATACCTAAGTGACAATTATTGCTTTTAAAACAGCCGTTTTTAAAGAATAGAATTGAATTTAAAATTTTTTTTAATTACTGACCCCTGTTGTAGAAACAAGTCCAAGGACGTCCCCGAGAAATTACTTTACATACCCCTCATGGACCATCCCCTACTCAAACGATTGTCAATTCCTGAGTTTGCACGTGTGTTTTTCAGACGTCGTTTAACGTTTACCTAACACGTGGCACTGTTCACAAGGCGTTGACGTCAATCGGTTTTGTGTCACCACTAAACTTAGTTTCATGGGAACAATAGCATTTGGTTGTACGACGTAAGCAATTTGAGGTTTTTATCTCTATAAAAGTCCGACCCTAGACTACATAAAATCACTTTTGTTAAGTCAAAAATACTTCGCAAAAACTTTTAAAATGAAGATCTTCATTGCCCTTTGTCTTGTTGCGCGTAAGTAGCAAATTAAACGTTGCATAAAAATGTGGATGTATTAAATTATGTTACGCGGCGTGTTAATTAGTTTGTGCCTTGATATGATTGTACGAAGCACTTTTGCCTATTTCAGTTGCTGCCGCCAATGAGCGTATCATTAATGGCGAGGATGCCACCAGCATGGAAGCCACCCCATGGCAGGTGTCCCTTCAGAGATTTGGAAGCCACTTTTGTGGCGGATCCCTCATCTCTGACATGTTCGTAATGTCCGCATGTCATTGCAGCCAAAAGTAAGCTTACATTTTTTGCCAAACACTGTATTGTGTGAATTGAAACTTTTTTACACGTGGGCGTGTAAGAGCTGTTTGAAACAAATTGTTTAAACAGGCACAATTTTGTATGGATGTGACCAGGGTTTTTTTAAGGTTTGGTTTAGGTGACCGCTAAGTAGTTTTAAGAGACCGCAAGTGTTTCATTTAAATACCAAAAAATAGCCATATTTGCTTAAACAAATTATTTATTAGGCTACTGGCAAATTTTGGGAAACCGCTGGAGAAATTTGTTTCGGTCCCCCAAAACACCTTAAAAAAACACTGGATGTGACCTTCAACTAACAATTTTTTTTCAAAGCTAATAGCTTGTGTATTATCTTAAACAAACATCGAAATTAATTTCCGGATTAAAAAACATTTTCAAAAAACAACAACAAAGTATTGGTCCACAAGTTCGATATTTCATGAAACAGCCCATTGTGGCAGAAAAACTAAATGCATCTTGCACAAGTTTAATACAGTAACTACTTTTTTCACGGCATGTTAATGTATTTTAGTTACGTCACAGTCAACATGGGCTCAATCGACTACAGATATCCAGCTCAGCAAATCCCAGTTGATACCTTTGTCTGCAATCCCGGTTACGGCCGATTTACCTTTGACTATGACTATGCGGTAATTAAGCTTTCAGGACCGGCTACAATTAACAAGGATGTAAGTAGACGTTTTTGCATTTGTGAGATAGACATGTGTTTTAAGCGGTAGTTTTTATCGTGAGGTAGTGTTGTTTTGTTTTATCCTGATATAGTTCAAATCATGACTTTAAAAACTTGAACAACGCTTTACAAACCTGTATTCTTTAAAAAGGTGACTCCAATTGCCCTTCCACCATCCGGAAAAGAATACCCCGGCGGAACTGCAGCTCTCATTTCCGGTTGGGGCTTGACCGTTGGTGGGGGAAACACCCTTCCGACCACCCTTCAATACGCCAATACTGAGTTGGTTGATGCTGATACGTGCACCACCAAAATGTCGAAAGAGATCACCAATCGCATGCAATGTGCTGGACTTGCCGGCAACAGCGCTTGCAATGTAAGTTGTATCGTTTACTTTGTCAAGTCATAAAGCTTGTTTACCCACCATGCATTTCCTGAAACAAAGTTTGATCGATGGAAATGTTGCAAATCGAGTGAAAAATAGTAGCGTCGTCGAAATGCACGAACATAACGACACCAACATATATTTTTTCTGCAGCGTCCGCATGTACTAACGTGACGTTATTGGGTCATGCTTAAGTAACCAAGTTGTTTCACCTGTACAGTTATTGCCCCGGTACACCATGTTGTGTATGGGACATTGAAGATATAAAGCGCTTGTTTATTTATAATAGTTGTCCTAACCTAACGATTTTGTTGCCAAAATTATGCACAGGATTAAAACATTTAAAAACCGTTTGCCATATTTTTGCATTTTTAGGGTGACTCCGGTGGGCCCCTCGCCGTCCAGGACAACGGCGTTTGGTATCTCATTGGAAACACTTCCTTCGGTATAAATAACTGCCCACTCAATTACCCAGCCGTGTGGTCCAAGAATTCCGCCGTGATCGAGTGGATCAACGGGGAAATGGCAAAATAATCTCACTGCCTCACTTAACATCAACATTTGTTAACAAGTGACGATGAAATAAAATATTTGAAGCAAAAAGTCTTACATTGTGTTGTACGGAAAAAAATAATATCCCCATTAAGGTACCAGTCCAAGAAAAAAGTTATGTAAAAAGGGGCCGTTTTTGCAAATCGTTTTGGAGCCACATAGTTTCAACATTGATACACAAACAAGAAATTAATTTTCTCTCCCCTGCTTCATTTTGCCTCATTTTTGCTGCAAAGTAAGTATGTATATGGTTACATGTGTAACGATATACGTAGAATGACAAGCGTAATTTATTTTTTTTGCATTAGGGGCGATTCAGGAAGGCACTATAATGGGCTATGTTGGTTATTCAGAAAATAGTTTGTTAAATATAGTTTAATGGAAAAAAATAGTGCTCTAAGTAATACCGATAACGTTCTATTTATGGATCTTAAATGCGCACTCGGCGCAAAATCACAAACACATTAAAACGAACAACGCTCCGAGAAACCAAGCTACAGAAACGAAAAAACTTTATGAAACGAAATTTTTACCATTGTATAATAACATGTCATTCAAAAAAAAATATAAGATACATTCGCTTTTTTGAGAAATATGTGTTTTTTATTGAGATCTTTTTTTACCAACTAAGCAATTAAAAATTTAAATCAAAATATTAACAAATAAATATTTGCGCGACATTCCTTTTCAAAATCTGATTGATTTAAACAGCTATACCGGTCATACGCAGTCGTGTCGTGAAAGAACTTTTCATTACGTCAATCGCTCTTACATTGGGATGGCGTTTTATCGGAAGGTGTCACGTATAACCTAAATCATATATCCATTATAAAATCCTTAAATGTGTTTCGTTATTTTAATAATTTTTACAGTATTTTGTTGTAGTTAATTTTTTGAGGTAACGCTTTATAAGAAAATTGCCTTTCAAGATATTCCATTATCCTAGGCCTACCATATTTCCATTACCAAAACGGAGGTCACATTGTTTAAAAGAACATAAAAAACCTACTTTTAGGCAGGGTTGGTTAACGATGCCTATAAGTCGACTCAAGTCAAGTCAAATGAGGTTCGAGTCTCAAGTCAAGTCAAGTCATTAGTGGTTCGAGTCAAGGCAAAAAAGTTTTTGCAAGGAAAGGTTACAGGTTTGGATAGTTATTCTATTTGAATGGTTCATCGCGACTTTTTTAGTGAACAAATCTCATCAACGTCCTTTTCTTAGGGTCAGCTTTAATGAAACATGTTAATTGACACTCATTAAACAGCGTGGACAAGAACGTCAATCTGTTCAAAGGAGTTTTTGAAAACCCAAAATTTATATTTTTACTACACGCGCTAGAGCAGCGGTTCTCAACCAGTGGGCCATGGAAGCATTTTTATTGGGCCACAGACCAATCAAATAGAAACCTTTTTTAAGAATTTACTTTCATTTGTGTCGCTACACTCAGTTTTACAAAAATAATAGCTTTGGAGAAATTGGGAAAGGATGTAAAATAATTTAAATTAATCTATTTACGAAATAAAGTTACTTTGAATTTCTGCAACACTTTATGTTTATGATGTAATAAACTACTTTGTGATTACAATAAAGCCAGATAGCAGCATATCCCTTATCAATTTACTCGGTCATAACTGAAAGTACTTGCTGTTTTATGAATTTTTTGCATAGTTGTTTTGAACTTATAATCTGTTTGAAATATGTTCTGCATTTTTTTTCTGAACCTATTTTATAGTTGTTTTTTCTTTCATAAAAATTTACTGGGCCACAGAATTTTTGAGGAATGAAAATGGGCCACGAAAGAAAAAAGGTTGAGAACCACTGCGCTAGAGCGTTTGTACAGTAATATAAACGCTTAATAGCGAATACCTGACCCTGACATGTACTGCATTCGCTTACCTTTAACCAAGCAATAAGTACAATGCTTAATCTCAGCGTTAAGAAACTTTGTGCATGTAGCAGCGACTTCGTTATGTTAAAATTGAGCAAAAATAACTTCACATGGCAAAGTAAAGTGCTGCTGTTGTTTGGTTGAAGCCAACTGAACAGGGGATCAATTATTAGAAGTTTCCATTTTGTTTGTGAAATAACGAGTCGGAGTCCGAGTCGAGTCTCTAGTAAGACGAGTCAAAGTCAAGTCGAGTCTTTTCACAGCTGAGACTCGAGTTAAGTCAAGTCTTTCAAACAGGTGACTCGAGTCGGATTTGAGTTTCCCCATCACTGCTTTTAGGATCCCTAAAAAGCTGACGTATGGTAGGCCTCCATTTTATCCCGATAAAGGCGTTTTGTATTGGACGTCGAAATGTCGATTATTTGTAATAAAAACTGCTGGAAGAGAAATACTCGTTTTTGTAGCCTTCGATTGTAATGTATATTTATGGCTTTTGTTAAAAATAAAGTTGAAATTTCAGTACGATATAGGCAAATACCGGATCGTGTCACCGAAAAAATCAGTCTGCTTTCATTATTGGTCATACAAAAAAAAGGATATTAAAATTTTACTTGTGCACACGTTTAAGTGGCTATGCGGGCAGCGTTTTGGTCCCAACCTGCGAAGTCGCAATTAGGTCTGTAAAACAATTTCAGCGAGTCGGCGATCACATCACGGTCCTAAAACATATATTTTAACTCTAATTGATTTCCTACCGTTTTATTGAGCCAGCAAATGGTTTAGATAAGGCAGAATGTCCGTATGTAAGAGAAAATGTCGTATGTAAAAGAAACTGAAGGCGCTAAAAACCTTTGTAAAAATAAATTCTGTGTAAATACTGTGTATAACGATTGATTCTGTTCGACCCAGGGTTTTATATGGGTTTTAGATTGTTTTGCACAAGCTGCGGGCGGTTTCACCATGCGTTTTAGTTTCCCTCAACACTCGGCTGAGTCGATCGTAGTTACCTACTGTGGTCAGTGAGGTCGTTAAACATTTGGCATTTTTCCCATCAACAAAAATAGAAGTTGAGAAACCGATCAGCTGTCGAAACAAGTGCCGGTGGCGGATATATTCATGCACTGCAGGGTAATATTTTAGTTCGAGTTCTGTTCGAGCAAGCAAAGGTCCATTTATCATGAAGTTTCTTGTCGTTTTCTGTCTTGTGGCATGTGAGTATTTTGGAATTTTGCAAACGCTCCTCAGTAATTTGTGGACTCACATAGGGGGGAATTTTTCCAGCAACTATTCACAAGTTTTATTTTAACATAATTATATAATAAAAAACAAAGCTCTTTTTTTAGTTGCTGCTGCCAATGAACGCATTATCGGTGGCAATGATGCAGTAAGCATGGAGGCCACGCCATGGCAGGCTTCTCTTCAAAAATTTGGAAGTCATTTTTGTGGAGCTTCTGTTATTGCCGAATTGTTTGTAATGACAGCTTGCCATTGCGAGCAAACGTAAGTTAATGTAAATCTATATCTTATTTTTGAGCTGATATTATTTAAAACAACGGTTAAGTGGGTCAAAATGACTGTGCTGTCCGAAGTTGGTGGCTCTGTTGTATTACAGATCACCATGTTGGAGCAACGCAAACTCATTTGCACAAAAAACGAAGCAAATTTTTTAAAGACTCAAAAAAATTTACAACTTCACTTGAAAGTAACAAAAACAAAGTCAAAAATATATGTTAAAAAAACCTTGGCTAATTGAAATATCGTCGTGCTTTTAGTGATGTTACAGTCAATGTTGGTTCAATCGACTATCGCTATCCAGAACAATCCATCCCTATGGAATCATTTACTTGCAATCCGAATTGGCGTCAATTGATTATTGATTTCGACTACGCTGTGATCAAGTTGACATCCAAACTGTATTTTAACTCTAACGTAAGTTGTACCTTGCCACGCTTGAACTTTTTCAGCTAAAACGACTTTCTTTTGACATCATTCTAAACGAAACTTTTTATGACGGCTTTTATAAAATTGTAAATGAACTGTATACTACATTGGATTTTACTTTTGAGTTGCTTTTGCTTGGTCTCACGTAACGTAAGGCAAACCAAGCTTTTTTACATTTTCCAACTTTAAGGCCTTACTGCAAGCACGATTTTATCAGCCACTACATGAAAACTGTGTGTTTTTCGGTTGTATTAGTTTAATAAAAAGACAATAACCATAACCGACAGGCAAAAACATATTCCGTATTTTTTAGGTTCAGCCAATCGCTCTTCCAGCTTCGGGCCAGGAATTCCCCGGTGGCACCCCCGCCCTTATTTCCGGCTGGGGCTTGACCGTTGGTGGGGGCGACACTGTCCCGACCAATCTTCAGTGGGCCAACACCCAGCTTATTGACCCAGCAGACTGTCTGGAACGTCTTGGTAAAACCATTACCCCGAGAATGCAATGTGCCGGCCTTATGGGAAATACTGCTTGCAACGTAAGTTGGTGACATTGGTGGTTTCCAAAGACACACGGCTGTCGGTTTAAATCCCATTCAAACACGCCTTACACCAACGCAGTCATTATAAAAGAAGACACAATAGATATAAACAATAAAAATGGAAAACATTCGGTAAAAAAGTCGTTGGTTAACCCTAAAGATGAGTTTATACGCCAAACCAGGGGTCGGCAACCTTTTTTGTCTTGCGGACCGTTTTTAAAACTGAAATTTTATCGCGGGGTGACCTCCAAAAAAACTACAAATATTCAGCAATTAAAACGACTAAATTAGTTATCATCCCTGAAATACATGGGCAAAATGTTTTAAAGCATTTAACCTGAAAAAGTATACGGCCTGGCGGTTGCCGACTACTGCGCTAATCGGTAAAAACTTGCTTATTTTTTATATTTCAAACAATTAAAAATCGCGATTAGAAAGAAGAAATAGATTTTAGATTGATATATTTATGTAGGTGATATGATTTCTATGTCTTCACTTTAAGGGTGACTCTGGCGGCCCACTTGTGGTACAAGATGACGACGGAAAATATTTGCTTGTTGGCAACACGTCATTTGGAATTGTAAACTGCCCAACAAATGCGGCATCAGTGTGGTCCAAGAATTCTGCTGTAATTGAGTGGATCAACGGGATCACGGGAATATAACTCACTTATCATTGCCTTGTTTGAACATGTGATGATAAAATAAAATGCCGTAAAGCAAATGGTTCTCTTTTTTGCGTTTTTTTGCGTAAGACTGACGTCTTGCATCAACAAGCCTAAAATGATAACTCGACAAAACGTCAAAAAGCAAATTCATATGAGCTTTTTCAAGTAATTAGCCAAACTTTAACACCAATTTAATTGCGTTAATATCGAGTTTTGTTTAATTGTTTGTACTGTACTAGGTTCGACCTTTACAAAGTACACACTCACAAGTTACACAGTTTGCACACGGAGAGCTATTTATGTTCAAAAACAAACACCTAAACTATTGACAAACATGCTACATATGTATTTGGACGTCACTTGCTACGGTGAGAAAGAGTGATGTCACAAACATTTGTGCTTACAATCAACGAAATAATCATAAAATATCGACTTACAAAAAGTTCACATTGCCCATGGATAAAAATAATTTTTTTCGTGTCCAACTCACAAAAAGGGGTCTTGTATTTTTTAAATTACCCGATTTATCGAGTAGTTTATGTTTTGGTGACCTTAGCCCGAAATAACGGCGCGCACCAAAACACCTGCAAATATTCCCGCGATGCCGAGAATAGACTATGTGAAGTAGAGAAGCTGTCGATGACGTAGAAAGTACGTCAAACGACAACAGAGGTATATATCTATGGTTATTTGGGATGAACTTCACTGTTGAAGTTTCTGCGCGAAGAGAAATCAATTCTGCAAGATGAAAGCTCTCATCATTTTAACGTTTGTTGCATGTGAGTTTTTTGATTAAAATATGCGAGTTTTAAAGGGTTAAGGCAGCGTTTCTTAACATCTTTAGCGCTCGTACCCTTTGAGCTTTCATGAAAATTTTTTCTAAACTTGTAATAATAGGAATTAAACTTAGTGTATTTATAACTTATGTGTTGAATATATACATTAAAACAGTCTTGTAAATTCAACAATATTTACAGCACACCAACAATCAGTAATTCAAATCAGTCAAATAACATATAACAACGTAAGTTGGTACACATTCTTCACAAATATGCCTAAATAGCGCATAATTTCACACTGTATGTCGTACCCCCTGCTTTGATGCTTCGTACCCACAAGGGGTACATGTACCCCTGGGTTGGGGTGTCCAAAAGCATGTTAAATTGATAGGGATCCAGTCAAAAGATTCAAACAGGTTAAATGTGAATTGGTTTAGGTAAACGTGTCACATATAACTTTACGCCCCACTTCACTGCCAGGTTTAACATAACTTGATCGTAATCTTAATTTTTTAGTGGCTGCTGCATCTCCTACTGACCGCATTGTGGACGGCACTGATGCTACCACTATGGTTCCGTGGCAAGCCTCACTACAGAGAATGGGCAGTCATTTTTGCGGTGGCTCGGTCATTTCTGATACATTCATTATGACGGCATGCCATTGCAAACTGGATAATGTAACGTAAGTTGTACTACGTCTTAGGTTTTTATATATTGGCATGCGTCAGTGATAAATGTAAGTAAGTATATTTTTTTGTTTCCGCGGGATTGGTGTGTGTGAAACTTAGAATATTATTTTTTCAAAGCTACAGAAACAAAAGGTTAAGAACCTCTGCTGTACATATTAAGGTATTTAGGACAATAAAAAGGCGTACAATGAGTAAATAAATTAATAAGAAATGTCATATGTCGGATTTACTTATTTAATGTTTTTTTTTTACTTTAAAATATTTAAAATGAAATAAAAAATGTTCCAACGCACCAGCGCCCAGGGATGGAAATTAAACAAACCTTACTAACAGAATGTGTAGTAAGCTTAGATACCTAATTATCTTGTATTATCTACCCAAACTTGTGCGGTGTTTTCAGAGATATAACTGTACACCTTGGGTCGATGGAGTTAAATTCGCCAGACCAAGTGATACCAATGAAAACCTTTACATGTCACCCAAACTGGATGCGACTGTTAATTGACTACGATTACGGAATCATTGAGATGGAAACCCCAGCAATGTTAAACGACAGAGTGGGTTGCTTCTCGTATCAAGAAAAAATTGCGAATTCATAGGCAATAGTCTCGAACGATTTTTTTAAATAAAGATGCAAGGCACCTAACTAAGTTGAAATTCAGTCATAAGGCGTAAAAGCACATAGATAATTGACGATTGTTGAAATTCCTACATTACGATTACGATGTATTCACTTTTTTCTCAAATTTGATTTTAAAATTTAAATCCTTTTTTTGGCAAAACGTATTTACTTGATGTTTGTTTAAAAAATTCGGGAGCATTGAATATTTCTCAGGTGCAAGTGATTGCTCTGCCATTTAAAGACATAGAATATCCGGCATACACCGAGGCATACATTTCGGGCTGGGGATTGTTGCACGGAAACGATAACGAACTTCCAAACCACCTCCAGTGGGCAAAAACTCAGCTTCTTCCATCAGAAGGCTGCTTTTCAATACTCGGAAAAAGGCTTACCCCAAGGATGCAGTGTGTTGGTGGTATGGGCAATACTGCTTGTAGCGTAAGTACTCTTTTTCATTTCATAAAGTTCCCAGTTTGCTCTTAAACTTGGCAGAGCTACTAAAAGTCAGCACTTACAGTAGAAAAGGTTAGCTAAATACCGATAGATGGCGTAAAGGGCGCAGTTATTTAATATTATAGTGAGTCTGGGATAAGGTTAGGGACTAAATTTGACACAAAGAACTAGGTTTTTAGGTTAATTTTATTGTTATTATTATTATAAAACCACAAACCAACCCTAATAGCCCTAACCGCCAGCATTTTGCACACAAACTACATTTAAAATATTTAAGTGCGTTACCTACCGGAAATGAGCAAACCTGACTACTGCATGTGAGTTCTTACGTTAGTAGCTCCACCCTGTAACGTAAGCTCACGGCCCAAATCAGTAAGTCCGACAAAGTTACGTTTAAACAAAAATGATTTCCTGGCTTTACTATCGATTACATTGGTTTCGCAATTTCACTATGGCGAAAAATCTAACTTTTTCGCATTGAAGTCCAATATCTATGGTAAATCTAACTTTTTGTCCCTGGGAGCGGGTTTTCATGAAACAAATTCGAGTTTGGGCTTGTAGGTCTACTTTTAAGTTCGAATTTGGGTTCTCGGATCCGCACACTATGCTATTTACCTTTTGCCTCCGTCTCATGCCTGGAATAGTTATTGGACTTCAATGCAATTGTTTTTTGTATTTTACCGAGAAGGCGCTATATTGCTCGAAGTCATGGTCGTGAATATGAACATTTGTTTTTCCGTATGCCGAGGATAAGAAAAAACAAAACTACAACTAGACTGACTCTTTTATTCGATTTGTTCTTTCAGGGTGACTCAGGTGGTCCACTCGTCATACAGGAATCTGATGGCACTTGGATTCTTGTGGGCAACACTTCATACGGTATTGCTAAATGCCCAATACAAACCAACGCTGTGTGGTCCAAGAATTCCGTTGTTATCGACTGGATCAGCTCGATAACCAGTATACCACCCCGCTAACCTATATCTTACAATGGAATTGTTGCGTGATGGAAATAAAAAATCTCGCATATAAATGCCACGTGGTTTGTTATGTTTTTTGGTCTCAGTCTTGACTGCTATTTATAAGCTATCCGATTTAAAGGCGTGTAGTTGATTTTTTACCCACGAGGAAAGAAAAGTAGTGAAGCCGAAGCCAAGCTAAAGCCTGCTTTCGGACAATCGACATTTTTTGAAAAACAATTTTTTTTTCGATACTCCCTCCACACACACGACTCTTTAAATTTTTACAATTTTTGTCAATCTTAGCTTTAAATCCAAACATGTTTTCATAATATTTACCATCGAAGTCGGATAACTATTTGCTTTGGCGCAAATCAATCGATCCTGTTTCAAGAGTACTTAAAATTGAGTTCAATTTAAACCTAAAAATATCTGTTGTCTTTTGCATCGGAAAAACGCCAGTTTACCAATCTACAGCAAAATATGAAGTCGAATAAGTTAACATAAACAAGTTCTCATCAACATACCAAAATAAGTAAATTAAAATAGGCCAGTTCAAACAAAAATATGCATAAAAATTAGTTAAAATTCGCAACATATTGTCAGGGCGAATAAGTTACAAGGTTTGAAATATGAGTGAAATTAGTTTCGAACATTAGGTGTCGCTAAAGCAGAGCAGCTTTGTACCAAACCGCCATAATTGGTTACCGTGTGTAACCCGTTGATGAAACTGTTAAGGTCGTTGACAGACCGAAACTTATCTTCCCCGGAAGCATCAAGACATTTCACAAACAATACGTTGATGTGAAGAGTTCGATCTTCCTGTAGTTCCAACTCTGATTGAATGAATTGCCCATAATCAATGCAGGAGGCTTCATTTCCTAGATCAAATTTTGTTTTGAGGTCATTATTTTGCAAAGTTTCTGTGCTTTTTGTGAATTCCGGTAGTCCCTCTTGTAATTTTTTCTGTCCGAGTGAAAGAAAATTTTGTTCAGGCAATTGCAGTTGCTGTTGTTTTGGTTCTGTCAGTTTTTCTGACTTCCTAAGTTGTTGTGCCTTATCCTGATATATCTCTTGTTTTTGTTGATCACTCGGTGTTTGTCGCATTTCTTGTTTCTTTGCTTTTTGCTTCCCCAGACCTCCAGAAGTTGACTGCGTCCTAAAAGTCTGCAATGGTTCCCAAGTTTTTTTCTTGCTAGGTTGTTGTTGTTGCTGCTGGGTTTCCAGCAAACTTATTCTATTTGGCCAGGCATGCCAACGTCCTGGATAAGAGTTAGTCCCCGTGCTATTGTAAATATGCGTCTGTTGATAATAAGGTTGAGTATAACGACTCTGAATAAACGTCTTTGGCGTTGCCGGGCGTCGTGGCGGTAACCATGTCGATTCCCTTTTACTTTCCTCTGGATTCTTTGCCACCTTCTGTCCAACGAAAGCATTATGCCTTGAAGAATGCATTTCCACCAAAAATCTAAACCTGTTTGTGACTCATAACAAACTGTAGGATAAATCGACAAAAGGTTGCCTCGCGTCGCGTAACTATATTGTTAAAACAACTTAGCGTGTAAAATTACAAACCGCTACCTCAAGACTATCACAGTTCACCCGACCTTGCCTGATCAAGTTGTGACTCGTCTGCAGGCTTATAAGACTAATAGTCATTACTTACTTATGTCACTAAAATGTCAGGTTAAGCCTTAAGGTAAGCGCACACAACGAACCAATGTGTATTAAACCAAATACAAGTGTCGTTTTAAACAGTTCACTTTACAGCATAACCCAAAATTCAATATGCAGAATTCTTACTGACAGATAATATAATATTAAGTAACCACTGCTAACACTATAGAGTTTAAATAACCCAAAAGTATAAAGAACGCCAACACTAAAAATTAGTCGCCCTGAAGAACATAGATTTCGTCTCTTAAACACCACTGGCCTTTTACACAAAAATAATACAACGAGTTGCTGTAAACGAAGTAATGGCTTGAATTATGTTGTAGGTCTGGTTAAATATGGCCGATAACTTAATTTCGCCAGAGACAGTAGTGTCTGGTTTCATGAAAACTTTGGTTTCTGTTGATCCTGTTGCCTTTTTTGCAACGCGTCTTGGTTTGCTTGTCAGCAACGTTATAAATCTAGTCCTTTAGTGGTTTAACTTGCGTCACTAAACTTTGGTTGGTGGTTTTTGGTCATTCATGTCGATTAGTACAGGCCGCCAAACTTAGACCTCAAAATAAATGTACAAATACAAAAGGCACTGATAGCAGTGTAATATCACACGAAAAGGGGTTAGAAAATTTAAAGTTATCCTTACAGTTAATAAATATAGTGTTGCGTTATAATGTTACATCTCTAGAGATGAGCTCATTGAAAAGTCGGGCTTATAAGTCAATAAAGGTTGGGACACCCTTGGTGTAGCAATTACACAAAGCTGCTTGAGTAATGCGCTGGTTTGCTGCTATATAACTACCATCAGGTAAAATTACATACGCTGTTCTGGATTCTTCTGTTGTCACTGTACAGGTCTCACATGTACTTGGTCTTCGTAAAAAACATTTAAGACATCATCATAGTACCGCGTTTTTTGCGGTTTACATGCTCTTATGGCAGTTTTTCGGTACTTCTACCATGAACGTTTAGTAAAACCAAACCATAACGCGTATGCCAAGTCACGCATAATCAACTGACAAAGTGTTTGCACAGTTGAAATAAGATATATTCTAGCGGTATTTACAAATAATATTATGTTTTACAGTGCTCTTAAAAAAACAGAAAAAAAGTACGGCATTGTAGAGAATTGCAAGCACATCATAATAAGCGAACGTATGACCAACAGAGTTTAACAGCAAGGAATTTAAAACCCGATGGTGGATCTAGGCTACTACAAACTTACAAAATACCCTGATGAACCTGATAGTGAGTATCTTCTGATTGTCAACAAACTGACAAAGAGGAAAAGAAAATTAAAAAGACAACAGGTATTTGAATGTTTACAACACTACTTAACGAGGTTTACTGCTACTACACGATATGGAAAACGTACTATTGCGACAAAAGGGTCAGCCTAGGGCAGTGGTTCCCAACCTTCCATGGACCGTGGCCCCTTAAAAGTGTCGTTTTTGCCTCGTGGCCCCCTTCATGTAACCTTTTAGGTCCTGTGGCCCCCTTAAAATGTAAATGGCAAACTCGTGTGGAAATTGGATACTAATATCGGCTTTAAACAGGTCGAATAGAGTAAATAAGGGTCCGCATTCGTAAAAAGCCTCAATATAGACAAATAGTATGCAAAATAGTTGATTAAATTAGGGAATTTTTAGTGGGTGTTTCGGGTAAATCTACACCTGTGGCCCCCCGGAACACAGCTCGTGGCCCCCCTGGGGGGCCATGGGCCCTGGTTGGGAACCACTGACCTAGGGTCTAACTTCACAACAGATATTTCAATGCATTTTTACAATTTAAATAGTATATTTACACTCGTTAATTTGACAAAAATGCTTGAAGTGACAAATTCCGCGAGTGTCTTTGAATTTCAGCGCGCACAAAATGCTACTTTCTTTACGGGGAAAACCGTAATTTTTCAAACTAATGTAGAACTAAAAACCTCATAAAAACTAGGCTTGGATTTGTACCAATCCTCCATTACTGGAAAACATATTGGCAAAGTTGTTGATGAAATTGTTCAGGTCGTTGACAGACTCGAACTTTCTTCCATCAGAAACATCGAGACACTTTATGAATAAAACATTGATGTGAAGAGTTTGATCTTCTTGCTGTTGCAACTCCTCTTTAATTAACTTTACATGGGGGTTGATAAATATTTCTGAAGTTACACTGTTTTGACGTGGTAACTTTAAAGCCAAGGCTTTTTCTGAAGTTTTCGGAGCCTTAGTTTTATTGACTTCTTTTTCTTTCGTCAAGAGTAGCTCTATTTCTTTTTCTGCAGTCAGATTTTGTTGCATTGGTGAAATGTTTTGTGATGCATGTTCAGGTTGACTGCGTGTCTCGGTATTACAGGGCTCTTTATCTGGCAATTGTTGTCTTTTTTTATGTTTTGCCCCATTTTCTTTATCTAGCTGTGTAACCTTTGTTTGTTCCATTTTCTCCATTTCAGCTTGTTGTTTTTCTTTCAATCTTAACTGTTGCACCTTTGTAAGCGCAATATTCAGGCATTGTTGGTGTTTTTCTTCCCTTGTTTTTGGATATTTGAATTCTATTTGACTGATTTCGTGTGCAAGCGGTTGCTCTCGACCCGTCTCTTGCTTCAACTGCTGTACGTTTAGCTGTTGTTGATTTTGTTCCTCTTTTCTTTCTTGCAACACAAGGTTTTGAGTATGTTGCATCTCTGGTTGCTCTTGTTGTGTTATAAAGGCCTGTCGTCTTCTTTCTTGTTGTTCTTCGTGTGGTTGTAATATACGATCTTGCTTATGTTCTTGTGGTTTTCTGTGTTGTTTTTCTTGTAGTTGTTTTGCAAGCTGCAGTCCTTCATATGACTGTCGTTGTGTTTGCTGCTGTTGCTGTGTTTGTTGAAGCGATTCCAAGATTTTTGACTGTTGCTGTGTATTCATTTGGGTACACAGAATTTGTTGGTTGGTAATTGGTAAACGCGCACTAATGGGCGTGTCGTGTTGTTGTCGATGTAGTTGTGAAAATCTGTTCGTTGTCGGCTTTAAATCATTGTAGGACTCGGTAAATTGTTGTTGGCCTCGATTTGGCGCCTGTGCCACAATGGAATCCACTGTGGTTCGCTGTTGTACTTGATTTAGGTTTGAAAATCTGTATGTAGCCGGCCTTTGCAGTGTGTTTTGTTGCTGTTGGACCACAAACGGAATTTGCAGTGACTGTGGTATGAATCGACTGCCAAACAAAGATGGGGGCTGTGCGTAAAGCGGAGAAATAAATGTGTTAAAATTCCCCACAGATGCAGTCAGCATGGTTGGAGCTTGGTACTGCGCTGTCGGTATATTTACCACATTTTGGTTAAAAATAACAGCTTTGTCTTCACTTCTCAACTGATTTGGAACTGCGGAAGCAATATTTTTTGTTGATACAGAAACTGACATTGAAGGGGAAATTGATGCCACACTTTGGAGGGGGAACTGTTGCCAATTTGGTGCATCTAATGCAGTCGTATTGCTTACGCGGTTTTCCATCTGGGTAAATGTATGTTTTTGTCCATTACCACTTTGCTTCATTTCAAACCTGCTTTTGTTATCGGAAAAATTCAAACTGAGCTCTTCATGATTAGGTTCAAACGATGGGCTAAATCTTGAAGGAAACACGTTTATAATTGGCTTTGGCGTTAAGTCTTTCTGTCCCTGGACATTGCTGCGTTCCTGTTTTCCTATCACCGGGGGAGACGCGTCAACACTTCCTTTGACATTCGGGTCGTGATGTTTATGACTATTTGTTTGGGTAGACAGTGAATCAATTGACATGTTTGGATTTTGTGTGAAGATACTACCTTTAGGCGCGTGCTTTGATTTACAGTCAAGGGGGACTTGCTTGATTTTGGCACTGTTCTCTGGTTTTGCCCAGGGCGCCAGCACTGTTTTCTTCGTAACAACCGGCTGTGGTGACATCACGAATATAGGATCACGTGAAATCGACATTCGACGTTCATTGGTGACGAGGTTTGGGGTTTGGGGACGCGATTTGGTACCGAGGACTGTTTTGGCCTTTTTCTTTTTCTTTGTTCCTTCTTGCTTTGGCAAAGAGGTTTTCCTCGGCGCCGGTGATGGGATGTCACGTGACTTGGTGGCAGTCGCCAGCTTTGGACCATTTTTTATCGTTGGGCCAGGTGTGGAGGGACGCTGCCCAGGCACAGCCGGTATGGGATTTTTATCTTTTTCAGGCTTTTTTGGGACTACTGCTGGAGACTTTCCAGGTGATTGTGGTGTCACTGATGACATAGTAGTCGGTTTCGACTGCTTCCTCTTTCTTCTATTTCTGGTTGAGTGAGTTTTTGCGCCGGGGTTATTCTTGGCATTTTGTGACACTTGAGTGGACAAGGAATTCTTCAGTTGGTGAATTTTTTTCCCGGCGGTCTCCCACTCACCATCTGCGGCTTCTAAACATAAAAAAGCATGGTAACAAAACAAATTTAAAAATTTTGAGTCGCTGTGTACTAAATTTTTATTTATAATTTTGATACGCCCTATATAGGTCACATTGGGAATTCATCATTTGAGTGTGTGTGTGTGCAGGTATTTTTTTAAGGTTTGGTTTGGGTGACCGCTAAGTAGTTTTAAGAGACCGCAAGTGTTTCATTTAAATACCAAAAAATAGCCATATTTGCTTAAACGAATTATTTATTAGGCTACTGGCAGTGCACAATCCAAATTTTGGGAAACCGCTGTAGAAATTTGGCCCCCAAAACACCTTAAAAAAACACTGTGTGTCTGTGTGTGTGTTAAAATGCAGGTAAGTTACCACATCACGTATATGATAGTCTACTTAGCTTGATAGCTAAACTAGTTTGTTTCCGTACTCATCTATACGACATTTTCAAGAAAAAAGAAACATTCATTTTTTTTCTGTTAATCGATGATTGTCATTGGACAAACCTTAATTAAACATAATACAATGCTTGTCTGTTGTTATCTTAGTCTTTTTAAAATTTAGATGCATAGTTTACATAACACTTTTAATGTCATCCCCCCTCCTGACTAGACTAGACTAGTTAATAATTCATAACAGAAGAAAAATACTCTAGCCTTACCGTATGGTTCGTCACTGATTGTATTCTCATTGTCAGTCAAGTTCCCATGGTTGTTTGCGTATTCTGCTTCCTCATCAACAACGTCCTGCAATTCAGATTCCAATTGCGCTTGAACAGCTTTGGTGCAAAGTCTGTCCCAAGCAGCATTGCGTGTGACCAGCACTTGGCCTGCTTTGATGGTCACACAAGGTTTACAATGGTTTTCAAGAAATTCCTCAACATCTTTAATGCTGCAGGTTTTGGGAAATACGGTATAAAAAATTTGAACTGAGGCCTTTCGTATTTTGTTTAACAATGTACTGGTTGAACAACTTTCCGTGGCTTGCTGCTGGACGACGCTTTCAACGTAGGCAATAGATAATGCTAAAGATATTTCACGTTGGGTTTTGGGATCATAATAATTTAAGTCCTTTACGTTTAAAAAATCCCGGTGAATATGCTTTGCAAACTTGGTACTTTGGTAATATTCCTTTTCACCCTTCAACGCAATTTTCCTTTGTACAGCCACAAATTCCTTCAGTTTTTTGTACTCGGGACATGTCGGTGCACAACAACCGCCGCTTGTAGCATAAACTCGGTCACCCCATACAAAGAAGGTATTTGGATGGCGCAAAACAAACGACATTATACCGTCTGTATTGCGGTTAGCAAATAAATATTGCGACAACACTTTGTCTCGTTGAAGCGCCGCCGCGGCAGTCGCAATTGTGCAACTAACATCTCGACACTTGTTCAACAATATTTTAGCTGCTTTCTGTTCCAAATCGTCAAGGTAAACCAATCCCTGAGCACTAGCACCACCAATTTTGGGTTTGCTGACCATCTCTTGAAATTTATCTTCCATTACAGTAGGTTTTGCTTTGAAATTCGTGATTAATTGTGGCCCGTGGTTCAACAGGTATTGTCTTAAACAGCTGCTGCTGTCGTCGGCCATCTTGGATCGTTGGAAGTTAAATCTACATGTATTAGCAAGTGTAATCTAGAGGTAAAACGCCTGAATAATATCACAAAACATTAATATAATGTTGAAGTCAAAGTAATTGACTACAAATGTAGCTTGTCAAAAGATGCAAATGTAAATGCACAAAGCTTGCTTTAAAAAAGCACCTAATTCAGAACGTTGAATTCCATGTAATCCCAAAAGGAAAGTTACTGTTCTTTGCTAAAGTCAGTAAACACTGCCAAAATGTCATCTCATTGGAGCTGTACATTTCTATTGTACTTTGGTTCAGCGCTTCACGTTGAAAAACAAAAGCAACATTTGCATTAATAACACACAATCAGGAAACAGCTGCCAAAAGCTCACGGTTGAAAATACGGCATATTAAAACAAACAATGGGCACTATGGTAAAAGAGCGCAGTAGCTGCAACTATTAAACTATTTTCACAGCGTTCATTATGTAAAATCATTAAAAAGCCACTAAAAGATACGTGCTGTCAACACATTAACCTTTCATATTCTGTTAGTCGCAAATACACAATAAAGATGATAAAAAGATAGCTGCCACTTTTAAGTACGTCTACCGACTACCTGCTTATTAAGTTTGAATTGTAAGTGCGAATCCAGTAATTAGCCTACATTGTAACATATTTTCTAACAGTACACTTGAGTTAAATGGTATTTAGGTATACAGCTGTTCCGCTTTTCTAATCATGACGCTTTGTGCAAAACGTCACAAGTCATAGACGCACAACGCTTCACTGCAAGTGCGGAGTGCTGCCTGCCTGCCTACCACGTAACATTTAAATGGACTGAAAACAAATAGCGCTGTTCGGTCATAGGGTAAATCCCCAGGTAGAGAGCTAGCTCTTTGTCACGTGCCAGACAGCAGAGACTGGGGTATCGCCCGAAGTATTGTGAATTAAAAACACGCATTTAGGAGAAAGGCCATTTGTTTCTTTATTTTGTCGAACTCTGTCTGGCTGGCGAAGCTGTGTCGGGTTATTATTACATTATGCTACTAGACAATGGAACAAACGGGAATCAGCCGAGCTTCGCCATAGGCTTGCTAACAATAGAAAAATATATTTTTGTGAAAAGTAGAATTTCTGAAATAAAAATAGTTACCACTGCCTTTTTTTGCAAAACTGCTTTTTGTGAGAATTTTAACAAAACCTTAAAAATCCTTCATTTTTACCAAAAGGAATCTGGATACGCTCCATTTCCTTTGCAATTACAACCAATTAGCGAGTTTTTCTTTTTTCGCCGGAAACAATCCTAAATCTCAAATTCCTGGTCATTTCGTTCCTGTGGAGGTGTAAGCCAAGTTTCTCATACCATCATGTAGTTTTATTTTGTTTTACCTTTAGCAGTGACATAAAGCAGTACGTGACAATGAGTCAGAAAGAAAAGACAATGTGTACAATAAGTGAGTTGGAAAACAGTACAGAAAACTGTGGATTGTAATTCCATGACCGTTTTTGTTTAGTAGGCTGCAGGCGTCTTGTGCTGTGTTGTTCGGGTTCGGTTCCGGTTTTTAAAAATGTACATCTTCGGGTTCGGGTTTTGTTTCGGTTTGGGCAAATTATCCGGTCCGAACCGGTTTGTGGTTTTTAAATGTCCATTCGTTTCAATTTAATTCCAACCATCATCTACCTGGCCTTAACAAACATTTATAAAGGCCAAAAACTATATTTTTGTTTTATGGCCTCTATTAGTTTAGGTTGTTTGCATGATATCGACAAAGGGGAAAGATAATGTAAAAGTAAACAAAGGTTTTAGAGACTTTAGCGTTAGCTTGGTTGAGGTTGAACAAAGAAACAACGTAGACTGTTTTGCTTTAATTTTTGTATGCGAGGTTCAAAACCTTTCCTTGTACGTAGTGTAAGTACGGTATTTTTCTGTCTGTATAAGCACTGTACTATTTGCGATTCTGCCAACTTGACTTTAAAAATCAAAACACTGCCGACGGAGAGAAAATTGTACGCGTTTCTGCTCCAAACTTCAGTTTTCCTCCAAACATGTAAAACTTCTTATTCGTCAATCACTGAATATCAAAAACATCACATTAAACCACATGTAAAAGTTCTGAATGCCAAATGATTTAGGTTACCCGATAAAAAACAAAGTTTCTATGTAGGATGTTTAATTTCGGCCTCTGCACGCTCGTGCATTACCAATCGTTGCCGTGCGAAACTGCAACTCCAGAGCATGGCTATGTAGAAATGTGTAGCGTTTTGTGTAAAGATATCTGATGCGCGCATTTAATATTTACCATAGGCTTGTACTGCCAGGCAACGCATTTTGTTTTGGCAACTAATGGCCATGCATTCCAAAAAAGGATACGATCAGTGGAGGGATTCAAGTTTTTTGTCAGCTTGTTCTATCACAAAAGTCATATTTTTCCGCCGGATCTTAAAAATTGGTGTATCAGATTAGATGTAAAAATCTATTGACAGTAACCAGTAATGCTGACGGGTTCGCTAATCTCATAAAGTTTGCTGATCTCATAAACCGGTGCGAACCAGCTGAATCCCACCACTGGATACGATACTTTTTGGGAAAACAATGCCACATTTTGTTTAAGTGTACCATACCCAACTGTTTATCAGAGAGAAAACACAATTTGATGGTACTTGGCATTGAGGTATATTAAAAACAGGCAAAACTTTACACACAATCTCTGGAATAAAATATTTGCAACACAGCAATAACAAAAGTGGGTACTCAATCGAACCGTAGTATCTACCACTGTATTGTGTTATGTAACTCTTAAGTGCTTTTAGGCAATATAATATGCAACAATTATTAATCTTCGATGGCAACAAAAAGTGAGGTTTAAAGATTAAGTACAGTAGTATAAAATAACAAAACAGAAATACGATTTTGGGTGGATAATGTTTTCTTCTCCTCATACCACATGATAAATAGCACAAAAAATATTGCATATTGTGGTTCTTTGGGAGGTTATGGTTATAGAGCAAAAATGTTTTTATGAAAGTTAAATGGCTACTTATGAGATTGGAAAGTGTGTTGTGTATATTTTCACGCTACTTTATAACACTGCAAGTTGAATAAATTAAAATAAAAAAGGCTACTTTAAAAGAACCAAAGCTAAAAATGCTATGATTGGTAGAAAAGTAAGTAGTTTTTATGGCTTCATGCATGTAATGGTTGTAAAAAATTTTACATAGCAACAACATATATATAACAAAATCATTAAAACAGACTTAGCCAATCAGTCACGTATAACAAAACAAATGATTGTTTTTTTAAATATGGTAGTCACTAACATTGTGCAAATGAAATGTCCACACCAAAAGCTAAAGATATTTTAATTTCTCACAACTTGGAAGAACTGATCTTGCACAGAAATGGTACCAAATGTTTTGCCACAGTCTCAGCATTTCCAATGTGTACATGATGATCTCCATCAACTGTCACAAAATCATGAATCTGCATGGAACAATCATTGAATATTATGTATGTATTGTGATATATTGAGGTCTATTTCGATTAATCTGGTGACACAAGCGCTTTGATTTTTGCTCTTTCTTGCAGTACTGAAAAAGGGTTTAATTACTTTTTAGAAATGTATTCTTTTAATTGAATATCCCATGCAAATTAGTTACTAATAGGGTCGTGCTATGAAAAGCTTGAGAACGTCTAGGATAATGGGTTAGCTGCTTGTGAGCATACGTCTAATTTAACAAACATCAATGTTTAACAAACAAGACCAACCTTTGCTTGTGACAAAGTCTCTGTGCATGTCATTTTCAACCATTGAAGATCAAAAAACTTCGTTAAATAGCCCTTTTTTCCTCTGCAAAAAAAACAAAATAAACCTTCGGTAATAATAAGTTACAAAAAAAGTAAGGCCAATTTGAAACTAGACTATTTTGTAGAAATGACTTTATTATTGGATAGGAGCCATTATTTGAGATACTTGGTAATCTTTGCAGGTATTTTTTCAGTTTTGGTTGAAATATTCATTTTACGTATTTGTATTATACAAGTTGAGATAAGAACAAAAAATCTTTGTTGTCCCCATGTACTCACATTATGTAAAGTATATCTGCTTTTACATTGCTGAGAAATTCTTTTGTCTTGTCACTTGGCGATGGCTCGTCCCACAAATGTGACCAAAATTTTGTTCGCAAATCCCTTCGGATGGAGTAAAGACCTATTTAAGTAAATTTGATACAGTAAAAATGCAGGTTGTGCATAAATTCAACTTTATAAAACTTCTTGTGTTGCAAACCACCAGGAGGTAATTTAAAGTAATGTCAAATCATACCATCTTCATGCCTTTTAAATCCTCGTTCAAACAAAGTTTCTGTTGTTTCTTCTGTCGTAGTGCCTCCTGAAATAGCTCTAAAAAGTAGAAACATATTTTTAGAACTCTTTTGACAAAGTTAGCAGTTTTAGATTGCTCTCTTGATAATCTGTTTCCTATCTTCATTAAATTGTTTTCTGTCCATTTCTTACTTTCACTGTTTAAAATGTTGTATTTGTTATTTTGCCTTGAATGAAATCTAAATGTAGGTTAATGTCTGCTGTTAGCCTTTGTCTAAGATGTTAAATAATTTTTTCTGTTATTAATCCATTAGGATTCAAAGACATGTCTTTGGTTCCTTGCCAATAGGAAAAAGCAAATAAAGGTCTATTTTACTGAGTGTCTTAACGTGTTGGCAACCACAGGGTACTTAAACAAATCCCATATAAAATGCAATATTACCTCTTTTTTACTTCTTCGTGTGTATACTTTTGCTTCTTTTTGCGTAGAGTGTTTTCATGTTCAATAAGGCCTTTAACATTTCTTCTAAACACTTTTCTAGGATTGCCTATCCCCTTTAATGCCATTCAATTAGGAACAGTTTTTTAGGTAAACATTTTTTTACTTACCGAGTACACCCAAAGAGCAGTATTCTCAATGACAACAATTTTATCAACCTGTTTAGGAAATGTTGCCGCAAACTAAAAACAAAAATTACTAAATTTTCTTTGAATAGTGGTCAATATTGGCCCAACTTTTGGGTCATATGCAACTTCCTGACATTTAAAACTTTAGCTATCAAGTAATCTTGTTTGGCATCTCTGTTTATTTAGAATTGCATTTGACCACATGTTATTGCCAAGGTATAAATTGCATTTGTAATTCTTGAGCTTTTTCCAGCAAGCTGTGTGCTCTATTTACTGTACAGTGTAAACCCACAAACTTATGCACCATGACCACATAGAAAAAACACAGTTTAATTAAATCATGATGATACATATGTCTTGAAGTGCACCCTTCCCACATAAATAGCTATTGTTAAACAACTACTAACAGTCAAGTTTTAAAATGTACAGTAAACACTGTTTATTATTCAGTGCAAAAAACAACAACATACTTACCATGGAAGCAATATCACCACCTACAAATAAATATGTTTTTTGTTTTTTTAAAAAACTATGTTTTAACATGTTGACTGCAAACTATGAGTTATCTTGTAGTTGCCGATCAAGCCAGGCTTGCCAGATACGAGTACACTCGTAGTAGACTTATTCGATTGTAACACGCTTAAACTGAGCTGGCATCTCAAACTAACGTCGTGGATGCGTTGCGGCAACACAGAGACACCCGATACCAGCATGTTACCTACAAGTTTACTCGTAGCATGGCACCAATATTTTAACTTTCTGATTTCAGAAAGCCACTAAAACATATTTGGCAAACTTAAACACAACATACGAATATCCCTTGGCAGTCAACGTGTTAATAGTTTTTTTTATCACATAGGCCTATATTTTGAAACATCTCATTTAATTTAAAGTGTATGAAAGTCATTTTTGTAAACATCATTTCTACTTACCCAAGCTGTGTGCTATAATGTGAAAATGACTCCATTTATAATCTGTGAAGAAACAGATTACTTAAATTATGTTTTTTATCAGAGACAAAGGTCAACTTACATTTGACAAGATGTACAACAGCAGTCACATAAACACTCTGTGAATATTCCAAGCCTAGTGGTATGTGTGAGGATAGCCCATGGCCTGGTAGATCCATAATAACATAAAAGAAATCTAATGACACAAAAAGTTAGGATTAGCAAAACTTAATATTGACCTGTTTCACAAAATGCATTTAATGTTGATAATGCATTACCTTTTTTATGTTTTTTTTTACATGTAAAAAATGGTTTAATTTTTTTTAACTTACTGAGTTGTTTATTCATTACATTTTGTTTAAGACCCTCACTTTGAGCTTTTAGGTTTGTTGCAAAAAACGTTTTTTTACCTTTTGCCAAATATGGTAAAAGTTTATCAAATGAATTTGCATTATCTAGCCATCCATGAATGCAAAGAACTGGTGGGTTAGTGAAATCACCATACGTTTTGGCAGCAATTTTTCCCCATGGGGTTGGAATGTCAACTTCTTTGGTCAATCCTGCAGGAAAATGGTACCTCATAAATTAAAAATAATTATTTATTGTTTTTTTTTAGGCATGCACAAACACTTTTTATAATGTATTAGCAACGATATATGTATTGGGATTTTGCCTAAGAGTATCTCTGATCAATATAATTTCTACATACATTGTATGGTCCTATGAAAACTTTTGTCTCATTACAATGTATTGACTTGTCTGTGTAACTACCAGATGTTTATTATACAGGAAAGGGCTACATCCTGCTAACCTCGTGCAGTGGCTCCCACATAACTGTTTCCTTCCATATCACAAAGTGTATGTGAATTTTGTAGGCAGGCAGTTATATAACAACAGAAAAATTCCTACCGAAGCTGTAACTACAACACAGAAATGCACAAAACAATAGTATGAGTATAATTTCAAGCCATTGGTGAAAAATGCACAGTACTATTCAAACAATGCAATATTGTGAGATTGACAGCTAAAAATAAATCAAAATACAATGTTTGTCTGAAACAATAGAAGCATTGCTGTTTGACTTGACACCATAACAATGCTGTGCCAGTATGCCAGTATGTTTTGTGAGCATGTGTGTGCAAAAAATCTATCTGTGATGTTTGTTTATTCAATATTAATTGTTATTTATATTTAAACATGCAATGTATTTTTTTTGCTTTTGATCCCCAACACATACACCTCACACCCTAAATTGTAACCTTATTGCCACACCCAATTTACCAAGCTGTTTTATGTCATTACCTGAAATTACTATTGTGTGGGTTTACAATTCCCATGCAATTGAACAGAAAGCAACATTTGCATTAACAGAAATCAGAAAAACAACTGCCATAACTCTTTGTTGAAAAATGCGGTAAATTAAAACAAACAAGGGGTACTATGATAAAAGAGCGCATTAGCTGCATCTATTACACTATTTTTACCACTGAGCAGCGTTTATTGCGTAAAATGATTAAAACGCCACTAGAAGATACGTGCTGTCAACACATCAACCAATAATATTCATTAGGTTTAAATTGCAAGTGCAAAACCACCAATTACATTGTACCATATTTTCTACCACTATACTTGTAGTAGAAGGGTAACGTAAGAGTTTTGATTCACCAGTATTTAAAGTATGCAACAGTTTCGCTTTGCAAATCACTACGCTTTGCACAAAGCGTCACAGGTTATACGCGTACAACGCTTCACAACAAGTGCTGGCTGACTACTCAGTTCTCACGACAACAAATAAAAAACGCTGTTCGGTCACAGGGTAAATCCCCAAGTAGAGAGCTTGCTCTTTGTCATGTGCCAGACAACAGAGACTGGGGTCAGTGGTTCTTAACTCGTGTCAGGCCATGGGCCATCGGCCCGGTAAAAGTAATATTATGGACCATTTCATGTTTGAGCAACATTAAAGTAAGCATAGCCTACGCGACAACCATTTGGGCATCATATTTTAAACGATTTTCAAGAAGTGCGATACAATTAATAACAGCTAACATTTTGATTTTTTTAACTTGTAAAATGCAATCATCTCTAGTTTATCACCACACTTAGTGGACATCCTGTGGACCACCCAAAAAGTTTTTATGGGCCACCAGTTAAGAACCACTGCTCTATGTACTGTGAATTAAAAACACGCATTTAAGAGAAACGCCGTTTCTTTGTCTTTGCGAACTGTGTCGGGATATTATTACATATTGCTAGACAATGGAACGAACGGGAATCAATACTGAGCTTAACCTTATAGACTTGCTAACAATAGCAAAAAATATTTTTTTAGCAAGTAGAATTTCTGAAATGAAAATTTTAAGCACTGCTTTTTTGTAAAAATTTTATTGAAAACATACAAATCATTTATTTTACCCCAAAAATGGATACGCTCCATTTCCTTGGTAATTACAACCAATTAGCGTGTTTTTCTTTTTTAGCGGGAAACAATCATAAATTTTAAATTCTTGGTCATTTCAGCAAACTTTAACAGTGTCTTGAAGTAGTCCCGTCAGAAAGAAAAGGACATGTGTAAAATAACTTAGTTGGAAAACTGTACAGAAACCTGTGGATTGCAATCCATACTCGGTTTTGTTTAGCGGATAATACGTTAATAAATTTTCGGTGCAAAAGTTAAAAAGGAAATTATGAAGGAGCTACTTCAAACGCAAACGCGCAGTTCACAAGATCAATGGCAACAAAATGTATTGCGTATTTTGTTACAATAGTATCTGTTAACCCAGGGGCGGGCAACATACGGCCCGCGGGCCGGATCCGGCCCGCGACGGGATTTTGAGCGGCCCGCAGACAGTTTCTGGTCTTAAGTGATAATGTAACCCGCGGCCACAGTCGCATTCCCCCACTACTTGCTTACTATGTCAAATTATAGTTGTAACGGACAGTAACGCTCCCCAATAGCAAAAAAACTTTCCCGACGTTGTTACCATTGCACGATACATCCATTGTTACGACATAACTGCCAACCTTGTGTGTGGCCTGCTTTCACGGTTTCCTTTGTTTCCACACGTGTAGCCTAGTTAGTGTTTCAGCATTATCTAAGTCTGTGGTGTATGCATTAAATTTGCTGTGGTGGATAATTGTATGTTATAGTTATATTGTTTGGACTGTGTTGTAATTGTGACGTTCTTGATTGTATTTGGTTTAGGTGTTCAAAAATCCGTCTTAAATCACTGGATAAATACGCGATTAATGTATCGATTCAGGAATCCGGCCCGCCAAGTACTTCATTTTCCCATATCAGGCCCGCCGATTGGAGAAGTTGCCCGCCCCTGTGTTAACCACATGTTAATATTTCGTACGTATTATGTTTTATATGACTTATTGAGATGCCAGCAGCATTTTTTAAAGATCAAAAACTTTTACTTTTGTTTTATGTTTGTAATTAGTTTAGGTTGTTTGCATGATATCGATAAAAGGGAAGGATAATAATTGAAAAGTAAACAAAAGTTTTTGAAACTATAGCGATAGTGTGACTTGGTTGAGGTTTTGAAGTACCACTACCAACAAAGAAAAACGTAGACTGTTTGCTTTGTCCGTGCGTTAATTTTTGTATGCTAGGTTCAAAACCCTTCCTTGTACATAGTGTAAGTACGATATTTTTCTGTCTGTACAAGTAGCCTAACATTTGCGAATCTGGAAATTTATATTTTAAAAATCAAAACACTGTCGGCGAACAGATACAACACTTTTGGGAAAATAATGCTACATTTTGTTTAAGTGTATCATACCCAGCTGTTTATCAGAGAGAAAACACAATTTGAAGGTACTTAGCATTGAGGTATATTAAAAACAGGCAAAACTTTACACACAATTTCTGGAATAAAATATTTGCAACACAGTAATAACAAAATTAGGTACTCAATCGAACCGTAGTATCTACCACTGTATTGTGTTATGTAACTCTGAGTGCTTTTAGGCAAAATAATATGCAACACATATTAATCTTCGATGGCAACAAAAAAGTGAGGTTTAAAGATAAAGTACAGTAGTAACAAATAAGACACACAACACAAAAAATAAAATACCCTAAATATATTTTGGGTGGATAAGGGGAGTGTTTTACTCTAGCCATACCACATGATAGATAGCACAAAGAAATACTGCATATTGCGGTTCTTTGGGAGGTTATGGTTATGCAGCAAAAAATGTTTTTAAGTCAAATGGTTACTTATGTACTTGGAAAGTGTGTTGTGCATATTTTCACGCTACTTTATAACACTGCATGTTGATTAAATTAAAATCATAAAACTTCAAAAAAACACCCAAGCTAAAAATGTTATGATTGGTAGATTAAAGTAAATAGTTTTATGCTATATTATTAAAAAATTATCAAAGTGTAAAATTTAACAAAGTAATTAAAAAATACTTAGTCAATCAGTCGCATATAACAAAACAAATTATTGTTTTTTATAACAGTGCATGTTAGTGTAAATAAAACGTCCTTATTTTGATTTATTTTTTGATTCCTTACAACTTGGAAGAACTGATCTTGCACAGAAATAGTCCAATGTGTTTTGCCACAGTCTCAGCATTTCCAATGTGTACATGATGATCTCCATCAACTGTCACAAAATCATGAATCTGTATGACAACAAAAAGAGTGTATTTGAGTTTTTAAATTCAGCTAAAACCTAAGGGATGGTAGATATTTTAAACAGTCACAACAATGGAAAGTACCCCACCACACTCAGGCTTGGCATATAGGTGTTTCTATTCTCATAGGTTAGATCAGGGGTTTCCAAACCTGAGGTAGGGACCCTATATGGCAGTGTTTCCCAACCTATGGGTCGCGACCCAAAGTTGGGTCGCCTGACAATTCTGTTGGGTCGCGTGTTTTTGTTGCAATAAAAGCATCTACTCCTTGACTTCGTAGCGTTATTTTATTTATTCCCAAGGCTATAAATTGTTGTCCAATATTAATTTTATGACATTTTGGCCTGGTAGTGGTTAATTCTGTTTGTGACGTCATAATGTTTGTGTGAGATCACTGTTAAGCGTTGTCTGGCTGATAATGCTTTGAGCCAGCTTTAACTTGGTTAAAAATAAACGAATATTATTTGTTTAATTTTTCAAATTGGCTCAGAAATTTTCGAAACGCTTTCCTGATTTACAAACAAAAATCAACCCAAAATAGTAAGAATGTATGTTTTTGGGTCGCAAGAATCCATAAACCAAATTTTGGGAAGTATTTGGGTCGCGACAAAAAAAGGTTGGGAACCACTGCTATATGGGGTCACAAACAGCTCAGTGGGGTCGCTGAGGCATTGTCAAGGAATAAGTGTACAAAATATTCAGAGTATGCTTTGTGCGCATACTTTTTGTATGCAATCATGGAATGTTATGTATGTATTGTAATGTATTATGGTCTATTTCAATTATTCTGGTGACACAAACACATTGATTTTGCTTTATGTCGCAATACTAAAAAAGATTTCAATTACTTTGTGGAGAAAGATTTTTCTAATGTCTATCTCATACAAGTTATAAATGCTACACATCATTCTAGTTGCCCTGTGGTCACCTGTTACAAAAAGCTTTGGAACCCCTGGGTTAGATGGTACTTGTGTCTAATTTATCAAACATTAATATTTAAGAGCAAGACCAACCTTTGCTTGTGACAAAGTCTCAGTGCATGTCATTTTTAACCATTGAAGACCAAAATACTTAGCTATAAAGCCTTTTTTTCCTCTGAAAAATATAATAATAATAAATCTTCAGGTACAATAGAAAATACATATATGAAATAAGTTGAGATAACAACCAAAAATCTGGTTCGGACAAGGCATTGTTGCCCCAATTTACTCACATTATGTAAAGTATATCTGCTTTTACATTGATGAGAAATTCTTTTGTGTTGTGGCTTGGCGATGGCTCGTCCCATGTATGGGACCAAAATTTTGTTCGCAAATCCCTCCGGATGGAGTAAAGACCTATTTAAGTAAATTTGATACAGTATAAATGCAGGTTGTGCATAAATTCAACTTTATAAAACTTCTTGTGTTGCAAACCACCAGGAGGTAATTTAAAGTAATGTAAAATCATACCATCTTCATGCCTTTTAAATCCTCGTTCAAACAAAGTTTCTGTTGTTTCTTCTGTCGTGGTGCCTCCTGAAATAGCTCTAAAAAATGGAAAAATGTTTTTCGGGCCCCTTTTTTGGCAAAGTTGGGTGTTTTAGATTGCTCTCTCGATAATGTGTTTCCTGAATCTTTATTGAATTGTTAGTTTTCTGTCCATTTCTTACTTTTACTGTTTAAAATGTAGGAATTTGTTATTTTTCCTAAATGTAGGTTTTTGTGATATGTCTGTTTTTGGCTTTTTGTCTCAGATGTTAAGTAATTTTTTTACTATTTGAATCCAAAAGGAAAATACAAAAAAGGTAATTTTCACTGACTGTTGAGACATGTTGGCAACCACAGGGAACCTTGCTAGGTACTGCATAAAACATTATAAATAAAATACAATATTACCTCTTTTTTGCTTCTTCATGTGTATACTTTTGCTTCTTTTTGTGAAGAGTGTTTTCATGTTCAATAATGCCGTTAACATTTCTTCTAAACACATTTGCAGGATTGCCTCCCCCCTTTAATGCCATTCAATTAGAAAATGTTTTTTAGATAACATTTTTTTACTTACCAAGTACACCCAAACAGCAGTAGCGTCAATCAAAACGATTTTATCAACCATTTTAGGAAATGCTGCTGCAAACTAAAAACAAAAATTAAAAAATTCGATTTAAACAGTAGGTAATATTGGCCCAACATTTGGCCCATATGCAAGTTCCTGACACAACAAGTAATCCCGTTTGGCAACTTTGTTTATTTAGAATTGCATTTGGCCACATGTTATTGTCAAGGAATAAATTGCAACTATTTCCCAGTAAGTTGTGTGCTCTATTTACTCCTCAGTGTAAACTTACAAACTTTGCACCAATACCACGTGGAAAAAATAATTTAAATAAATCACAAAAAAACGTATGTCTTGAAGTGCACTCTTCCCACGTAAATATCCTTTGTTAAACAATCACTAACAATCCAGTTTTAAAAGTACAGTAAACACTGTTTATGATTCAGTGCAAAAAACAAACTTACTCACCATGGATGCAATATCACCACCTACAAATATTTTTGTTTAATTTTAAGAGCTTTTTTATCATGTAGTCCCATCTTTTTTGAAACACGTTAATAAATCTAAAGTGTATGAAAGTGATTTTTGTGAACAATTTTTGTTCCACTTACCCATGCTATGTGATATGATGTGAAAATGACTCCATTTAAAATCTGTGAAGAAACATGGTACTTAAATTGTTTGTTTTTCTATCGCGGACAAAGTTCAACTTACATTTGACAAGATGCAGAACAGCAGTCACATAAACACTCTGTGAATATTCCAAACCTAGTGGTATATGTGAGGATAGCCCATGGCCTGGTAGATCCATAAAAACATAAAAGAAATCTAATGACACAAAAAGTTAGGATTAACAAAACTTAATATTGACCTGTTTCACAAAGGAAGGCCTTCAAACTTGCTGAAAATACATTACCGTTTATAATATTTTTATGTTTCCTAAATCAAAAACAGCTTCTCTTGTAATTTATTTTTCAAAGCAGATTTTTTTTAACTTACTGAGTTGTTCATTCAACAGATTTCATTTAAAATGTTAACTTTGAGCTTCTTATTTTGTTGCTTTTTTACCTTTTGGCAAATATGGTAAAAGTTTATCAAATGAATTTGCATTATCTAGCCATCCATGAATGCAAAGAACTGGTGGGTTAGTGAAATCACCATACGTTTTGGCAGCAATTTTTCCCCATGGGGTTGGAATGTCAACTTCTTTTGTTAATCCTGTGGAAAAATGGTACCTCATAAATTACAATAATTGTTTATTGTTTTTTTGGAGATGCACAAACACTTTTTACAATGTGTTAACAATTAAATATGTATTGGGATTCGGCCAAAGTGTGTGTCTGATTAATACAATTTTTACATAAAATTGTGTAGCCCTATGAAAACTTTTGTCTCATCACAATGTATTGACTTGTCTTTGTAAATACCAGATGTTTATTATACAGGAATGCACTACATCCTGCTAACCTCGTGAAGTGGTTCCTACATAACTGTTCCCATCCATATCTCAAAGTGCATGTAAATCTTTTTTTCAAAGTGTATGTAAGAAAATTTAAGTTCCTTTTGAAGCTGTAACTGCAACACAGAAAAACTAATTGTGTTGCACGAAAGAATGGTATCAGCGTTATATCAAAATAATTAAGGTCATAGACCAAAAATGCACAGTACTACTCAAACAATGCAATATTGTGGATTGACAGCTAAAAATAACACAAAATAGAATGTTTGTCTAACTATAGAAACATTGCTGCTTCACTTGACACCATAACAATGCTGTGTCAGTATTGTTTACATGTTTCGTGAGCATGTTATACACAGAAATCTATCTGTAATGTTATTCAATATTTATTTTTTATATTTCAACTTGTGGTGTATTGCTTTTGCTTTCTATCCCCAACACATATACCCCACATGTCACACCCTCCGAAATTTTAACCTTATTGCCACACCCAATATACTAAGCTGTTTTATGTGAATACCTGAAATCACTATTTGCGTGGCTCTACAATTTCTATGCAATTAATCAGAAAGCAACCTTTCAACATAATTTTTATCAAAACTACCTGTTTTATCTCAATGCACTGTCGTTAGGGATTATTTGCAACTCAACAGGCATTACTGTGAAGTCTTATTGTTAACAAACATTTTAGTTGCAAACCGCTTACCGTTGTATGCTTTAATTCAGCGTGGTCCAACTGCAGGCCCACGGGCCAATTGTGGCCCGCTAGATAATTTTGTTGGCCCGCGAAAGTCCCAACATTTTAAAGACAACTATAAGTGTTGTTTTCAATAATTCAATGTTTTATTAGTGTGAGGATTTACACACACTAAATACTGCAAAATCTCCTATTGTGACGTATGACAAGGCATTGTTATGTAATAAAGGGTTCTTCTTTAAACCGTGCAGGGGCATTTTTGCGCTAGAGTGGAAACTGGATGTTTTTGACAGCTTCTACTTGGTAGAGCTATTAACACGATATGTTTCAGCAGATCCAAAAGTGCTTACTTTTCGATAGGTAGCGTAAAGAGCTGAACTATTTATTTAGCGGATAAAGAGGGGTTGGTTTGGGATGCAAGTTTTTGAAAATATTGCATTAGTAACTAGTTTTATTGAATTTCAATTGCTAATACCTTAGCCCGACCCGAATAGCCCTAACCGTTAGCATTTTTTGAGATATACCGTTTTAAATGAAAAAAGTGCTCTTGGCGCCACCTATCGAAAATTAAGCACTTTTGGATCTGCTGAAACATATCGTGTTAGTAGTTCTACCCTTCTACTTAGTAAAAACTATAAAAATAAACTTATCTATAGATAAAACAAGGTGTAGAGTTACCCTAGAGCAGGGGTTCTTAACCGAAAAATAAATTTGCTTTTTCTGGTACCGCTGGGTGGCGCATTTTCGCGAAAATAATTTACCATCTCGTATAAAAACGGTTAGTTACTTTATCATTAAAATTACAAAACGTCGTATTTTGGTAACAGCTAGCAGGAATTTAAACATTTCTGTTATTTTTTTACAAAATTAACACGTTTTTGCTTGTTTGTCTGTTTCCCGGGAATTGAAATCAAATTTCCCGGGATTCGGGAAATTTTAAATTTCCCGTCGAGACTATCCCGGGAAGCATATTTCCAAAATGTAATCTATTTCGCATATGGGGCTTTTTTAACCAATCAGAGGCAACAGGGCTTACGGCAAGAATTTGCACAATGTGCGCCAAAATGTGCAGGTCGAAATGTGCGCACATTTTTCGAAAATGTGCAGGTGCCAAAATGTGCAGGTTAAAATGTGCGCACATTTTTCGAAAATGTGCAGGTGCCAAAATGTGCAGGTCAAAATGTGCAGGTGCCAAAATGTGCAGGTTAAAATATGCGCACATTTTTCGAAAATGTGCAGGTGCCAAAATGTGCAGGTCAAAATGTGCAGGTGCCAAAATTTCTCCCTTTCATACTAAAAAAGTCTTTCTGTCCCTTTCACACAAACAATTTTTTGTCCCAATTACATAATTATTATATATCTTTCCCTGCATTTTTATTTTAAATAGTGTTCTGTGCAAATCAATTAACTTATATAGGTATGTTATTTTTCTTGTTAAATGCAGTGGATTAAGTTTTTTAACTGAACAGAATATGACCCTTCAGGGCAAAAATAACTGAAAATACAATGTGGTTTCAAACAAATGCAGTGGTAAATAACTGATGCCTATATAAATGGTGAGAACTTATACTTTTGCATTGCACATCCATCATTTTTTTCATGACATCTCAGTATTATCCTTTTCTAAACCCGTTTTGTTACCATTGTACATATTTTTTACCAAAAATATAATACAGAATGCCCACAGCGGTCTCAAAAAAATATTTTCCCTATCCTAATATTCTTTCTGGCTGTTTCAGTCTCTTTATCTCTCTAATTGTTCACGCCAGATTTAGTTTGTTTATTTATTTGCAATCCCACATGAAACATACACCTTTTTCGTTCATAATGGCAATCATCTAGTTTCTGTATATTAGTCAGGAAACAATTACAAATTTTGCAAAAGCATCTAATGATATTTTGGTGTATTATGATATTCCTACAGTAGGTCTTTTTAGCCATCTGGTCCACACAATAGCAAGTCAGAAGCAATAACATGAATGTTTTAGCAAACTTAAAATTAGGGCATCACATCAAGTATTTGTGTGGGTTTCAAAACTAACCTAATTAAATACCCATATACCAAGTTATGTCATGTAAATGAGCCTCAAACAAATAAAAAATGTCAAACATTAAGTTGGGCAACTGTGTGGTTGTCCTTTTCTTTTTGAATGTTGTCATTTGAGTTTCTTCCAAAGACACATATATAGTCCTTTTGTCAATTGTGCAGTATAACCCAAAGGATGGAAAACTTTCTAATAATTCATTTGTTTCATTGAATAAAAATCACTGGACAGCTGGGTCTTTGACTTGGTTTTGAGTTTAATAACAGTATACTCATATGGTAGTCCAGCAACTTCTAGAATTTCACATATGTCTTTTTTGGAAACTCTGTGAGGATCAGTGTAACTTTTGCAATGCAGTAAAAATCTAGCTTGTTGGCTGGCCGTAAACATCCTGTCAGGCATTTACGCACTTTGTAAAAGTTGCAGTAACTCATAAAAGGATAAGCGAGACCTCCAGACTTTGGCTCCACTAAAGAAATCAGCTGGCCCTGTGGTCGCATGGTTGACAACATGCTGACAATTTTGATAACTTCCGTAAACTAGTTTTTTGCCTTGAAAAAACATATCCTCATAAATACTCTGTTGTGTCTAACTCTTTGTTACTTATCATAGCAATTTGACTTGTGTTTTCTGCACCAGTTTCCTTGGTGGTTATGATGTCTAGCAATTGTTTTGGTGTTTTGGTTTGGTTTTGATTCACAAAATTTACCCTTTGTTGACAGTTTAAAATGAGTAACTTTGGAAAAAAACATGATCTTTGTTCAAGCTTGACCTTTCGTCTGTCCAGAGTTCCTGGTCGAGGCCAAAGTCGTTGAACATCAGTTCAAAGATACAGCCAGTTAGGAAAGTTCTATTTTTACCAGACTTTAAATCAATTAGTAATAAACTTTATGCACCCTTTAATATGTTAGGTAAAATCACTTCAAAGCGTTTAAAGAAGTACTAAAAAGATAAAACGTACATTAAATACTCTCCAACAGCACAATCACAACCACGTAGTAACATTATACAGGGTAGATGCATAAATCTGACCATACAAGCCCAGCTTTGTCATTTGCTTGCTCTTAAAGCACCAAACTCAATGCAAGCATCCGACAAGCGTGTAGTGTTAATCAAGCGTGACGGAAACAATAGCTGGACTGTCATATGAGTATACTATTGTCTAATTGTAAAATCTATAGAAGCTGGGCAGGCTACAAGCTAACAGGCCTTAAATTAAAAACAATAAAGTCAAACCGATTGAGGTGACGATCGTGTACATATCTAGTCTGAAAAACAGTGTTTCCTATTTCCTGAATGCTAGATAATTTCACGCTTTGCCATATCTAACAAACACAACATGCATTTTTACAAGTTTCTCTTAAATCCGATTTTAATTTATAGGTCATAACTTATAACTAATATTTTTGGCACAATTTATGACCACAACAATAGTTTGACGTTAAATATCAATACTTCATTTGAGCGACTGCACATTTTGGCACCTGCACATTATGACTTGCACATTTCGGCACCTGCACATTTTGACCTGCACATTTTGGCACCTGCACATTTTCGAAAAATGTGCGCACATTTCGACCTGCACATTTTCGAGCACATTGTGCAAAAAACGCTCGCATGCCCGTCTCATCAGAGGGGCGGATTTTTGCGGACTTTCGTTACGTCACGTAGGCCGTTGCGTAGTGGTTTACTTTGCGTATTTTTGATGTTGTAAGGTCGTCACTGCTTTTTCAAGTCAAAATAATATTTTATTTTGAAAATATGGCGAAAATGGAAGCATTCAGTACAAAAGTGCAGGTAATGACCAGTATATAATGTATTGCAATAAACTAGATAGATTATATTTTTCTCTTTGTAAAATTACTGATATTATGCACAGCAGCACACAGGCTACTTTCAGAGAAATATATGCAATTTTGTTTTAGATACCATCGCATCGTGAAAGCAAGCAGCATGATAGAAGTGTTCATGTTTACTAAAATGCAATGCTTGCATGTAATGGCAACAATGAGGGCTGGTCTTTTATATTTAAAGCTACTTTTAAAAGGCTGTATGGCTATAGAGACCTATAATCACCATCACTTACCATACTTTAAATGACATAAATATCTGAAATCAACATACTGCTTAAACTTCCAAAATGTTTACAGTGATCAGCAGTATAATCTTACACTGCAAAAAAAATTAGCTAGCTATGAAGCCAAAAAATAAAAAAGGCTGAATTCAAGCCAAAAATGGTTTGGAATGGCCCATTTTAAAAATCTTTTTAAACATGGCTTATATCAATCCAGTATCGGCTTGTAATGATCCATGTTTCTACTTTCACACTAAAAGTTTGTTGGCTGAAAATTAAAAATGGTTTCGGCTCATTTCCAGTCAAAAAATAAGGGAAAAATGAGTCAGTACAGTTAAAGGTTGGTCCTTATGGCTCAATAGTGAGCCATTATTTTTTGCAGTGTACTATCAATTCTGTAATGAGTTGACATCTTTTGTTGTTAACAACCTTTGGATTATACAAATACCCAGTTCAAATGCTGTGTTATTTTCTTGTAACCAAGTGTTTGTGGGTGCTATTTTTTTTAATAGCATATAGGCCCATGTCAGTTGATTTGTTGACCTCTCCAATCTGTCCTAAAATTGTTTTTGGCAAGTACAGAACAATAATTGCCTATGCACCTCCTTCCAAAAAGCACTCATTTAAGTTATGGTGGGGCAAAACACATGTATCAAATCCTGAGGTTCTGTAAAAGATATTTAAAATGTGTAAACGAAAGCTTTCGTGGTCAATAGTTGGAAATAATAAAATGAAATACCATCATTCTATTTTAGATTTTGGTATAGTATGATTGTATAAACATGTTGGAAACCTCACATTAATATCCTTGTCAAAAACTAGTGTTGTTTATATTGGTGTCAAAACTACTGGTTGCCTTGACCTTGTTGTCATTAAAAAAATTTAGGCCTGAAAAACCTTTTTGTTCACTACCAATTTACCTAGTACACCAAATTTTTCATTTTCTGCAGTGTATCCGTTAAAGTGTCCTGTATAAGCCTCCCGAATTGCACTGCCTTCGTGAGTCTTGTGGTCGTATATGTGTAATTAATAAACTGGAAAATGGCAAGCATAATGATGACTTTAAAAAAGGCAGGCATAGTGTTTAACCATAAGCAAGCAGTCAATTTTAATTTGTTGTCTTTTCTTTCCACAAATATCCAAAACCATTTCATTTTTATTAAACAAACATTAATCACATTTTATCACCAATATGAAACAAGTTGCACATATTAGTTTCACAAGTTAACAGATCTTTAAAATGTAACAATACTTTTCATAATCTTTTGAGACAATACATACACATTAAAACATTTTTGGATTGCACTGTGTCAATCTGACACACTGGAATGCACTGCGTCAATCTGAAATAACTTTTTTAAGACCCCAATTATACATTACACATAAATTTTGAAATGCTTGTGTCAGGTCAGCCAGACTTTTTCTGTAGTCTATCCTTTCCGAAGTTTGATAGTTTTGGCAATGTAGAGGTTCTTTTTTTCAGAAAATATACATAAATATATACAATCTCTTGTGAAGATTGTTCTATTGAGTTATGATATGTTCATGATCAAATTAATAATGACACAAACATCGTCGAAAATGCTGAGGCTTAAGCATACTTCCATGCGGCAACAATAAATGTCCTACAATGATACAGCACTCAATCCTGAAATAGTGTGCTTTGGATAAGAGTGGTTGTTGGCAACTGCACTTCTTTATCTGCTACAAGCAACTTGGTCCTATTTGATTGCATTTGTTAAGTTGCCTCGGTGTTAAGTTTGACTTAAACATTTATAGATACAAGGCATAGAGTGTTGAATTTAATTGCACTGGTTTTTTTAGGACTAGAAAATGTTTGATACACATTTATTGGAAATTAAATCGGTATAAATTAGGGCTCAAATAATTAACTTCATTGACATAGCTGTCCCCAATTTGGCTTGATACACGGTCAAAATTTGGACCAACCCCCAGTCGTCAGATTGGTTGACCAAACCAATTTTTTGACAAAAATTCAAGGTCAAATTTGGATAAATTTTTGCTGGTACAAAGACAAATTGGAATTCCAGCTTGTATCAGAGATTTCACATCTGCAGAAAGACTGTCCACTCTATCCAAGCCAATTTGACTATTCTTCTGCTGAAGTTTTTTCCTCCAAAAAACATTTCGGTTCTTTCTTTTGTTACTACCAATCCAGCAAGTGCTTCTACGAAATGTTGTGCTTCTATTTTTTGAGTTTTAGCTGCAACTTTAAAGGTCTATGGTTTTGCCTACACAACAACTAAAGTTCAGTTTTTTTTAATTTAATTACCATTACTATTAAAACTACACGCATAGTACGCTTACACTGGCATCACTATAAACAATGCTATTACCATTAAAACTACATACATATGCTTAAACTGGCATAACTCTAAGCAATGCTAATGAAAAAGCTACACCTGCGAAACGGAACTTAAAATTTAAAATAAGTTGATTGCGTGGTTGTCACGCATCGTGTCCTGTGATTGGTCAAAGGCAAAGTGTTCTCTGATTGGTTTGGACTGACGAAGCGGCGGTGAAAACGATACCTGTGATTGGTTAAAAAAGCCCCATATGCGAAATAGATTACATTTTGGAAATATGCTCCCGGGAAGGGTTATGCCGCGCGCCGGTAAACATATAGTAGTGACGTCATGTTATTGGTGACACAGCAGTTTTTTGTACAAACGTTACTCATCATAACATGGTAAAGTCACCGGTTAACGTCATTTGTTTTATTTTTGCGCTTCCAGTAAAAGTACACAACAGATTAAACAACATGAATTTTTAAGTTTAAATTAAATAATTAACAAAGTTCTTTGTTAGGCTTTTAGTAATCTATGCAGAATATGTTGTTGGTAAGGCAGCTGACAAGGTTGTAAGCAGGGAGTCGAACCGGAACTGAACCCGAACCCGCGAACCGTTTTGAGTGGTTAATTTCATTAAACCGAACCGAACCCGAACCGCTAATTACGAAAAACCCGAATCGGATATGAACCCCATATTTTGTTTGGCGTTGAACCGGAACCGAACCTGTAAAAAATGCGGTCTGTTTTATATTTTGCGATTTTTTTCAAAACAGCGCACTGATGAATACACGAGATAACACTTATAGGGCGTGTCAAAAGTAACAGCGCACGGGCAAAATCCTTTTAGAGTTTGATAAGGCCAGGTAGATGATAGATATAATTAAATTAAAATGAATAAAAATTTGAACCGGTTTAAAAACCGCAAACCGGTTCGGACCGGATAATTTGCCCAAACCGGAACAAAACCCGAACCCGAAAATATACATTTTTAAAAACCTGAACCAAACCCGAACCCTTAAAAACAAATCGAGGTGAACCCGAACCGAACCTGAACCCGTATGACAAGCGGTTCGACTCCCTGGTTGTAAGAATACCCCAACATAAATAAAGCACTAATCAACAAATTTAGAAAAATGAGAGCAACAATAAAAAATGTAGTTCAACAATGAAGCCACGTTTCGTGCATAAACTATTTCAATGATCTTTCATGCCATTAAATACAAAAACAAAACCCGAGTGAATAATTTAATTGAACAACACACAATATTTCCTACTTCATTAAAATGAAAAACTGAGGTTACATGTTTGAAGAATCAGTTTTTTTCTGCCCTAAGTTTGATCTATGTGGCTTTGATAAAAAATTAATAATGTGGTCGGCAACTGCTTCTGGATTGCATAAATGCACATGATGCTTTCCTTCAACTTCCACTAACTCTTTTGACTGGAAAATGAACAATGAAATTAACTAGAAGGGTGGCTTAGCACATATTGCCATTGCATATACATTATAACCTACTTTAAAACATTACTATATTTCCTACGCTTATTTTATAATGGGTCCCATATTATCTACTGTCTTTATAACATTGGATGTTTCTGCAGGCAGAAACTCATGGGTCCCCACACATGCAAAGTTGTAAATAATGCATTTCAAGAGATAACTATGAGAAAGTTTGTTATTGTAAGGTAAAATACAGCGACTGGTACTGAATATAAATATATACGCTGTATGGACTACAAACTATTCAAATTTCATTCCATTCATCCAAATAGCATATTTATTTACGCTCGGTACCGGTCACTGTGTTTTATCTGATAACAACAAACTTTCTCATAGTTATGAATATTCACTCCATTCATACAAGGTTTTTCTCTGTCTGAGAAAAAAGGCTAAACACAACAATCAGCTCCTTTTAATTGCGAATTGCACCTGATTGTAGGGGGTAGTGGGGTAAATGATAGTGCTACAGGGTAAAACAACAATCGACACCCATAAGTGGCACAAGGCTAAACAAAACAATCAGCTCCTTTTAATTGCAAATTGCACCTGATTGTAGGGGGTAGTGGGGTAAATGATAGTGCTACAGGGTAAAACAACAATCGACACCCATAAGTGGCACACTCCAGAAGCTGTCTAAAATAAAAATTGACCCATTTTGGGGGCTAGTGGGGTAAATGTTGGGGTCAAAGGGTTGAACAAAACAATAGACAACTATAAATAGCACACTCTATAAACTGTTGAAATTTTATCCAATTCGGACATTGTTTAAAACATTCACCAATTTTAGGGGGCTAGAGAGGTAATATTGGGGCTACGGGGTTAAACACAACAATTGACACCTATAAATGATAAATTCTACAAGCTGTCCAAATTTTATCTAATTCCGACACCGTTTAAAAAACTCACCCATTTTAGGGGGTTAGTGGGGCAACTATTGGGGTTCTACACCCAAAAGTAAAAAATATGAAATTACAATGACCCAATCAACAGTCGTGTAAATTTTTATCCAAATCGGTCAATGTTAAAATTTCTGGCCACTAGAGGTGTTTTTAGCAACATTTGTTAACACATCTGACGTCATAAGGCTGTTAACACCCCTCTGACTGGGCATGTGCAAAAACGCCCTCCAAGTAATGCACAAACACAAGTAGCATATTCTTTGGTACCTTTACTATACTGTTACTCCACAGAATTTTTTCGTTTGTGGTGCGCAGCAACATACAAAAACGTTTTACATTTTGGGGGCTAGCGGGGTAAATACTGGGGTTATTAACTCAAATGAAGCGGATGGCACATCTACATAACTATATCTACCATCTGTGAAAGTTTCATCCAAATCCACCAAAGATTTCATGCCAAAAGTGCATGGAAACGCTTCGGCAGAAAAAAGAAAAAAAACAGAGTGAAATCAAGATGTGTCCCCTTCAGGGAAGGGGACCCATAATAATGTTTAGATTTGACACTTTTGTTTAACTTACTGTGACATTATGCTGTTTTCTTGTGATAAAAATTTTAAAGAAAAAAATACATCTCAAAAATTCACCTGTACATTGCTAAAACTGTTTATTATGTCCTCAATCAGTTTTGTACCTGCCCCGGATACTTTGTGTCTGAGCATGCCACTTTGTGCACTAAAAACAATAACACCAATGTACCAACTTATAACAATTTTGAGACACATGAAACAAGTGCACATTAAACTTTGAGATTAAAAAATTAACTTTAATTTAATTTTTTTTTAAATTAGTTTAAATATAACTTTTTTGTCTCACATGATGTGCAGTGTGTCAGCTTCAACTTTGCGAATAAATGTAAGTCCCACTTCTGGTGACATGGAAACCGGGTACTTTAATCTATGGCGTGGATCCCGTGTAAAAGAAAATGATCCTGAAATGGGGCATTAAAAAGTAATTGAGGCTATGCCAATTAAAATACTAGACATCACTTCCAAATACTCTGACTTGAATTTTATTATTGGTATTTGACAAATAATTTTACTCTTGACCAGTGTGAAAGTTACTTGTTTAAACAAAAATGTTGTAGGTTGCTTGTTTTAGTTCAAATGTTTTGAATGATTTTACCATTTTCAAGTTTTTTGGTTCCTCGTTCCAACAAAATGTCAGCAGAATTTTCTGTTAAGGATTTATTGGCTTTTAGCAACCTAAAAAATTGATGTCAATTAAACAGTATCACAATTGTTAACTATTTTTTTAACGATACATCTGTAAATAAACTATGTCTATCATGTATAAGCAGGTTTTTTTTAAGGTTTGGTTTGGGTGACCGCAAGTGTTTCATTTAAATACCAAAAAATAGCCATTTCCAAATTTTGGGAAACCGCTGGAGAAATTTGGGGGACCGTTTCGGTCCCCCAAAACACCTTAAAAAAAACACTGTCTATAAGTATAGCATTTTAATTGTTTAAAACCAGGTAAAGAACTTTATTTTATTAAATGGGTTTGGTGTGATTTGAATAATAATTGTTGAAGACATGGCCAGAACAACTTATAATGTAAGAAAACATTAACTACCTTTGTTTTGCAGTTTCATAATCATAGCAAGCATCAAACTTGCTGGGATTTTCTTCCAACTCAAGATAACCTCTAATTGATTCTCGCAGCTGTTTAGGACCCTTTTCCTGTAAAAAAAAACATGAAACTGGTAGTATCAGACAGTTTTGACCTATAGACAGCTTTAACTGTACCATAGTTATTAGTTATCAATCATGTAATCTTTTGAAAAAATGTGCAACACATCTACGTTTCTAAATACATTCCAGTATAAGGTTACACAGGAATCCAACCAAGAACAAAATATGAGAAACATAATAATTTAGAGGTAATGATGGAGTAAGCATATTTTAAAACAACTAAATTTTGGATGCTTTTTTTCCACTTACTGCAGGAACTGGATAAAGCCCAAGCACATCAATAAGTATAAGTTTGTCAACTGTTTCTGGATATGTTCCAGAGAACTAAAAACACAAGGTATTACACAACAGTTTAACTAGCTTGTTGTTTGCAATCAAATATATATTCGCTATTATTTTTTTTTTTTTTACATTTTGCAACCACCACAAAGAGTTGTCAATTTTTGACTGTTTGCAGTTTTAGTTAGCTTCTTTAAACTCACTACTGACATTATTTAAACTTGGATATAGTTAGTTATCAAAACATGGTTTGATTTAATTTATTAATAAAAACGTTATGTTGAAATACGTTAAATGTAAAAGTACAAAACTTTTTTTTAAACTCACCAATGCTCCAACATTACCCCCTGAGAAAAGATATACATGTGCTAGTTTTTTGTAACATTCATTAAGAAATGATTAAACATACCTAGACTGTGTCCAAGGATACTGAATTTTTCCCAATTGTAATCTGTAAAACATAAACAATAAACTACATTTGTGACTGTCGAAATTTATGCTATTTTTTTCTGATTTTTTTTTAAAGTTCATAGCCAGTTGAATTTGTTAGCTAAATATTTAGTCTTTATCGGATAATATTTAAAAAAAACTTACACTTTACAACTCTTTGCAAGACACTAATATAGAGATACATTGTGTAAGTCATTCCCTTGTGGAGAGGGGAGGAAGATCCATGACCAGGAAAGTCAATCATGACAAAAAAATTATCTAAAAATTCAAGGTTAAGACCAGTTAAATGATGTATGAGGACCAATACTTATTTCATTAATAAAAAACTCATGTTTCAAGTGTGTTTAGACCTTGTGGCAAATGAGGAATCAGTGCATCAAAAGTATTGCAGTTGTCCAACCAACCATGGGTGCAAAGTACAGGAAATTTGGTTGGATCCCCATACGTTTTACCAGCAATTATACCCCAGGGTACTGGAATCTCAACTTCTTTTGTTATACCTGGAAACATAGGTTGGAAAACATTCAAAAAGGAAAACCACCCCAAGCTATCCAAAAAATCTTTTTCTCATGTTTCATGTGGATTATTGTGCCAGTCTGCAGAACATGGCAGTTCCCGACGAGACCTCAGGTGTGCAGGTGCAACACTAATTTCAGCAGGCACAAAGCAAGTAAATGAGGTCAAGGCAGGACAATTAAATGCCTTTGGTGCAAAATTTCTGCTTGCGGCCCCCAAAAATTGGCGTGTAAAATTTTTCTTTTAAAACTGTGCGTGCAGCTTCCACACTCTGTACATTGTGCAGTAGACTGATGAATGTTAGTTTTCAATACAATATCATTGCAACCAAAACCAAATACTACAACAATTATATATTAACCTCTTGCAGATGTTCCAACAAAAGATATTCCATCCATTGTCTGAAAATGCCTAAAACAAAGTAGAAAGTTCTGAAAAGCAATTTATTTGTGTTTGAACAAATTGTGTAAGCTGTCGGGAAATCATACTGCCCTTTTTAAGTTTTCTTTAAGTTTTGTAGATTCTTGCACTTATACAAATTACAAACTGATTGTCGCTTACTTTAGGCAGAGTGTTGTTATTTAAAAATAAAATTGAATTTAGTAATGGTTATCAATAAACTAAAGCAACCATGCTTCATACAGAGCAATAGTACACACCTTGAACTGGTAGAACTGTACAACCGACTTTTGCAAGCACTGTGTCCTGGGATAAGCAATCGAGTTGATGTTTTTCTTGTTGCGATTAAAAGCAAGTTTAAAACTGCAGTTTTTTGACGAAAACACTGATTCATTTGCTAATGTTAAACCATTTTAGAAGTTACCACTTAACTCTTTGCGAGTAAAACGAGTTGAGTCATGATGACGCATAAAATATTATGAGGCCAAAGTCCAAAAGTGTTTGTTTTCCGTGGCCTAAAACACCGAAAATGACATTAAAGTTATTCTAAAGCCCATACCATATTTTTTTAGATTACTTTTGCCAACTGGAAGAGGAATTGCAAAAAAAATTTGGAATGTAGCCTAAAGCTAACCAAACAGGGAATTTACCCACGATTTTTAACCTTTTTTATAACCGATGATTGCGATGAAGGACCTTTTTCTTAAGTCTTTCCATCTTTTACCAATATAGGTAATGCAATCATTATGCAAACATATCTGTTTCCTCACAAAAAAATAGTTACCTGCTAAATCTTATCTGTATTATTCATGCATGTCTTGATCATGTGTTTGCTTGTGAAATTCCGCCTGACGCAATACCACTGCTTGCGTACTGTGTGGGCAAATGCAGTGGGAGTAATTGTCCTCAAAGACAGACTGCTTTGATTTCAGAATGTGTGTCATGCAAACTAGGTTGTGACGTTTATGTCTGTTTCATTTTATAAAAAACTTCCAACGATGCCTGCATCTCTTCACAAAAAAATAAATGCAGTCTTAAACCTAGCTTGAACAATTACCACAAGAACAGTTGGTACCGGTAGTTGGTTTCTTACTTTTTTAGAGATAAAAAACAAAAGTTGTACAATCTCTAGTTAAAGTAACCACCAACTTGTATTGCATTTGAAATTGGCGAGGTTTAATACGTAATTAAGTTATGTCTCATACATTAGCCTACCCATCACATAATTGCGTAGGAGGTAGCCTATTGTCAATATAAGAACAGTGGATTAATGCAAACTTATAGGCCTATAGTTACTTTAGCAAGATTGCAATACAGGAAACTGAGCTTAAAGATTTAAACATGTCCTGTCGACGATTATGCCGTTTTTATTCGGTTTGTTTAGCTAAGGGAGAAAGTGCGTTTGGCAGGAACAACTCCAAAAAGGCGTTGGAGAAAAATAAAAGCGCCATTTTGGGCCACAGTGCCCCACCTGTTGTTGCAATAAACTATTCCCTCACAAAAAGAGACAATGTCAAAACAATAAAAACCTATGCGGAAAAGTTGCTTGACGAAAAAGGCTGCGAAAAAATTTCTTTACTTATTTTCGCTCATAGCTTCGGGGCGACGGCAGCGGTTAATGCGTTGGAGTCAGTGCGAAGAGAAAGGTCCGAAGAAGAATACCGACACATTTGGAAAAGAACGGCTGTGTTTACGTTCGGAGCTTCAAAATTCATCGCACCAGATGCAGCCAAAGTAATTATAATTCGACAAACAGCTGTGAACAACCTAACACAGTGGTCGGCAACCGCCGGTACCGGTCCGCGAGGAGTTCGTTGCCGGGCGTATTACTTTTAAGGTTTAATGCTATAAAACATTTTGCCCATATATCCCGGGGATAATGACCTAATTTAAGCGTTTTTATAGCCAAATATTTGTAGTTACTTGAAGACCGGTCCGCGATAAAATTTTAGTTTCAAAAACGGGCCGCAGTACAAAAAAGGTTGCCGACCCCTGACCTAACAAACGTATGAGAGCGTAATGAGTGTTGGTTATGAAAATACAAATTTCAGATCACATCTCCAAATACATCTCTTGGCCTAGCGTTCTAATGTGAATATCTTGTTCTAAACATTTTGATTGTGTTAACTGTCTCTTTTACTTTTTATAAATTTCTTTTAACTTTTAGCATTGCCCGTTATTTTTACTTTTGAAAATATATTTCAGGTTGCAGTCAACGTTTACTGCCAACAGGACGTTGTATCACGAATAATGTCGTTTTTCCACCACTTGGGAAATTTCAAAAAGTTTAACAATTGTCTGATTATTGACCGCGATCCCACTACTCCTAAACTAAGCAAAGAGCTTCAGCAAAAACCTTCAGGTATAACAGTCCAACAAAATTTTATTTTCCATGACTGTTTTCACAAAGCGATTTGACAACTGACTTATCTTCTATAATCTATAGTACTTTTTTATTTTTTGCAGATCTACCGGCTGTGCTCAGTAAGATTGTCGGTTCTGGCTTAAGCCTACAACTTTATTGGAATTATACATCAAAATACTTTAAAAGTAAGGAGTTTATTACTAATTTTGCAAAACTGGCTTAACTTTTAAAACTTCTAAGGTTGCTCGTCGTGCGATGTAGTCATAGACACATGTATCTGCCTTTTAAACATGTTTTTCAAACTGCTGGATCACAAACCGTCGCACTCATTGGAGAGCTACATAACAGATAAAGACGTCCAGGAAGTTTTGCGAGGTCTGCTTGAAATCGACGAGAGCCCAAGTACAGGCTGCCAATGCAAAACAAACAATTTTTGAAAATGCTCTGAGTTCTACCAAAGTTGTTTTTAAAGCCCTTTGAACCAACGATTAATTAGGGCCGTAGCCAAATGTCATAAATTTTCTCCAACAGCATTTATAAACAATGTGTAACTTGCAACGAACTCAAATCGCACAAACTTTAGGAAATACCGATGGATGGCGCAAAGAGCATTTGCAAATGTTTAAAAGCAAATTGTGTGAAATTCTGACAGTTATGGCTATTAAGGTTGGTGTGAAGTTTTTTAATAATAATAGCAATAAAGTCAACTTATAAACTTAGTTCCTTACTGTCATCTATCAGAAATTACTAACCGTGTGTTTTTACCAGTGTTTCACCGAAACGAAACGAAAAAACCTCATTCATTCTGTGCAATGTATTTATTTTATTATTCCGTTTCTGTAGCCTACCGATATTTTTATTTCGTTTCGCTCTGATCGAAATAAATTTACGTCGTGGTGTTGCAACACGAAATGGGGATATATAGTTATTACATCACCTAATATTTATTGTTTAAAATCAAGTAGATGACACAAGAACAACATTCTAGGAGCATTTAAGCGCAAAATTTTTAACAACTCATTTATGTCAAATGTCCAGCACGAAATACCGCCACGAATATAACGTTATTTCGTTCCGTTCTAGTATTTTTAATCTTTTTTTATTTTTGTATTTCGTTCTGGTACTTTTAGCAAAATTTATTTCGTTTCGGTGTAGCCTAGCGTACATTGCGTGCCTTTCCGGTATGAAACACTATTTTTCAGGGTTGGGTAACGAGTCCTTTTAGTCGAGTCTCAAGACAAGTCAAGTCAAGTCAGTAGGGGTTCGAGTCCCAAGTCAAGTCAAGTCAGAAGGGGTTCGAGTCTCAAGTCGAGTCGAGTCAAATGAGGTTCGAGTCTCAAGTCAAGTCAAGTCATTAGTAGTTCGAGTCAAGGCAAGTCCCCAAAAGTTTTTGCAAGGAAAGGTTAAAGGTTTGGATAGTTAATCTATTTCAATGGTTCATCGCGACTTTTTTACGGACCCCACTTTAATACAGTGAACAAATCCCATCAACGTCCCTTTCTTAGAGTATAGCAGGGCTATACTCAAACGGCGGACCGCGGTCCATATCCGGACCTTTGAGGCGTTCGATGTGGACCTCGACGGTCTTTTGGTTACGGCAACATTTGTGTGTTAATTAACTAAACAATGCTATGTAGAGGCACTTTTTAAACTGGGGTCGGCATAACGATTGATCGGCAGTCTGCGAGGAGCCTAAAGTCCTGCCAAAATCTTATGTGAGTTGAGATTGTGCAACTATGACGAAAAAATGGTCGATTATTTCACTATACAAAGCGGCGGTTGTTTGCGCATAATTGTATCTGTGATTTAATAAACTGAATTTTAAATCATTACCTTATACGAAGCAATCCTGTAAAACCAGATAAAATGTATTCTGTATGACGTTGTACCAATACGATTGTCCACATTAGCTATAACCAAATAGGCTAAGACACGTTGCTTTGCATCACGTTAATTGACACTCATTAAACAGCTTGGACAAGAACGTCAATTTTGAAAACCCAAAAATATTTTTACTGCATGCGCTAGCTAGAGCGTTTGTACAGTAATATAAGCGCTTAAAAGCGAATACTTGACCTTGGCGTGTGCTGCATTCGCATACCTTAAAACAAGCAATAAGTACAATGCTTAATGCCAGCGTTAAAAGTTTGTGCATGTAGCAGCGACTTCGTTACGTTAAAATTAAGCAAATCGCATCGCACGTTAAAGTGCTGTTGTTGTTTGTTTGAAGCCGACTGAACAGGTTATCCATTATAAGAAATTTCCGTTTTGTGGGTAAAATAACGAGTCCGAGTCCGAGTCCGAGTCGGGTCTCTACTAAAACGAGTCCAAGTCAAGTCGAGTCTTTTCACAGCTGAGACTCGAGTCAAGTCAAGTCTTTGAAAAAGGTGACTCGAGTCTGACTCGAGTCGAGTCACTGACTCGAGTCTCCCCAACACTGCTATTTTTTACTACTTTTTTGTTATCCGCCGTAATAAAAACTGACATAGTTTTTCTGCTTAAAAGTAGGTTTATTATTACAGTTTAAGCATGACTTTTTAATTAAAAAAACAAACAAAGTATACAATAATCTGCACAGGTTTTTTAGTAGTAGCACATAACGTTGATTGGCTGTATGTAAATGCAAATGTAGAGGACATTTTAAGAGATCAAATGCTTAAATATTGTCAGTGATTTGTAGCGTCATGCAAATTGACTTGGTTACTATTTTAGGAACGTATCATTAAATTATGACGTCGCAAATGACCATCGATGGGATTTCTGAGACGGTTACGGTGTAACAATATGGTAATAAGAAACACAAGATCAAATTTTTTCATGCTTCATAACCACAGCTCAGATTGTGACATCACAGGGCAACTGAAACCTAGGAAACAATCGACGTGTGGGATTTCCCGCCTCAAGCGAGAACTGGTGGTGTAAAGTTTTGCTTAAAGCAGGTTTCGTGAGGTGACGGTCCTATTCAAGACGTGTAAGTTTCTGTTGCAGCAGAAATTACTCTGTCAGTATAATGATTGCTGCGTTAAATAGACAGTGTTTTGCCCAGGTTGTCAGTTGCATGAGAGACAGACAGTAAACTAAATTGATAACATGTATTCTTATACATTTTGAGGTTAAGAACTTTTTATTACTTCAGATTTAAGATTACAGTGTTGACAGTGAATAGAATGTAGGATTTTTGTTGTTTGAAAAGCCCAAAACGTTGACATTTTTGAACTTAAAAGTATGTTGCCTAATTACGCGCTAAGACTATGTATAGGGCAGGCTACTCGATTTCAACCGAAATTTTTTCATAAAGCCAGAACATTTTCATTCTGCGCCATGTCAAGGGTAAACCGCATTTCAAAACGTCATCCTTTTGACAATACCCAACGTCCTCCACAAATGCCATTATGTACGTCATTTGTTACATAAAATACATGCTTTATTACCATAATGTGTAAGCTCGCAGCAATATGAAGGAAGTGGTTTAATTTACTATGAAACTGACTTGTCATTTTGCCATTCCGTCATTGCATGCACATGAGGACATGCATGGCTTTGCATAAGCAAACCATAACGCGTATAGATGCTTTTGTTTCATGCGCGCAGAAATAGGCTAAAAAAAGAATTGATGATCATGTCGTTAGTTAGAAATCGATGATGCTTTGTCAATTATGTGTCATGTTAATTAGCTTTGTGCTACAAAATGACATCTAAATGAAAACAATTGTCTTTTGTGTTGATATTATTATACAAATGATCTGATTTATTGCAATTGTTCAAATCTTTGTGGTTATATGGTACCTTTGCACGCCACTTCGTGCAGCCAGCCTGGGTAAAGTTATGGTAAATCTACTTTAAACATTGCAACAACCTTTTTAAAAGACAAGTTCGTGCATTGCAATCGTGGAGGCAAAAAAATAGGGTGCAAGTCTTAACTAAAATTCTAAGGGTCGTAAATAATGGACTTTTGGAATGCTAACAGGAAGGCATGCAGTGAGTTGAATGAAAGGACTTTGGAAGTTAGTTTGCTTGATGATCAGACGGAGCAAGTGACACGGAACTTATGAAGCAGCGAAGTGTTGGGCGGTTGCATTAAATAACAGTAGCATTGTAGCATTAAGTGGCAAAATATTGTAATGCTTTCAGACGTCGTATTTTTGGACTACCGTATTAACGTTTTTGTTAGTAGTTAATGCATTTTTATATATAGTTCTGCTCGTTTTAATATTTGGCCCCAAGTCACATTTAGTAAAGTGCAGAAACCGTTTTAACGTATATCAGTTAAGTCTCTGCTAAAAACGTCGCAGTTGTTTTACGTGTTAACTATTTGTATTTTATCTATGGGTAACCAGGGATGTTAAGATGACAAAAAAAACACTCTAAAAAAGACAAATTTAACTGCTGCAAGTTAACTACTATAAGCGCATCTGAAGTGTAAAAAGTAAAACTTGATCCAAAATTTGAGACAAGTCGGCTGCTGCAGGGTCTGATGAAACAAACAAAGCATTGCGATTCTTGTGTGTGGATTGTTTTGCAGCTACTGGCACATAATTAAAAATTAAATTTGAGTTAATTTTCTTGAGCCGAAACTGTGGTTAATTATGTGACTCGTTGTATTGTCGGTCACAAAAGACTGGCATTTGCAAAGGTAAAGCCGAGCTAGGGTTCACCGCAAACCAGTTCCGGGTAAAAAATCGTTGAATCTTCACCCCTGGGATTTCTCTTTGCGGGGAAATTCGATTTCTATTGATCTATTGTGGTGTCAGCGAGAGATACGTGGGGAAAGCAGAACGTTGTTTGCAGCGGCTGTTTTGCTGCGTACAGACTATGCCAAGGCGCTTATTAAAACAAGAATGTTTTTTATACTTTTTAGGCACGTTCAGTGTGTGACAAGTTGCACGTTTAAAACAATTATAGTCTTGTGCAATACTGTGTAATGTGATGACTCATATTCCTGTTGTTTTTAGTTTGGCTATAAATAGTAGATTTAATTATTTTTGCAATGTCAGATACAGTTTTTAACTTTTACTTTTTTTGCAGGAAATATACGACAAATAGGGCCTAATAATTAAGATTTCTGTTTTGTCAACGTAGAGTTTGACCGAAATATGACGTGCAACTCTTTCTTTCGCGAAACACCTGCGTAAGTATTTTGAATGTGTATTGGGAACCTCAAAAACAAAATTGTTAAGCTTTTAATGCAGCTTGTCCCAAATTTGTGGCAATTCATTTGCAGATATTACGTAAAAGTGTAATTTTTTTCAATGGCTCAAATAGGCATCATCAAATTTGAACGTTTGCGTTTTTCTTGATCGCACCAAGTTTCGTCCCAGAATATTTCTTAGGAACAAGAATTACCATATTTGAACAAAAGACAAAATTCTTGCGCCAGACAAAATTACCACAGTCATTGTCCGGTGCATCCCCTCATGTATTTTGTTACATCACACTCCGATGTCGCGAAGTCGTGCGTCATGTGGTTATAGACGCAAAACAATGCAAAAATATGCGAATAAGAATTTTAGATTCTAAATTACTTTTTTGTTTTTATTATTAAGAGCTTTACGTGTGTGTGGAAACATTGAACATTAGTTTAAATGTATTTTAACGGTAGCGTTTAGTTTTGGACTATTTTCGTCTAAGAAATCGATTCGACCCTGCATTCAAGCCCGACAGGTTAGGCGAAATAAAAGCCAACTTGAACTGCTTAGTCAACTACACTGAACCGTATCTAAAAGACAGACTGCTGTTTTGGTCATGCGCAACCACTGTGCATTCATGACTTTTTAAGTATTTGCCTCATTTTGGGTGAAGTCGACCCACTTCGTCTTACCTATTTAACTAGAAAAAAATCAAGTTTGAAAATTTTTGTTATTCTTTTAGGTCCCCAAACAACATTATTAAATTGGTCGTAATTGGAGATTCAGGTGCGGGAAAGTCCCAACTTGTGTCTCGTTTTGTTCGCGATCAATTCTGTGAAGAACCGGAAGCAACTGTGGGTTTGGATTTTGCTGTGAAAACAGTCAAGGTCGGCGACAAGGTCATACGCGTGCAAATATGGGACTTGGCGGGCAAAAATATGTTCAGGTACGCCTCAAAGATGTTTTTTTGCTAACTAAGTGCTTTAGGTAACATCCCAATACCTTATTGGTAAAAATGCTATGACATTGTTATCAAACAAAGTACCAACCCAAATATAGAACATCTAAATAATTTATCTGCTAAACTTCCAAATTGTGCCGTACCAAAATTGGACTACAACATTTTTGTCAATTGATTTTCGGGTAGGAAGATTTGAGCAACAAGCCACTTTTGACAATGTTCTACCATCTAGCTTTAACAAGGAAATGCACTTAACATTATCGATCGCTGATAGAACCTTACTAAGTGGATCAGCGCAAGGTACATCATTCAAACGTCTCCTGTCACTCTACGTCACAATCCAATTTCACGACCCCCGCCGAGTATTCTAGAATCAATTCGATCGATCTGTTGGTGCTTCGTTTTAATGCTGCACGCATGTGACCTTCAACCTCTTTGTGCAAGCCCAATTTAAATTTTGAACTCTATCCCCAGAAATTTGACCTCCTCATATTATCGCGAAGCGGCTGCGGCGTTGGTTGTGTATGACATCACAAAGGTACGCTCGTTCGAAAACGCATCGCGTTGGATCAAAGACCTTCGAAGTTACAGCGGCTGTGACGTAACAATGCTGGTTGGCAACAAACTTGACCTACGTCACCAGCGCTCAATCCCATCAGCGGAAGGCATAAAGCTGGCAAAGGAGCAGGGAGCTATGTTTATTGAAACATCGGCTAAAGACTCGACACACGTTAGAAAAGCATTTCACCGCTTGGTGGAGCAAGCGAGCGACACTCTTGCGAAAAAGAAACAGCTTGAATATGGAGTGGAAAACGGCGGTGGGTTGCAGCATGGTTCGGACGCTCTTAATGTCACAAGACCAAAAGAGGTTCCACAAGTAACTGTCGTTCAGCAACAACCGAAAAAAGAAAACTATACTTTCCGCAGAGTAGCGCAAACGTGCTTGACAAATACTAAGGACGCATGCGGGCGAATGCCATGTTGTTTCTATTAGTTTTTGTTGCTCTTTTCTTCTTTTTGATGTTGTCGCTTCATGTTTCCAAGGTCTTTTGTATTTTACCGCTTCATTGCTGTTTTAAATGTAATACATGAATTTTAACTAAATAAGACAGAAAGTCCGGTCACAAACGGTTTGTGCAAGTTTGAAGGTTTCTAGGATGTTGTGAAATTAATGTGCAAGGGGGCAAATACCGAAGGTAAAAAATTTTTTGGTGTTGCCAAACGTTTGCCTTATCAAATCAACTCAACAACATACAGATTTTATGCTTAAACAAGCAAAATAAAGCATTATTTTAAGTGTCTTGCTAGAATTTTAAAACACAGCGGCAAAAAAATTTACGTTTTGCCTCTTCTTGTGGACAAACATTTAGCAAAACAGTGTCCGCTAGCTGGGGCTGGTGACTGAAGTGATTCGATGACAGGAAATTTGAAGATTTTTGTCAGCTGGTGCTGTTTATTTATTTAGTTACGACTTTCCGCTAACTTTGAAGCTGCAAACTTTCAAGTGAAGAGGTCAGATGTTTGAAATATTTAACACTTTTATACGGGTAAGTTTAGTATGAAAAAAGTAATACGATTTCCTGCAAACTGTACTTTACTTTAAATGTTTATCTGTATTTTTAAACTATAAAAGCAAGGCAAATTACAATAGCTTTCTTGTTATAGCTTTCATTTTCTTATTAATTGTTATCTAACTTTAACACAAAGCAATTTTGAACTTGATAAATATGCCAATTGCATTTTCTGAAACTATGTCTCATTGATAGAAGGTTAGAAACTAAAAAGAAGAAACCTATGATTTTTTATTATGTATAGTTGTGAGTTGTAACAGTCTGTCAGTTATCAAGAAGTTGTCAGCAGTGCTAATAGGTGACATTTTTGTAAACAGCCAAATCATCAAATGTTTTTGTTTAAAAAAGCCCCAAAACCTGTTAGCAAGTTGAATCACAACAAATAAAAAATAGCTTAAATTGTGGCTGAGTGAGTGGTTAATGGCTAATGCTACTGCCTTGTGCTCACTGTTTACAAGCTTGCTGGGTTTAAACCTGGATTTAAAGGTTGTCAGTTTTGAGAAATTAGCCACTAGGGTTTATTTGAGAAAAACACTTGTGCAGCATGGCTCCAACCCAGTGGTTTCTAAACAATCAAAATATTAAATAAAATTGCTTTACAGGCTTGACAATAAAACAGGTAGCTAGAAGGTGGACTCCAGGTAACCATAACACATTCAGGCGCCCACCTTGACTTAAATTTTGTACAAAATTACATTTTTTTTTATCAAATGAGTGTATCCTAGGCCATCTGGCAAGGAATATAAATGACCTACAACTTTGTGTGGTAAATGAGTCTTTTACTGTTTGAGTTTGCATTGATTTGACCATTTTCTTTTCAGTAAAGGAAGAAAAAAGTTAATTTAAGTACTATTTTGCCTCTTCAAAGAACACTAAAACTTAGTCAATTTTTATAAGGTAATTTTTTGGGCTTTATTATCGAATGTTAGGTCAAGTTTAGCGTTTTATTTTTTGCTCAAAGTTATATTGTGCACGGATTCCAAACTTGTTTGATATGTGAAGTGTAACATATATATATTCTACGTTTTGAGCTCTTATCAAAAGTTAATGTGCTTCAAAAACTTTGCTTATGCAATGGTATGTATCCATAATTGAGAACATTCCATGACAGTTTGTCATGCACATTCTTTTTATTTAATTGTAATATTAAGCAATTACAATGCAAGCTGTTAGACATCTAGCACATAGCACCTAGGTTGGTGTAACACAATGGACTGGTGTTACATAAACAATTGGGAATAACCCTGGTATAACACTACACATTTTTATGTTTTAAAAAAAGTTTAATATTGATGTCAATGAACAAAAATCACATTGTTACTGCATGATATTTTCACATTACATCAACTTTTATTACCCTTTTTCCGTGTAAAACACTTTTCACATTCCCAGAGATTATCATGTATTAGCCATTCATAAAATTAAATGTTTTTGAGTTACACACACAAAGGTAATCTTTATTGTATTGTGTCACATAAGTCAGATTCCGTATTCTTTCTGCAGAGAAATGTTATTAACAAAAATTAGCCATTCAGATTCTTGTTGTTTGCTGCATTGTTTTTTTAATTTTTTTTTTTTCTGGCTTCTTACAAGAAAAGTTGAAAAACTACCTTTCTTATACTTGAAAAACTACCTTTCTTATACTTGAAAAACTACCTTTTGACCCCGACAATAAAAAAGGTTGAGAACCACTGATTTCCAACCAACTACAATCTTAACATGGTTGTATATCAAAGCAACACTTATAGAATACATTTATAAGCTTAAAAATACACAATTGTTTGAGAAACACAATATATATGTTATTTTTATCACTCAACATCAATTTGTGCAGAAATTATGAAGAATGGTGGATTTAAGTGACGAAGCTTCGTATCTTTCTGGAGACGATCTGGTCCAGCTTTCTAAAGAGTCCTTTTCAACAAGCAAAGAGCAGACTGGATTTTGGAAGAGGCTTGTTACATTTGTGAGTGAATGTGGACTTTGTTTTGTTTGCTTTTGTGGCTTAGCTTGCAAAACTTGGATCAGTTGCCACCAGGGTACAAAGGTATCTAGCACAGATTTCATTCAGACAGACTAACTAGTGTGTTGTATCTTGAGGATTTAGTATGAGTTGTAGCACGCATTGAGATTTTTAAACAACTACAATTCAACTTGAGAGTGGAAGTATAAAGACAATTTTTAGTCATTCTAAGATAAGCACAAAAACTATGAAAGCAGTTTAAAGTATATTATATATATACATTTTGATTTTAATGACAAATTAATTTTATTAAATAGTGATTTGTGCTGTAATGTTAAAAATGAAAAGAACACTATTTTGTCAGTCAGTTAAGCATTTTGTTTTAAAATAAGCTAAAAATGCATGTAACATTAAGTCCTTTACTAAATATTAACTCCAGATTTAATCTGTTGTACAGCACTACAGATCTGTTTATGTGGTTACTATTCACATTCTTAAAAACATGCACTAAACATTTGCCTGCTTTTGAAATGACTATGATATCATTTTAAAGACAATGCTTCCATACTACGTTGTTTCTCCCATATTCTAGCATTTGACTTCACTAAAATTGTCATCACTTGAAATGGTAACTTTTTCAAAATAGTTAATTGTAAGAATAACAACATATAGATAATATTGAAACATGAATACAATGGTTAGAAGGAAGTTAAACGAAAGAGAAAATGGGATTTATCGAGATCACAATGGAACCAATGATTACATTTTAAATATTGATTCTGACAACAAGGTAATATTGGAAAAAAGATTTGTTTTGTTTGGTAATCCTTGCTGTTAAAAGTTAAAAACGATATAATATGCTTGGTTTGTACAATTGTAATTTGCTATTTACCCAACTTTAGTCAATATATAATACTGGTGTTCATAGCTCATTAGCATTAAACCTTGTGTAAATCCTCACTTCAGTGATTGTGTGATGAACAGAAAGATATTCAAATTTCAAAAACCCATACATTTTGTCTTCATTTTTATCAGTATATTGCAACATTAATGAAATGTTCCAATGCCCTCCCAAAACAAACATGTAACATGTTGTCTGCGAAGAATCATGCTTAACAGCAAAAAGTTATATTATCAGTCCTTTATTCACAACTTTTGCTGTATAAAAAAGTTTTTGTTATCAAAAATATATCATTCTAAACTTTTTGATACGTTGACATACTTTTAATACTAGAATATATCCCCCTTTAAACAGCAAGTGTGTAATGTCTGAAACAGGATATTAGTGACACCATGCTACTACAATCAACTGATGCAGAAAAGGAAATGCACAGGTTATATTGGGACAATTAGATCTGTACCTGTATGTATATTGAAAGCCTGTTAATATGCTGGTGTGTCTGTATGAAGTGGGTAGTGTAGTGCTAATAAGGAGGGTTTTCTTTCAAACAGCTTGACAGGATATTTGTTTATGTTTTGTTGGTGTACTGTTTTAAATGCTTTCAAGAATATAATGTATGATCTATATCATATGTGTGTAAAACTAGATGTAAAGTTTTATTATTGGTTATAACTGCAATTTGACATGCTTTTTTCTTAGGATTAACCAAACTATGCAGTGTACTAACTATGCATGTGTTGCACATGGAATCACAAGCTGTAGCTTATCTGTTTGTAATGCCATGTGCAATAAAATCGAATATAACCAGAACAATAGCCTTTGTTAAGTACAGGTTCTGTTCAAATACAAACATGCCAATTTTGCAAAAGTAACACGTTTCCTCTAACATTCAGCAAATAAATTCTATTTGAGGACAAACTCTGGAAATGTTGCCTGTGTGTCTTTTGTAAGAAAACCATTGTTCATGTTCCTTGTAACCTTTTTTTCTCAACCTTGACATATGGTAAACAATAAAGGAAAAGGACATGATATTTAAACAAGCACTGTTTTTAGACAGACTTCGTGGCACATTCGTTACTCTTGACTAAACCTATGAATTTATTGCTTGTGTTATTTTTTTGTAAGTTAACAAGCTATGTATTCCTCCAAGGCCGTTCAACCTCTTCTTTCGTCTGCTCGAGCTAAAGCAGTTCTCAAAGGTGGATACCAAAGCACAAGTTTATCCGGGACCAAGGTAGGTTACATTTTTGTGTTCGTTTTAATGTAAAAAAAACTGCCTGTACAAGCACAAATAGTAAAATTATAAAGTTTCATACTCAAAACTATTGAATTGTAGTGAAAAAAACTTGCTTGAATTTTTTTTTACCACAAGCAATGTTTGAAGAATGCACTTTAGACTTTTGTGATGCACTTTTTGAAAACATATTTAGCTCCATGTATACAACAATTTAATCCTAAGTAACAATTATTACCAGCTAATACCTGTTATAACTCATGTAGATGACAAGCAGTTAATGTTTTGGGACCTAATTGTATGTGTTTCATTACTTTCATGAATGTGTATTATATTAAGTTTTAGTTTTGTGCATAATCATGCATCCATTCCACAACAACTTTACATGACATGGAATCAGGAAATGGCTGCAAAAATCTTGTGATTAAAAAAGTGCTGATACAAAAATGTATGGCACATTAGTAAAAAGCAAAGCAGCTAGGTCTTTAAGACTAGAGCTGCAAGTAGCAAGGGTCACAAAAAGTGGAAATGCCATTTGAAAAGCGAAAGGCATGTGTTTACTAATTGTTGATAGAGGTTGATATATTGTGCATTGTGTTGAAGATGTTTTTGTTTTTTATGTAGCCACAAGTGAAGCGGCAGGAGTCGAGTGAGATGAAACACTCTTGGGGTTTGAAAGCTGATGAAGCCTCAGAAACAACAGTAGATGAAGTAGGTGGAATTTCTTCAAACAACAAATTAAAAAAAAATGAATCTGCTGCAATACTGAACAGAAACCGTGTAACATTTGGGGTTTGGGAGTTCTAACTGGGTCATGAATTTTTTTTAATGACAAAATCATGCAATGGTATATTATAGACAACATACCAACAACTTAGTTGAACTTTTGTTTGTTGTGTAACATTGTAAAACTTTTCTTAAAGTTGCAAAAGATATATTGATCAGTGCCAATTGCAGAAATGATTGTAATTTGTTTTGGAGTCCTGAACATATAATCATTGAAAGAAAACATTTACAAAATTATACTTTATACACCCAAGGCAAATAATAATCGACTGAATTATTGATATGGCTATTTTAAGTGACTTAGTTCAACCAACTATCAACTATATTATGTAAAATTCTAAAATACAGTTTCAGCATTAATAGACCTGCAGGACTGCCCTATTTTACAAAACGACCTTGATTTTAAATCTTACATAAAAGGGTCACAAAATACAAATGTCTAAATGCAAAACAAACTCCTAAAATCTTGTCAGACAGTAAAAATAGAGCTTTCGCCATTTACTTGCGATTTACAATTTCCTTCCCCTGTGTCATTTCCCTAACTGTGATTCAAGAATGCCTTAGCTACTTGAGATACATATGGTGATGTGTCTTAACATTTTAAGGGATAATTTGTCTGCCGGACATTGAACATGAATTTAGAAAGTGCCTATCACGTTCATGTATATTAAGAACAGAACATACATGCACAACTCTTTAATTAATGATGAATGTCAGCTAATAAGAATTTAATGACACATTTAAATAATTTGGATCTTACCCTAATATGTCAAAATGGGTGTAATATTTAAAGCTAAAAAGCTGCTTTATGTAAACCCTGGCCATTTGCAGATACTCCTTTAAATTTTCTGACCTGTTAAAAAACACATGTTGCAAAGGGAAAATATACATAAAAGTGGATGTAACTGCTACGTCAAAAAATCACAATTATTGACTTGTTTGTCAGAATCTGCATTAAGTTTTGTGTAAAAATTCCCTTAACAGGTAGAAACTGCTAAAACATCAATGCAATGAAATCCATACTAATACAATGAAGATAAAACCTGTGCACAATAGATAAAAAATTCATGTCAATGATTTTGTTTCATCTTATTTCTAAGTGGGAACTAAATTCACAAAAATTGCTCAGCTTTAAGCAGCTACAATTTAATACATGGTTCACTACATTAATGTCAGTTCATTGAAGATAATTGGTTGTGTGAAACAAGCTTACACACAAACCACAACATTGATAGTAACTTGCCACAGGCAGTTCACATTCCATTGTTTTTTTGGTGTACTGTAGTATACATAGCTTGTTAGAAACTTTACAAATAAATACACATGCGATGAAAAGAGATGCAAAATGCACAAAAAAGGTGTTAGGTTTGAATGTTGTTGAACATGATACTGTATTTAAGTTTTTCTTGTACCTTGCTTTGCCTATCTGTTTGTACATTGGCATTCAGCAATTAAACTTCCTGTTTGGCTAGTAGTAATATAGGAGATGCTTCAATGTAACCAATTATTATCAAATATATGTTTTTGTGTTTACCAGAAACTGGCCTTTTGTTATTGGTAGGTAAAATTGTGACCAGAAAAAAAACTCAACTATAATTTGTAGTTGCTAATATGCTGCTTAAATGATAAACTGCATTTCCCAGGCAATCAATTTTACAAGAAAGACCTAAATTTGTATAAATGCTAAACAAGACCCAGGTGTATGTTAGCCACAAACTTATTAGCTGTAATTATGACTTCAGTGCTTCGATTTAATCAAGAACCACATAACAAATTTTCCCAATTACGCCTTTGATGGTTTTAATCCTAGGTCCTTATACAGCAATCATTTGAACAATTTTCTTATTTGACAGTTTAAATCATTCTTCCTTGATATACCACAGGGTAGATAGACACTGCTTAATTAAACTGACACTATTTAAGGTGGGGCCTCACATCAGACTTTAAGAGCCCACTCTTTGTTAAATTTTGATAAAAGACCCAATTTTAAATGATCTTTGTATGGTTTAGCATGGTTTCTAGCGTAGCATGGTTCTGTAGTGTACTTGTATGGTTTCTATTGTGTAGTCCGGGGGTGGGGAACCTTTTTGTTTGTGAAGGTCGCCAAACGGTTTATCGACACTCGTTCAGGCCGCACAGACTATTTCTCAGGCCAAGGACAGTGGCTATTGGACTTACAGTCCAAGCTATATAAAATTCGTCACGACATTTCCACCCTTACTACAACATTCAGGGTTTCTTTAACATAGAAACTCGCTTGTTTATCAATATCAATCTAAGAGCGGCTTGTGACATCACAGACGAGTTTAAGACATTCGATTATGCGCAAACTATTGTTCTTTTGCAACACAAGTAAGATTGTAGAACCTTGGTCTCTTGGCAGTTCTGCGGATATCGCTTTGTGTATAAGTACGCAAACATTTTGCTCTAGTTTCAAAACCGCTGCCCTAGAACCAATCAAATAGTAATGTGAAATGAAGTTAAAAAATCCGTTTCTGTCTAGTTTTTAGCGCCTGGTGCAGTGAGTATTATCAACATCCTAAATTGTATTCTGACATCGAAGGCCGCACTTAGTGCCCTAAAAGGCCGCATGCGGCCTCTAGGCCACAGGTTCCTCACCCCTGATGTAGTCTGTTAGGGGGAAAAGAAAACATTTTGAGATGTTAGGGGTAGGAACTTGTGGAAAAACTTTAGGAACCAATGCAGAAAGACAAGTGTTTGCTTACCTTTCATCTTTATTGTACATTTTCAGATCCTCAGCAGGCTCCAGTGTGACATCAAGTGGGGACTAAGTGATGGCGAGGTTGCTAGACGACGTAAGATCCATGGTTACAATGAATTTCAGATCAAGCAGGATGACCCACTGTGGAAAAAGTATTTACAACAGGTATTATTATAAACTTTTGTTTGATATGTTGTTGTAAGTAAAACATTAATAAACATAAGATTGCTAAGATGAACATATTCATACTGGGATCAGCCCTGATCAGTGCTGATGCAGACCAGAGAATACGGCATACATATCGATAAATCATAGTACGCCAGGCCTCTTTCGTGGGTTTGAATCCCACCGCAGTGCCTTGCCATATGGGAATGCTTGGAAGGTCAGCTGATTCGGTACAACGCCTTTAATAGGCCTGGTGTACTATGAAACATAAGATTGTTCACAAAATAATCACAGAAACTTGCTTGTACAAATTATAACACTGCACTTTCTTTGCATCCAGTTCAAAGATCCTCTTATTCTTCTACTACTCGCATCAGCTGTTGTCAGCATTGTGATGAAACAATATGATGATGCTATCAGCATTGCTGTTGCAATAACCATTGTTGTGTCAGTTGCTTTTGTACAAGAGTTCCGTTCAGAAAAGTCGCTAGAGGAACTAAGCAGGCTTGTGCCACCCTCTTGCCAAAGGTAGATTCTACTAAAATGTTTACTTGCCTGATTTTTAAGCTTTTTTTCCAACTTTGTGTTTTGAAACCAACGCCAGTCAATGCTAAGGTGAAATTGTATTACGATTGTTTGGTGTATGAACTGCCAAACCATCATTAGGCCATGTCAAATATTTTCTTATTTGTGTATCTTTTGTCCATTGAAACCAAGTCAATAACTAAAAAAAATTATTAACACAAGTAAGTAAACAATTTGATAATATGATGATAGTAATACACAAGAAGCAAATTAACAGCAGATAACATATGGTCACAATGACAAACATAATGGTGTTTTTGTCCCCCATTAATAATAAAACACAAACACACAATCTATTTTGTTGTGAGGTGTACACATGTTACTAATATGCCCTGTAAATAAAACTTCTTTTATATCCAATAGCATGCGAGGTGGTACGCTACAAAAGTTCCTTGCCCGTGAACTAGTTCCTGGTGATAATGTTCATATTTCAGTGGGTGATCGAATACCAGCTGATATCAGATTATATGAGGTAAGAGTTGGTGTTTGGAAATCACAAATCTAACGAGAGTTTACAACAACATCCTCGATATTATGACTTGTTGTTTTGACGGATGGTTGATGGAGAAAAAAACGCCTGACTTAAACCCCGGCTCCGAACTCGAAACTACAAGTCTAAAATCCTGTCTAAACCTTATTAAAAAAGCCCAAATCAGGCCCTAAAGTTAGTAAATATGCTGCAAAAATAGTATAGAGTGCAAAATCATGCCCGAATCGAGCCCATTTTATTAAAATTCAGACCCGGAAAATTTTTTTTAAGGCCCTGTGCTTCGTAATTTCCAGTTGGGCTTGGGAGGTTGTAAAACGGACAGAATAAAGACTATACGTTGCAAATATAATAAAAAAAACTTTAAACCAGAATGAACAACGAATATGTTTTGTGTTCAACAGGCAGTAGATCTTTACGTGGACGAAAGCAGTTTTACCGGAGAAACCGAACCCATCATGAAATCGACAGAAGTCCTTCATATGTCTCCTGGCCGCAAATCACACAGCACTCGAACCAATGTTGCTTTTATGGGAACGTTAGTCCGCTGTGGCTATGGAAAGGTAATGGATGCTAAAAAATAGCAGAAATCCTAAAATGAATTTTTTTTTTTCTTAAATAAGTTTTACGTTTTTTTTAATTCTGATTTTCACTGCGTTCTTAGCTATTTTCATGTATTATTTTTTAAGGGAATTAAATAATTTCTAGCCTACCCCTTGCCACATGGAAATGCTTGGCCGGCTGATTCGGTATGACGCCTTTAATCGGGCTGGGGTACTGTGGTTTATATATGAGTGTGCCGTGATCGCTGGTCTGCATAGATGCTTCAGGGCTGATCCAATTTATGAATTTATGTTCATCTTACCTGATATGCATACTAAAGATTAATTGCGTAACCGGTATCGCCCGAGCGAACAAGCAAAACAATTTAAATTTTGAAAGCGACCGTGCTGTTTTAGTTTCACCACCAACGCTTAAGTCCAGAATTTTCATCAAGCCTGTGTGGCGTCTTAAGACATGCGCATATGGCGTAGGGTTGTATTTACACAAAGGAAATCGGGCAGGAAAACACGTGGTAAAGGGAAATTGTAGCACTAAAATAGAGCTAAAACAACATGGTCCCGGAAATGGATGCATGACACTGAAACGCTTTGTTGCAACAAATTGTGGATTTTAGCAAAACGTGGTGTGTCACGTGATGGTTATCGTGTTGTTAGCGCCTGACTTGACTCCTATTTTGTAAAAAAAAAGCACGGGATGTCGACGACCAGGAGTGTGCAACCTTTTTCGTCAGTGGGCCATATAACCAATTTCGGACATCAAGCGAGGGCCACACAATTTTTTTCACGTACCGTATTTACTCGTTTTTTTACCCTCTGTTGGCGTGGCTTGCATTATAATATCATGTCGATATTATTTCCACACCCCTGCGTTTTGTTTTATTTTGCGTTTAAAATCAACTTTAAAATGTTAGGTGCAAGAAAGTTTCGTATATTACGTCACATTCGGTATAGATACGCAACAAGCACCTAGTGCGAATAGAAGACCATAGGTCTGGGTGAATTAGGTTCCATACGCTGGTTGAGCTTATTCTTGTTACGTATAGCAACTTAGGAGATTAACCGAAAACTAGCGGGGATTTTTTGCTGAAATGTGCATTTTTACTTGCTTTGAATCAGAGTGTTGTTGAGAGCCACACTAAACGGCTTGGCGGGCCGGATTGTGGCCTGCGGCCCGCGGGTTGCACACCCCTGGTTTAGACCATCAGGGGTACATTTTAGGATGTTGATATTACAGACTGCACCTGGCGCTGTAAAACAGACAGAAACGTATTTTTTTACCTTTATTCCACATTAGTATTTGATTAGTTCTAGGGCAATGATTTTCAAACTAGAGCCAAATGGTCCCGAAGTGGTACACAGAGCGAATACCGTAGGACTATTAAAAGCCCAAGGTTCTGCAATCTTACTTTGCAAAAGAACAATTGTTTGCAACATAATCGAATGTCTTAAACTCGTCTGTGATGTCATAAGCTGCTCTTAGATCATTGATATTTGTAAACAAGCGAGTTTCTTGGTTAAAAAATCCCAAATGTTGTAGTAAAGACGGGAATGTAGTGAGGTATTTTATTTAGCTTGGACCGTAAGTCCTACAACTCTACAAGAAAATAGCAAAACGACAATTCTGTAAGTCGAAAAGTTTCAACACTTGTGTCCTTGGCCTGGGAAATAGTTTATGCGGCCTATGTCGATAAACCGTTTGGTGGCCTTTATAAACAAAAAGGTTTCCCACCCCTTGTTTAGACTTTTACAAACAATCGGAGCGCAAATTTTTATTGAATCCAATTACCCGAAATAAACGGCAAGTTTGGTTTGATATTCTACTCTGAACATCCCTAGCTACTAGCATAGTACGCCAGGCCTACTGAGGGCGAAATAGTAAATCCGGCCTGGCGTACTATGATTTATAAACGAGTATACCGTGATCGCTGGTCGGCATGAACGCTTCATGGCTGATTCCAGTACGTTTGTATGTTCACCTTAGCCTATAGCTGCTAGGCTGGTAATATTCTTTCCAGGCCTACAAAATCCATTCAGAGCAGTTTTAAAATCAATATTGGGCAAAAGAGTTTTATATTTGTCACAGCCGGCAGTCATATACTGTATTTCAATATACAGTCGCATCAAATAGTCTCTGTGTCCGCAGGTAGTGCATCCCTGGTTTATACCAAGTACCAACCACTGTAAGGTTTCAAGCTTTTTGAAAACCTTACAAAAATCCATTTTTTAGGGAATTGTAATAAGCACAGGAGAGCATTCAGAGTTTGGTGAAGTGTTTCGCATGATGCAGGCGGAGGATCCACCAAAAACTCCTCTGCAAAACTCGATGGGAGACCTCGGGAAACTCCTGTCGTTCCTCTCATTTTGTATTATCGGTAAATGTTGCAATTTGTTTTCTATAGATAACATGGTTTGCTGCGTATAAATCAGTTTTTTTATTTCATGGTAACACATGTCCCTTCGAGTAAAGATTTTTTTTCTTATTTAAACACACTCAATTTGGATTTTTACTCTATGGGTTATGGAAAATATGCCTTCTACAGAAGCGAATAAAGGTGTATCCTATGTGGCACTAACATTACAGTTTATAAATTATGCTCTGACCGAATTAGTAACGAAGAATTTCTTTTCTTGCAGGCGTAATCATGCTTCTGGGGTGGATACAAGGTCGCCCACTGCTGGACATGTTCACTATAGGTGTCAGTCTTGCTGTGGCCGCCATTCCTGAAGGTTTGCCGATCGTTGTCACGGTAACCCTTGCACTTGGTGTGATGAGAATGGCATTGAAAAAGGCCATCGTGAAAAAACTGCCGATTGTGGAAGCATTAGGTGAGATTTATTGACAAGATTGTGGCTTTACTTTGTGAAAACCAGACAACTTTTTTTCTACTGTCATCTAAGATGAACTTGTTTTCACAACAGGGATCAACTCTAATTGTCAGTGTAGGCCAGCAACCATTGCACACTTACATGCAAATCATAGAACGCCTATTGAAGTCGTTTTATCGAATCACGCCGGTCTCCCAAGCATTCCCACATGAAAAGATATAGTCTAGAAAAGGCTAACCTTTACTGGGATTCGAACCCACGAATAAAGCATGTCCGGGCTGGTGTTTGAGAGGCCCTACTTTGAGTGAATAGTCTGAGGCGATTGCTTTATATACACTCGTTAAATGTTTTTGTAATTCGTGGTCTGGAGCATTCTTATTCAATCTACTTGTTAGATATCACAGGCACCTCCAGTGTTGTTTAAGGGCACAGTACGCCAGGCCGGTGAGATACAATACGACGTTTTGTGCTTTAAATCATTTAATACGCTCTCAAAAAGCGACGCCCTGTACCGCTTGCTTTATATCTTTTAACAAAGTTCAAGAAATATGAGATTTTTTGTCATGAGATTCATGTTTGCTTTCAGGTTGTGTGAACGTGATATGTTCAGACAAAACTGGAACGCTGACAAAAAACGAGATGACAGTTACACAAATATTTACAGCAAGTCAAATACTGGCAGAGGTAATGGAAGTTTTTTTAAACTTTTATACACGATTAGAACATAAGATTTGTGCAATTTGAAAGGGGAAATGCTACTCTTTCTGACCTAAACTAAACTTAATAAGTGGATTTATTAAAATAAAATCGCATACTACTACCTTACAAAGTATTTGTAGCAAACAATTTTTACATCAACTATATTTTTTTCTTGAAGTATAATATGTTCCCCAATTTATCTTTTCAAAAAACTACTTCAAATTGAGATAATGCGTTCTGTTCTTTTACCGGCAAAACAATGCATTTTTCCACTACTAGTGTGTCACCGTCACGCATACGCACATGCGCGTAAATGAATCATGTTTTTGTTAGTTTTCAATAAGGTATGTGGGATCTAGTCTCTTGTCGGTTGTCACTTAAATATAACAACATCTCGATGCTGCCCTGTTTGGCAATCCAATTTTACTTAACTTGAAAAAAATCTTGCCGAAAATTTTCAAAAACAAAGTTTATGAACAACAATAACCAAGTATCATTAAACTCGTAAGCCGATAAAAGTTAAACAAATGTTTTTTTTATCCAGGTATCTGGTGTTGGTTACAACAGCAACGGACAAGTTACTGTGTTTGACGAACCAGTCACCACACAAACTCATCCTGATATTGACGCTGCTATTGAGGTACAGACTCACAAGATATGAATATCATAACACAAAAACTTTTTTTAACAGTTATGTGTCGCATATGGTGCAAATCGAACCCACATGCTCACGACAGCTCAGGTCTAGGTTTACTTTTACCTGTAGCAGGAATTTGACTGTCATTACACTTTGTTTCTCCGTGGAATTTTTGAAATAAGACAAAATAAGGACCCAGGTCAAAACCAAGGACATTTCTTAGAATTAAGGACAATACATTTTACATCTTGCCCAAATAAGGACAAATCTTAGAAATAGGACGGCATGGCAATCCTGGGTATATACACACTTAAACGCGTTTGGAAAATAACATGTGTGGAAGTTATGGTGCAATAATAATCTTTTTTCTATAGGTTGGAGTTGTTTGCAACAATGCTCGCATTGAGAACAACACTTTGCTGGGGCAGCCAACAGAAGGAGCTCTGCTTGCCGTCGCCATGAAGGTAGGGGAAATATTTGAATTTAAGTTAACAATAGGATGTAAAACACAGGACGCATTTTTTGTCCAGTAAACAAAATACGACTTTACCAGGAGTGTCTTTCTTTAAAACGGTTCAATTTTTTTAGGTTCAAGTTTTTAAATCTCAATATTTTTTTCGATAGTTCGGCATCGAACATCGAGCTGACAACTTTATCCGAACCGATGAACAGCCGTTCTCTCATGAGCGAAAGTGGATGACTGTATCGTGTTACCGTGAAAACGACCCGGTACGTGCCATAGAAAACCATAAATCTGCCTTAATGTTCAGTTTACCTTGTGTAAGTGGTAATTCTCGCTCAGTCGAAACCTTTTTTTATTCCACAAACACCTCCCCCCCCATTTCGAAACAAAATTCTTATCATGTGTCATATGTTTGTGACATTACAATCGATAAACAAGATTATTTCACGCATACGATTCATGTAAAGCAGATATAGCCAACATTTTAGCTATTGACAGCAACAACAAAGGTTCTTATTCCACCAACGGCCGCCAGTGTATGTACGTTTTTTGTTGTTAAGTTACATCTTTGAAGAATTAGCATTAGTACCAAAATACACCTTCTTTCTTGGGCCCATGCCCTGATGCCCCTTCAATCCCTCGATTTTTTGCAGCGCTGTTAAAAGCCTGGCACCCGGCAAAATAGTCTAAATCCATACACGGCCGCCAGTACATGTATTTTAGTATACACGTCGCAGGTTATGCAGAAACTTGGCCCAACGGTCCAGCGCGCCTGACCCACAAACAAAAACAAAATCTGGAGCGGGCATTGTCGTGGGTTCGAAGCCCGTCAAAATAATTGTGCAACTCGCATTTAAAGATGATGACAACAATGTCTCTTGCAGGATCGCACGACTACGATGTTTATGAAGGGAGCGGTGGAACGGGTTTTAGTGCAGTGTGACACCTACCTTGATTCGAACCACCCAATGCCGCTCACCAAATCCATGATTGACAAATTCGAGGATCAGGCAAAATTCATGGGTTCAACTGGATTGAGAGGTAGCATTGCTGCTTAAGTTAAAAACACAATAAACATATACGCCAGATGTTTGTAACACATGTCCCCTTTGTCATGGAGTTTAGCTGCTCTGCAGAGAAAATTAAAAATTTCAAAACCTCTTTATTTAAATTTCCTGTTTTTGCTGATACATATGTGCCACTTATGCATTAGAAAGCAGCTTTTTTTGCTAAAGGAATATATGGTGGGCTTATACTGAAACACGTCAGTGAAAAGTGATTTCGTGCTATAAAATTTTGTAAAAGTAAAGAATCTTGTTGATGTTTGTAAGATAACCATGACACGCAAAGGTTTATATAAATACGTTTAAAGCCAGAACTAAAACCGAAAAGTAAACTATGAAATGTTTTTACGCACAAATTAAGTATCAAACTTTCTATGGGTGTTTTGGTCGTCTGTTTAAGCTGGGTTATGGAAAGGAATAGGCCTTTCAGCTGATAAACTGTGCCATGTTCAAATTCAGTGTACTTTACTTTAAATTATTGCCTTAGATTGATGTGAAGACGGTTATAGAAAGCGTGATTACGTTATTATTTATTTTTAGTGCTGGCATTAGCAAGGGGAAGTACCTTGGGTAACCTCACTTTCGTGGGACTGATGGGGATAATTGACCCACCTAGAAACGGGATTCACGAAGCAGTACGAGTTCTCTCCGCTGCGAATGTTCACATTAAGATGATTACTGGTGATGCAAAGGAAACAGCAATATCAATTGGTAAGATATATTACATATAGAAGTATGAAACAGTGCCGTTTCAGGTAAAAATGCAGACACACGATGTTGTTTTAGGTTTGTTTTCGTATTTTTTAACCCTTTTGCCCAGAAAAAATGTGAAAATCGCATACATCATAGATAGAAGCTTTTGGACTGTTGATTTCGATTTCAATTGTCTCTTGGGTCTCTGTTTATATTTTCCTTAGTTGTCCAAATAACCCAACTAAACTGTATAAGTTACATAGTTTCTTCGAATGTGTCTGTCTCTGCTCTAACTGCTCGCACAATACTATGGAGTGTAAAAAATCAAGTCCTTCTGAAACTTATGTTTCTCGCAGCTGCACGTTTAGGAATTTTCTCGAAGGGAGGTCGAGTGATGTCGGGTTCCGAGATCGAATCTTACGACATCCACCAACTTTCCGACCGAATTCAAAACGTCGAAGTTTTTTACAGAGCCAACCCAAAACACAAACTGAAAATTGTTAAGGTATATGGACTGCTTAGTTTCTGATTCTGTTATGAGACTATTGGCTTCCCTTAAACCAGGGGTACTTAACCAAGGGGTGCGAGAACTGTTCCTAGGGGGTGCGCGGATGCTGAATCATTAAGGTTGGTTAGGTTTATTCTGTATAAATACAAAAACCCATGGGGCGCGAAAATTGATTGGTGATTTGAAAGGGGTGCAGCAAGGAAAAAAAGGTTAAGAACCACTGCCTTAAACCAAGGGTTCTTAACCAGGGGTATGTGTACTCACTGTTGCTGTGGGTACAAAGCACCTAAACATGGGTTACTGTGGTTTAAATACGGACTGTTTGGGTGTATTGTCAAAAGTAAACTTTCAGTTTGGATTGAATGTGAGTGTGCTGAAAGAAGTAAATACAAGTGAAATTGCAGTTAATATATGCATTTAATTTGTTTTGTCATTTTAAGTTTCTTGTCAAATATAACTTTTTTTGGCTTTTTAAGTTTTTCTTTTGTGTACGCCATGGTAAACTAGGGGTACGAAAATTTTTTGAAGAAACCAAAAAGCTAAACAGGTTACCACTTTCTTTTTATTATTTTGCAATTAATTCTCTTTTGTTCACAGGCCGAATAAAAAATTACAATTGCCACAGCAACACATAAACGGTCCAATAAAACGTTTTTAAAATTATTATTTCCTTAATAAAGCAGATTCACAAAATTTTTCAGTATTTTTTAACGCTGCTCTTTGGTTCCCAAAAAATTCTCAAACAAATGTTATGAATAAAAAAAAAATTTCCCTGACTATAGCATACTTCTGTTGTATCCCAACTCCGCGGCAATCACATGCTAACATTTCTACGCAGGCGCTGCAAGAGCTCGACCTAGTGGTGGGAATGACTGGCGACGGAGTAAACGACGCGGTAGCATTAAGGAAAGCCGATGTTGGAATTGCAATGGGTGAAGCGGGTACTGATGTGTGCAAGGAAGCTGCTGACATGATACTGGTGGATGATGATCTGTCCACTATAATGTGAGAATTAGACACAAACTATATGTATTTTTGTGGTAAGAATAATAGAGTGTACATTGTTGCTGCGTTGACTTTTTCAGAACGAGGGTTTTCATAATAAATTAAGAACTCAAACAAAAGTTTGTCCAATACACAAAGGTGACACAAAGAGCACTGGCGAATATTTAAAACTAAAATTATGTGAAAATGCTCAAGGTTAAGGGCTATTTGTATTTGGGTATGGATTTTGGTGAGGTTTTTTTCTGACCTTAGATTTATTTAATAATCTTATCCTTGCCTAACTGCTAATTTAAGAACTGTGCCCTTTACGTCACCTACGGGTATTTAGCAAGCTTTGGGTTGTGATAGTTTATGAAAAATAACATCACCTTCTCATTGACTAAACAACACTTTTAACCATTATAGTTTGTTTGTGGTAATGGTTTTGGACGTTGTAGTACAAAATTTCTTATGAGTGAAACGCAAATTAGTGGTGCACTTTTTTTCTCACCAGGTGTGCAATAGAAGAAGGAAAGGGAATTTTCTACAACATCAGAAACTTTGTGCGCTTTCAACTTAGCACGTAAGCAGCTCTTTCCTTTTTCAATCGCTTACATCTTGTTGTACTTGTAAACAAAAGCAAGTGAAACATCGGGCCTTAACCGAAACCATTTTACGGTTTAAATTTGCACCTAGCTTTGATGACAACTGATTCTATTCCCGATACTTAATTAGACAAAAATATCAAAAGTTTTCACGGGGAGAGTCTGATTTATCTGATTACTCCATGGCGGATGTAGGATGGTATACCCAAAGTCTGTTTAAAACACAAGTTGTCCAACCTATTGTTACGTAATAAAGCCTATGGAGCCATTTTGTGTCCAAAATGATACAGTGGGTAGAGGAAAATAACACATAAATTGTCTGATATTTACAAACTGGAAATTTTAAACGCGAATATGATTCGCCAAATTGAATAAAAATTTCGGGTTCTAACATTTCACCGTAATATTAAAAGCTAAATTGCTTTTTTTCATGTAAATTTTGCCTCTTTTTTTGTAAACTTAAAATATTTGCATTCAGCGTGCGTTACCACGCTCAAATGTTAGAACCCAAAAGTTTGATTCGATTTTGCCTGTCAATTTCGCGTTAAAGTCCACCAATTTGTAAAAATCAGACAATTTATGTGTTTTTCCCTATACCTGCTGTATTAATTTGGACACAAAATGGCGTCCATGGAGCTCTATCGCGTAACAATGGGTTGGACTACTTGTGTTTTATACATTCTTATATACGTAACAATGGGTATACCATATCCGTCAATATCTTATTCAATTTAACTCGAATTTTTTACTCAACTTGTCGTATATATTTTTAATTAAATCTTGATGCAAACTTACGTTAAAATCTCCCGGAAAAATCGCACTTATGGTCTGTTCGAAATTTCTTTTGTTGTGAAGTAATTTTTTCTTCTATTTTCAGGAGCATCGCTGCTTTGTCCCTTATCGCGCTTTCCACTTTGTTAAAACTTCCCAACCCCTTAAACGCAATGCAGATTTTATGGATTAACATTATCATGGACGGACCGCCTGCTCAAAGGTAAGTTAACTACTAACGGCAATGTCATGCGGTCATGGGGTGACGAAATTTTATGCTTGACGTATTGCTTTTTGTGAACCAAACTTTTTGTACACGAGTTTTCTTTAAATATGGCCAGTAATTGTAATTAAGTAATTAATTAAGACAGAAATTAAGCTGTAATTAAGACACAAGCTGGGTAAATGAATCAGATTTTATGTAGTTGGCTTTAAGTATGTTATGGTCTGTCAGCTAGCTAGCGTATCATACACAGTGTTGTATAATGCCAAAAATGTTTTTGTATTTTTTTTATGTAAAATTTAAGTAAGAAATTAATAAGAATCAAAATATTTTGTAGTTAAGTATAGCTGTAAATTGTTTTGAGATGATCATGCTACTTCAAAAAATAACTTGTTCGAAAAAATTGAAAAACACTTATGGAGTTATTGCGATCCTATCCCAGTCGTACGTTGTTTCGCCCAACTATCAAATAAAATTAAGACACTTTGTATTAAACCCCAACAGTATTGTTGAAGTCAAAAATATTTTATATAGTCTTGGCGTGGAACCCGTCGACAAAGATGTGATTCGACGACCGCCGCGGAAAGTGAAAGACCCCATTGTGACGAAAGAATTAATTCTTCGGGTTCTCATGTCGGCTTCTATTATCGTCATGGGAACGCTTTACATATTTTGGCGCGAGGTTGGAATATTTGCTTGATTTGTTGTTTGCTTTCAAATTACGTGTGTGACGTCACTAACCCGTATGCAATATGACGTCAACAGATGCGTGACAACATAATCACCCCACGTGATACCACGATGACTTTTACCTGTTTTGTAATGTTCGACATGTTCAACGCGCTTGGGTCAAGGTCTCAGGTAAGTGATGACGTCACTACAGATGACGTCAATACAGTTGACGTAGTTTTGTTTATGTGTCGTCGCTAGGTTCCAACTTTCGTTTTTTTTGAAATACTACCGCTTGTAAGATTTTCAAATATTCGTGATTGTGTTTGTTCTGTGCAGACAAAGTCTATATTCGAGATCGGTTTCTTTGCAAATCGAGTGTTTTTACTCGCTGTGGGAGGTTCACTGATTGGACAACTACTCGTGATTTACTTCCCACCACTTCAAGCAGTGTTTCAAACTGAGCGTCTTACACTTATAGGCAAGTTACATCCACGTTCTTTTTTATTGTTATTATCCTGAAAAGATTATAGTGAAGGAGTTTCTTCATTGGTGCTAAACTTGTTAAATCCTGTTTTTGTTCTCCAAAATACTCTTTTTCAAAAATTCAAAATGCAAAAACTTTTACTCCACTTACATTACAACCAATGAAATGCTTTATCATACATTTTTGTTTCCAGATTTATTTCACTTATTGTGCATTTCATCGACTGTTTTTATTGCTTCTGAAATCTGGAAATTCTTTCTGCGACTTCGTGAAAAGAAACAGAGGAAACGGTCGAGGAAGGAAACGTTTGAACTTGTGTAACCCCGCGACCTACAATAACCCCTCGTGACGTAAAGTGTACTTTTACTCGTTGCATAGCAATATCCAGACAAGAGAGTTTTTACCTTAAAAGGTCACGAATTCGTCACAATTTACATGACGTACTAGTTGTGTTATCGACTAAGTGCAGTTCCTAAACAACGCCGGCCACTGTGACATCATCAAATTATGACGTCATGTATATAGCACCTGAATGTGCAGTATTTTGCCTTTACTTGCAATTGAGAGCGTTGCTTGTGATTTAACTGCACGAATAAATTACACTATTGCCTTGACGGGCGACAAAATGTTGTTGTATATTTATGAGGAACTGAAAATAGAAATGTTTTTTCACGTGATTCCATTTAAATAAGGAACTGTAAATGCCAGTTAGGCGAAATATATCTTCCATGTGAAATCATCGGCTGATGGTGTTACTTGGAAAATATTTTCCATTTTTGGTTATTTATTGTCATAAACAGTGATCGTAAATGATCATGCTGTATTGGAGGGTCTGATACTGTTCAGTATAATCATTTCAGTTACATTATGTCTGGATTGCCTTTTAAATAAAAACATTACGTCACGAGAAAACCAACCGAAAACCGGATTTCTTATCGACTTTTTGACACCCGAAAATAGCCTTAGTTTTTTTTCAAAAATCGGGTCAAAATTTTCGATTTCAGAAACCGGTTTGGAGGTTCGGTAGGAGGCAGAAACTGGTCAAAACCGGTTTGAAACAGAAATATTCCCACGAAAACCCACCTAAAACTGGATTTTTCTTCGATTTTTTGACCCCCCCCCCAAAATCGAAAAAACGGAAAGGCTCTAGCCTTAGGTTTTTTCAAAGATCGGGTCAAAATTTTCGATTTTAGAAACCGGTTTGAACCGGTTTGGAGGTTCGGTAGGAGGCAGAAACCGGTCATAACCGGTTTGAAACTGGAATATTCCCACGAAAACCCACCTAAAACTGGATTTTTCTTCGATTTTTTGACACCCCCAAAATCGAAAAAACGGAAAGGCTATAGCCTTAGGTTTTTTCAAAAATCGGGTCAAAATTTTCGATTTTAGAAACCGGTTTAAACCGGTTTGGAGGTTCAGTAGGAGGCAGAAACTGGTCAAAACCGGTTTGAAACTGGAATATTCCCACGAAACCCCACCTAAAACTGGATTTTTCTTCGATTTTTTGAAACCCCCAAATTCGAAAATCGGGTGAAAATTTTCGATTTTAGAAACCGATTTAAACCGGTTTAGAGGTTCGGTAGGAGGCAGAAACCGGTCAAAACCGGTTTGAAACTGGAATATTCCCACGAAAACCCACCTAAATCCGGATTTGTCTTCGATTTTTTGTCCGCCAAAAATCGAAAAAACGTAAAGGCTATAACCTTAGGTTTTTATGGTTTTTCAAAAATCGGGTCAAAATTTTCGATTTTTGAAGCCGGTTTAAACCGGTTTGGGGGTTCGGTAGAAGGCAGAAACCGGTCATAACCGGTTTGAAACTGGAATATTTCCACGAAAACCGACCATAAACCGCGGTCGTTTATTACTCTGCGCTATATGCTGCACAGGCACCTTACCTATTTGGGATGCTGGGGACACCACATAGCGCTTCTTTTAAGTCTGGTCATCTGTTATTTATATATGATCGTGATTTTACCGTTTAGCAGCCTGGACTGATCCCAGTAACAAGTGTGCTCCAGCATATATATCTTAACCAACGGACTATAGTAAAAAGAGCCAAGTTATAAACGAATTTAATAATAAAATATTCACAGACTCACTGTGATATACGATTTCAAAATATGCCTTTCGACACATAGCAGAGATTATAATTGATGAGAAACAACCGTTGTGGATACGTTAATCAAAACTGCAAGCGCTGAAGCAGTGTATATGAACAAAGAAATAACTTCTAAGTCATGGAAACCATAAACAGATTTTTGTGTGAAACAAAAATTCGATTCAGCGCCCAGGAATTTGTAACAATTCTAAATGGTTAATGACTTTATGTTCACTTTTATGCTTTCAATCAAAAGATGTGTCCGCCATAATTTTTTGCCATGGTATAAATCGTATTGTGATGGCGTGTGTCTTTTCCAATTTCGGTGCTTAACTGTGTGTGACGCCTTTATCAGCAGTATATATAAAACCGCACTCGTTCATTTCGTTCTTTTTAGTTCTCTTCTTCTGTCTCTCATTCTCTCCAATAAACAAACGAACTGAAGTACAAGACACGTGTGTGGAGTTTCCAGGACTCCGGTCCTGACAAGCCAGGAGCTTGGGAGGTTAATGACGGTGGTATACCTCTATAATTTGTAGTGACACGGTTGTAACCTTGAGACTCATCAGCGAACATTTATAGTGACTCGGTTTATAGCTTATTCCGAGACAACTCATATTTAACACTACAGTATGTTAAGATCTAAATGATTCAGGATTTTCCACGATTTTTGCTAATGCAAACAGACCGAGGGATTGGTAGATTTACATAACGGTCTAAAGTATTTATATGTCGAAATCAATGCTACAGTCTGTTTAGCAAAACAATTTGGATTTATATTGATTATATCCTGACCAAACTGGTACTATTGTGGCAAATAAGTTTTGTCCATGAATTTAAAACAAGTCGAAATCCTGTGCAACGTCTTTGTAAGAAGTAGAGATTTCAATACATTAATTGTAATGACAAAGCGAAACAAACTAAGCAGCAAACTGACAAACCTATTCACACTTCAAGTCAAAAACATATTTACACTTTATTAAAGGCCACGGTTTAAACAATTTTCCACAGGTTGATTTTGCACAGGAATGCAAGAGAACATTCAAAGTTAAGAACGTGTATAAATCATCCTGAACAATAAAAACATTTTCCAGCAACTGACACAATAAACACACGAAGAAAAATATTTCTCCCCCTCTCATTCACTTTCCTGCCACTGGCCGTTGACTTTTTGTAAATCCAAATGTACGTCACTGCCACAAATAGAAAAGTCAAGGAGTTGAGTATGATGATACCAAGTGAATATGCTCAAGCCTTGTCTGTTGGTTTCACGTAAAGTTTGCTGATGCAAACGCTGTTGGTGCTGTAATATCTATGAAGAAATATAAAGGTATTTAAACATTCAATGCTTTACAACCCATCAGTATTTGCAACCACATACCCAAAATATCCTACAATGTCAAACATTTCAGTGTAGTTATAATCTTTGAGGACATCCACAAAATCAATCCAGGAATAAGCATTTTCTAGCTTCGAACTTGCAGATTCATACTGTTGGGAATCGTTGAGAGTGAAATTATGTTGGAAATTAGCAAACTGCTCAATGAAATTCTCCATGCCTGCACAAAATGCAAAGATGTTTCAAACCGATTAAATAAATAAATGGTAACTATGTTTTGAATAGGTATAAAAAAACGCAAAATCTTACTTGAAAAGTCCACTGCAGCACTTTGGAAAAACGGGTTTTCCTTCATCCATGCTTTGGTTTGAAACAAATGTTGGAATTGGGATGTGAGAGGAATAAATGTCAGAGTGAATGAAATTGACCACGACAATAGAACGGAAAGGATGGCAATTTAAGCTTCGGGTGTAGGGATGCGTTAAAAGGCTGCAAAGAATGATTTATTGTTTAACAAAGCATGGATTTGCAATTACTCACGTATTTTACAGCATAGAGTCGAAATGATGTCAATAGAACCATTCTAAATACTGATGTTTCGCTGGAAAGCAAAACCAATATTCCCATTGTAGTGCAACTTCCACTTGACCTCCAAACAAGGTCATTGGCGCAGTATTTTCCAGGGTAGTGAACATTAGCTGCGCCCAGCATGAGCAGATAAACTCCCATGAGCAGGTCAGAAACAGAAAGATTGAGGACAAGAAGATGGTTGGTGCGAAATGCAGCTGTTGGTGACTTTGTTGTTATCAAAGTTTTTGCTTCCGTAATCGACCTGTGATGCAATTGCAAAATTAAAACGTGATACTTTATGTGTTATTACTATTCTGCATTTCATGTGGCGATAAGTAAAACAAGTTTAAACATACCAAATTTCCAAAGATTGCAAGAAAGCCCATGATCCACACAATAGTTCGTAAGTCGTAACAATGGATTAGCAATTAGCTCGTATCGCGAGGAGAAAATGTTCTCATCTGTTCTAGTCGACTTTGATGGACATTCGTCACTTTGATGGACATTCGTCACTCCAACAATCTCCAAATCCATTGAATTTCTGTTGGTTAGCAACATTTGTATGTTAAAAACTGGAAACACCCAGTAGTCATTTAATGCAGTAACACTTTTTCTTTTTTAACAAATAGTGGTTGTTTGTTTTCGCAATAGAACCTTCTGTCGTTCGTGCAGTTTTTTTCGTCACTTCCATCATCGCAGTTTAAAGCAAAATCACAAATCTCTGCGTTGCTAATGGAAACCTAAAAACAAAGAATTATGTTGGAATAAAAAATCATTACCTTGTAAAACAGCATACCTTACCTCCATTTAACGCTGAGCAAATGAATCTATCCTGCTTTGTGCAATTTTTTGGTTGCTCGTCACTCTTGTCCTTGCAATGAATGAGGCCATCACACCCACTGGGAAAACACCCAGTTACCAGCTCACTTGTTTCCTTAAAATGGTAAAAGCTCGGCTCGACTTTAAACTCTGTCGTGAACCGAATTTTTAAAAACACACAATAATGTGTATTTCTAAGCAATACTTCAGCGCAATTTATCAAACAAAAAAGTTTAAAATGGCAACAAAGTATAACAGGCAAAATGTTAAAAATATATAAGTAAGGATAGGTAAAGAAAATAACGTAATAAGGAAAGAAAAGGTTTGATAAAGTTGTAACAATACAATGTTTGCAATGTATGAATGGTTGTGCTTATCGACCATCATAGCGAAATAAAACACGTCACACCAACATTTCAGAGATTTTTATGTCGAGTTGAATTTTAAACCCGTGTCACCAATGTAAAATGTAGTTTGCTTGCTTAAAATATTTGGTACAAAATGTGTACGTATAAATAATTTCAAACCATCAAAAAATACTTAAGACTAATCTTTTTTCAGATTGGGACAAATTAATCAATTTCACATTTGAAATTTTTCAATTTTCTATCAGCATTATGAAAATTATTAGCTTGCAGCAATGTTAAGATTTGTTTACGGTGAGATTAAATCTCTGAACCATTAATTGTGACAGATGTGTATTATTTTTGCGCCATTTTTGTGTTACGTGTACTAACTAACTTGACGGCGCACATTACATTCCTTGTTGCATTAAGGCAGACATATTTCAAATGCAAACTTGAAAACAACGTTTTTTCTTCTGTAGTTGACTGTTTTGTTAACATTACGTTTTTTTTTAGTATTATAACAAAACACCCACTACCAGAATTTTGTCCACTTATAAGATAGCAAAAACGCCAAACAACATCATTTCTTTTTATAATTTACATTATCTAATGTCTCTATATACTACTGAACATGCAACAATTAAGTTATGTACTGCATTCAGTTGGAGAGATCTTGAACCAGAGCATAAAACAATTTAACATAACTTATATGCTCACTTGATAAAGGCCGACACACCGCTATCTGCCTTTAAGAATGGTGTCGGTTGTTGTTAAGTTTGAGCAATCGGCCTCCACACTCTCATTACCACTAAACATATTCACATTATTTACCACAAAACCATTTACTATGTCCACGTATTACACAAACGAACTCAAAGAAACCATGATATGCGACTTTAGAAAAAAAATGTGTTCACACATACATTGAAAACTTTCCACAATTCTTTACTTGAGCCGTTTCACAAAGACACTCATCGCTCTTATCTGGACAATCGATAAGGCTATTACACACACTTGACCTTAAATAATAAAAATAATCATGGGGGTCTTTGATGCACTGGAAGCACAAACTGTGATTGAAGGTGAGAGACGGGAAACCGCGAATATCTCTGCAAAGGAAAGAGAGCAGTTGAAAATCCTGGTTGAATTGATTGATGTTACTATCACACCTAGGATCTACTTTTTAGTTTCCTGTCAACCGATGTGAAGCAGAAATCAGCTGAATCGTCGCAATCCTGGATGGTATCAAACAGAAACCGCTGAGGCAATGCACATATTTGGCCGTTTCTGGCACACTTAAAGCCATGTCCGTTTGCTCGGGGCAACGAAGGGCAGTTGTTACATGGATCACCACCACACACTGATGAACGTTTCCAGCAAACTGATTTCAAACACCAAAAGTGGGAGGGACATAATTGCGCACAGAGGGAATTTCCATCACATGGTGCAAATGCATCGCATACGTTACTTTTTGTCAATGCACAGGAAATGTTGGTTGGTATATTATGACATACTCCATCAATAGTGAAACAATCACATCGTTTTCTTGAACCAAACAAACCGTATTTTTGCTTAAACAGTTTTCAACAACAAATAAACAAACCTACCTCTTATTCTTTGATATATGTTTGAGGCTTTTAAACATTTTGGGAACTTTTTTATCACAACTACATTTATCGCTCATATCAGAACAATCTTGGACGCCATTACACACACTTGATCTTGCAATGATCATTGAGCCATACTTACATTGAAAGCACAATTGATTGTTGAATGAGGCAAACGTAGGACAACCTATTTTCTTGACACATTTGAAGTCGTATCCGTTATTCCAGTGTTGAAACGCAGGACAGTCATTGCAGGGATCGCCATCACACACAGTCGAACGCTTCCAACAAGTTGAATTTGGACATTGGAAATAGGAGGGACATCCGCCGTCACAAAATGTTTTATTCCGACATGAAATATCACCTTTGCAATATTCTGGTCTTCGTAGTGCGCACACATCACTATTACTGTTAAACGTGTTGTCGCAGCTGTAGGAGCAAATATTTTTGATACATTTTAACAAATATCCAATTAATGAAAATCATTATTAACGAAATCCGTAACATTAAAATAGATGAGTGTAAAGAAGGCATACAAATATAATTCACATTGTTTACTCCAAATTTAACGGTAGTGCAGGATTGGTGTTCCAAGAGTTATCGCAGCTTTTAAGAGTAATTATTCAAAACACTGTACGCCAATGGTTCTCAAACTTTCTCACATTTCTTTAAAATGGCCCCTTCGCCATTATTTCGAGGGCTTGCGGTCCTTAAGCCTAAAAGTGTATTTCAGAAAAACAAAAGTTGATTGCAGAATTTTAGCAAGTGTAAAATTGCGCATAACAACGATCCGAAGACAGCTTGTGGCATCACAAACAAGACAAAAACATAACTATTGTGCGCGAACAATTGCATTTTTCTTAGATGTCGTGCAACAAAGGTCCATTGTTTAGCAATAGAGAAAGTCGATTTTCAATTCTTTACAAACATAGTTCAGTTTACTAATATCATTTAAATAAAACTGTTGTCGTTGGCTTCTTTCCATGTTACCGAGATTATAAATATGAAATTAAACTTTTGCGTTATGTCACTCCTACGTTTAAAACAAAAGTAAAGTAAAGTTTACCTGGTGTAGGTTTTCAGGGTAGGTGGAAAATGTGACTTGTTGCTCATTAATTCCGTCATAGCAGTCAGGAACGCCATCGCAAAACCAACTGGCAGGTAAAGTCATTGAAGGTATTTGTAACGGACAGTAACGCTCCCCTACAACAAAAACTTTTCCCGCCGTTGCAATCATTACACCATACATGCATTGTTACGTCACAACTGCTGACCTTGTATGTGTCCCACTTTAACAGTTTTCTTTGTGTCTACACGTGCAGTGCAGGTAGTGTTACAGTGACATATGAGTTAGTTGTGAGCGTATTAACTTGTGTTATGGTGCATACTTTTATGTGCTGCAAGTAAGATTGTTTGGACTATTTTGTAGTTATTACGTTCTTTATTCTATTTGGTTTAGGTGGTCGAAAATTGTTTTAAATCACTCTTCATTTCAATAAAGTGCATGTGAAACTGACCGCTCTTATTCTGCCAGTTAAGAAACTGAAAGGTAGAATTGGCACACTGCTTGAATTCTACAGTATTGTCAAAATGTCACCAAGTGGTATACTTATCCAAACTTCTTCGCATTCGAACCCTGCAACAAACACAAACATTATCGCAGATGTTGACGTTTTGTTACATCATAGTGACAATAAGTAAACTTAGGCACATGATTTAGTAAGCATATGATTGACTGTATGAATACCATGTAAACTGTTAAAACAGTTTTCATAAAAATGTCAGCACGTTGAAAAAACAACAACAGTTATATTGTTGTAAAGTTAAGAAATTGTTTGTTTGATACGAAAACACACTGACACCATGTCTCACGTGAGCTTTGGAATAGGGTTTTGTATCAAACAATTACAATATTTAAAAAAAGTAACTTAAAACCTACTAAATTAGTTTTTAACACTAAACCTGTTTTTTTTTGTTTTTCTTCACGAGGTTCGAACCCAGGACACTCCCGGAAACGAATGCCGATCAAGGTTTTTTTTATGTCTGCATTTGGGTCAGGCGCGCAAGACCAGTTGGCCAAGTTCCTGCCCAACACTTAACCTGTTTGAAAGCTATTTTAAGAATCGAGCTTTTTGCGCTACCTATCGGTATTTAGCAAATTTTCGACTGACGTAAGTTATGGTGTGGCGAAGGTGTTTGACGGACTGTGGCAACTGAACAAACACTTACAGGATAGGTTCTATAATAGCATGAGGAATATATTAACATAATATTTTTTGTAATATTATAAGCAATATTGCCACAATATTTACGAAGTAATATTTACGCACATTTGATCCATACACAACCATTTAAGAGACTTGCAAAAAGCTGGACTTAATGTCTAACAAAGCAATCAAAATACAGTTGGCCACAAAAATCTCCACGATTCGTTTTGTTTCACCTTATCGTGATGTTGGGATTACTTTGTTGCAATTCGATACATTTTGTAAACGTACATGATTCCTGAGTAAGGGATGTAGCGAGTGTGACAAACCACATCAATACTGCAGCAACAAACATCATGAAGCGATTTCTAAGGAAACAAACAAACATAAGCAGGTGTTGTAAACAATTTACCTGTTCACTAGTCACTCAAATTACCGATTCCCATAACCTGGCTATACAATGCTGTCAGGTTCAAGTCACTCACCTTTTTATTTACAGTGCTTGTGGCCTCCAAACTTGTTTTGGTCCACACGTAACTATCAAATTCAGACCGTTTTGAATTGTTTTATTCTTTGCCACATTTCATATATGCAAGTTTACATAACGATTAGGCAATCACATAAACGGATCAGATTTCCAAAAAATGTGACCTTTGGTGCACAAATCTGTGTTTAAACAAAATTCAAAAGTTACACGTTAATGAATGTCGAAGTCAACATTTAGATTAGTCCAACAACTTAACAACTATCCAGACCACGCCAAAAGTACAGTGTAAAGCCAACAGAAAAAAGGCGCTGATTACGCGCACGCTTTTTGCAAGAGGCGAGGTACGCGAGGGGCAAGAAACCAAATGTTTGTGAACACTTGCAACACTGTCCGTAACAGTTCTATTATTTTATTTGAACTTGTATAAGAAAAGAGCACAAAAAGTTGATGTTACCTAGACCAGGGGTGTCAAACTCGCGGGCCGCATGCGGCCCTCGAAGCCCTCCAATGCGGCCCACGAACACTCAACAACAGTTGCAGTATTTTGTCAGATTTTTATCTACCTACAATGAATTTTTCTTACTTTTCAAAGTTAAATCTATTATTTAAACAGACATTTACAGAAATTTAATTTATAAATAATAATTCATATGCAGTGCGGGATTAACCATTAGGCAAAATAGGCACGTGACTACAGGCCAGTCAAAAATCCAGGCCACTTTTCTTTGTGACAATGATTTGGCAACACTGATAATTCTATTTTTTTAGTTGGCAACCCTGATTTTCGGGCCACTTATAAAAGGTGCCTACAGGCCAGCAGACCCTTAATCCGGCACTGTTCATATGTTATGAATAGAAACGATAGTAATCAAACCGTTCCTCAAACCATGTAGCCACATGCGGCCGCAGAAACGAGTTTGTGGACCTATTGTGTGCAAACAATGCGAAAAACATGCGCCAAAAGCGTTACAATATAGATTATGACGTAATAAACAATTAAGACTGATCTCATACTGTGCAGCTCAATCTCTGCATCAAGTTGGAAATTAATCTGGGATTTGGGGGCGTCAATAGTTGGTATATATGTGATATAAACCTATTTCTTTACATCTGCAACAAAAACCAGCAGGTAATTGGCGCCTGTTGGTGAAATAAGGATCTGCAATGCGGCCGTCATAGCGAAAAGGTTGTTTAAGTGTATATAACTTGATTAAAAATCACATGCGGCCCTCGGCATAAGTTTTAACTGCAATGTGGCCCTCGAACCCAACGAGTTTGACAGCCCTGACCTAGACTGCGTTAAATGTTAAGTATTAAAATAGCCTGACTTGTCTTGTTTACTAAACTGTTTCAACTGACAATTTGTGTCATTTAACAGGACATTTATACTTTTTAAATTATTTTTTCTTCATTTTCGGATTTTTTTGATTTACGACCAATAGAATAATTGACATTTCCCCAACCCCGCTCGTCAGCAGATTTCCTGAAAACAGAAACTTGACATTTCATTTATATTTGTATCCGTGTGTTCATTTGCAAATGCTGAAAGTGCAAAGCCTGAATTTTCACTAAATGTAATAAAAACAAGACTTTCTACATAAGATGTTTGCACTGTGGCAAAATTATTCACACTACGTTTCTTTGCCAATTTCACTGGGCGTTTTTCTTTATCTGGTTGATTTGTTTGTTTACCAAGTTGCATCTTTTTGTGTTATTTATGGCATATGCTTCACTTGTTTCTGTATGATAATATTTCATGAATATGTTTACTTTCAAACGTCTCATGGTTTCTTCAGCACCACCTACATATTATCGTTATTTTTACGCTAATTTTCAATCATTGTTGTTTCATTTGATTTGTTTCCCTGTTTTAGTTGTACGTTTATTTTTGCTACATTAATTATGTATGAATGACTGTCGCTCCCGGATGTACCGGGTAGCCTTATATAAATTATATGGGGCTGTTGAACTATGGTTGGTCAACAGCCCGCAAGCTAAAGTCAGTTGGCACTTTTTGTAAAACGACAGGGTGTTCTTCTGAGAGCCGTCTGGTGAACATTTGTTTTTCTATCGTTTTGATTTCACGTGTCGTGGTAGTTTTTATGTGGAGATTTGGTGCAATTTTAACGAATTACATCACGCAACCTAACATGAATGCGTGCCCTATTAAAGAATCTGGAACCAGTTAAAACGAAATCGCGCGCTCGACAAGAAACGCTACCACGTAGATATGCATATTTAGGTTGTTAAAGGGATGAAACGCCGTACTGCCGTTACAACCGCCACAGAAAACGTTATCACAAAAAAGAATGTGTTAAAAGCAATTAAAATGCGCTTGATTTAATTGTTTTGTGACAAATATTTATGTTCGAGGTTGGTAAAATTTATGATTGACATTTCCCTGTCTGTTGTTCCGCATCAAGAACTTAAACAGAGGTTTTTTTGTCACAGAATCTCACATCACATCAAGCAAGATGTTAATTTACGACATGAAGACGTATTGTTTCGTATGATGAGAATTTTAACAAACCAAGAAAACAAGACACCCCTTTACTAGCCATGTACTTTGTTTTCGGTAAAAATATGCTGAGTATTCATGCATTCGCAGAAAGCCCAAATTTTAACTAAGGCGGATGCTTTATTCAACAGCAGTGTGGAAATAAAAAGTGCGCACAACGAGAAAAAAAACAGAAAAGGGCAACGCGCACGCTTCGGTTCACACCGGTGTAGTGAACAATTTTCGGACACATATAAGTCAGTAAACTGATCAAACAAAATTGCAAAAAAAGACGGTACACTGACACGATTCAATCTGCAACATATTCTCGACAGTAGGAACAGGAAACAAATGCCTCTATGGAATGTACTCCGGCTCCTTCGAACCTGGGTAGACACATTTCCCGTCATTTTCAAACATATAACTTTGCATATCTGCTCTTGTTTGGGAATCCATCTTTTCCACATAATGTGGTCGACTATCTCGTGGAATAATTGTTGGTTTTTTTCGTATTTCACGCAGTATTTCCAGATCTTTAGCCATTCTTTCCCGTCCGTAGACCTCGACTCGTTGCCAAAAGGTTCTGTTAAAGTAATCGTACAATGCAATGTCCTGTAAAAATAATAGCGGTTGTTCTCCAAACAGCACGGGTAAATGTATTCTAATGTATCGTTACAAACATAATCGACCCCTATTTTTGAGAGCAGAAAATGCAACAAAACTTATTTTTAAATTTCTTCAGTAAGTATAATCTCAAACAAGCATCACAAAAAACAAATGCAGAGTCAGCATAATAAAAACTATTTGAATACACATATATACGTACGATGTTGTACAATTGTCTCAAGTTTCTCTTATCCTCTTCATTTTCTAACGTGATCCGATTGTAGGAACGTTTGTTAACTTGTATCACTTGATTCAATACATCCCAATCGAAGCAAAGCAAATCCTAAAATAGAGCATGTATTATATAATTAGTTTTGAAATCCGAAATCGTATAGAGGATATAAGCGAAAGTCGTATAGAAGGGGATACCGCACTCAAGTTTGTTACGAGTAAACATATGGAGGATCTTTTCTACATAACAAACCTTTAGCAGTATTAAAGATTCATCAAAATATTCCTGCAGCATTACAAGATCTATGTTTCTATCCAATTCCTCTATTTGACTTTTAATCAGATTGACATCTTCCGACATTGCATCCATTCCCAAATCGAAGGATTGATAATTTCGAAATCTGCGAAAAATTACTTAGGCTACATTGTTTTTTTTTAGTAGTGTGTTTTAAAAAATATTTTGTTTTACTTTTTATACTACATTAAAGTTGATATCCATACGGAATTGTGGAGAATAGGCTCGCTATTTTATCCAAACAAACCGGGCAAAAATATTTAGACAAACCTAATAAAAAACATACCTGAAATAAAATGGAACTGACGAATTCAGCAAGACTGCTGCTCTTGACAGAAATTTTTGAGGACCAATTTTTTCACCCTGTTTAATGTATACAGACGGCATTCCACTGCACCTAAACGTCGGCTTTTTCCAGTCAGGAAAAAAGTAGAATGACGAAAGAAAGTGCTCCCACGGTTTGCGAATTATTGTAAAATATCTGAAATCATCAAATCAAGCCAAAATTGTTGACGAAGTTACGGCATTGCCAGAAGTAAATCCGCTTTATGGAGGTAAAGTCTACTACCATAGTATATAACAGGGATGTGCAACATTTTACGTCGTTGGGCCGTATAACCAATTTCGGATGTCAAGCGAAGGCCGCACTTAACTTATTTTCATGTGCACAATAAATTCGAAATTCTTCCAAAGCATTAATACATTTATTTTCTGCTACATACAGAGTTTCAGCGCAACACTGGCGTTCGAAACAAAATAACTGTTTACTAGAAAAAAAGGAATTGTAACGTCACATACGGTGAATTAGGCTACTTACTGTAACTGCTGTATGTTCAACCGGTTGGAAAACGCTCATTTAGCTTATATTTGCTACGTATAGTAGAGCAACTTACGGGATTTAAAAAAAACTAGTGGGAAATTTTTACTAAATTCTTTGAAGAATTGCGTTTTTTATCTCAATCAGTGTGTTGGTGGGGGCCACACGAAATAGCTATGCGGACCGGACTGTTGCCTGCGGGACGTATGTAGCATATAACAATAATAATCTATGTTGAAACCTAGTACCTCGTTTCGGGATGAAAACATTTCTTCATTTCTTCTGCATTAAACCTTAAATGTTCAAAATTAATTGAAGAGTCTTTTGGAAACCGAAACTTGCATTTAAACCGACCAGGATATCCTCCCACGAAGCCTCCAGGGTACGTTTGGGTTGTAAACTGCGAAAATAAAAGGGCATGAAAGTAGATGCTCAAAAAAAATCCTAAACTTAAAAAATAAATCGGTCTTATTTTATTTTTCTGGCACAGTTACCCAAACAACCTGTCAGATTTTGTTTGCTTTTCCTTGAAACAACTGCACTGTGAGTCTGCTATTACACGATTTATTACGCATGGTAACATCGATAAACAAGCATTGTAGTAAACAAACTTAAAAAAAAGAAATAATTCTAAAACAACGATATGTGTACCTGGACCCCAACTTTTCATGCGAATCTAGAGTCTTACCTCCGTTAGACTATGTTTTCTAACAAATCTATAAAGAAAAGACTGCATAGTGGTTGAACCAGTTTTGTGAGTCTTCAAAAACACAAACTTGAAAACAGGTTTTTCACATTTGTATTCCTTTTTCCTCAACATTTGGGTTATGTTCGTAATTTCTTTCAGCATCGGCTCAGAGATAGGTGCGAAAACTTGCTGCTATTAAAACAATAAGAAGTGTAAGCTTGATTAAACACAAAACTACCAGAAATGCGTGGAAGTAGTAAATCAATTTACTCGTTAAATAATTTACGCCTAATTTAGTAATTCTCAGCATTTTGCTGTTTTCATTCCACCCGATCATTTTTTCTGTGGCAGCGTACCACTTAAATTTAACTTTAATAAGGGTAGGGTGTGAAGAAAGGCATATCCTTCTTCGCTAATTTGGTATATTGTTGCAACTAGAAATATATTAAATCGTGACTCGAGTAGCTCAGTACCAGGACCGTTCAGTTGGGAATGGAAACCATTTGGAAAGTTTGTTTGATTGAAACACAAATCAAACAGTTATAGTGATTTCATCAATGCCGTTCAGTCTATACACATAGAAAGAAGGACTAGAAAGTGTCTAATTTTAAATCTTACTGATATTTGTTAAAATTTTGCATCAGATGAAATTCAGATGTTTAGTTGTGTGGCAGAATTGCAGAAAACTGCTTGGTTACTCTAGCGTTACGCGTACCACAGGTTTGAGAATCCCTTGCCTAGTGGGGCATGGAAATATCATTTACGTTCTATTGTAAATTCTCACAATAAATGGGAAAAGAAATCAGTAAGTGTAAAGACAGGAACCCATAGGTAAGAAATAAATGGTGCAATAATCTTTTGCGTGTACATCAGCGTCAAAATATCTGTCGCTACAATTAAAAATTCTTCTTACCTTTAAATCGTTACGTTTCCTAGCAACATCATTGTTATTCGCCTGTTTTGGTGGAATGTTGGATATAAAAGGCGAAAAGTTCCATATGCACATTGCGATCAATGGCAGAAAAACAGACAAACCTAAACAGGTTCGGCACGGTCTTGGCATCTGTATTTGTTTCTTGTCGTCTGTAGAACACACTACAAATAATAAACCAATTACTTTTTAACCGTTACCCCTGCAATAAAGCAAATTAAGATGCTTGGGTCAGTTTTGGTTCAGCTTCGGTAGCTAATTATCTCATTAGAAAAAGTCAATTCGGTAACAGCCATCTAACCTAGAACTTTCAAACAACAATGCTTTCATAAGTTTATCGCAGTTTTTAGCACAACCTGTTCCGCCCAACACCAACTTTAAAAAGAGTTAAACTAATGCCTGTTTTCGTAATCACCACCTATGTGCAATGATTAGTAAAATCGTTTTGAATCTTTATTTATACAGCACTATAAACATGCTTGCTTTAGTTCGGTATAAACCTGCTTACTTTAGTTCGACACCTGCTGCGACTTTACAAATGCAGTTATCCACCAAATTGTAGCTGCAGTATGCAGTGCCGGATTAACCATTAGGCAAAGTAGGCACGTGCCTTGAATTCAGGCCAATCAAAAATCCAGGCCACTTTAAAACAACGATCTTTGTGACAATGATTTGGCAACACTGATAATTCTATTTTTTTAGTTGGCAACCCTGATTTTCGGGCCACTTATAAAATGTGCCTACAGGTCAGCAGACCCTTAATCCGGCACTGACAGTATGTATAGTTCATTAACAAGGCAGCGCCACAACGAGCAAACAATTTAAGCCGGAACCAACCTGTCATAATCATTCCTGGATTATACAATTGTTTCCGGTGTTCCAAATTGTTCTTTTACCAAAGTGTATCAACGACCCTGTCGTAGGGTTTTCAAAAATCGGGTCAAAATTTTCGATTTTAAAAAACGGTTTAAACCAGTTTGGAGGTTCGGTCAGAGGCAGAAACCAGTCAAAACCGGTTTGAAACTGGAATATTCCCGCGAAAACCCACCGAAAACCGGATTTTTGTTGGATTTTTTGACCCCCCAAAATCGAAAAAAATTTAAAAGTAAGATAAACATGCCATAAATCTAAAAAACAACATCCAAAACAACCCTGTATGATTACCGAGATGCAAAATCATGTTTACTACCGAAATATCATTTAGTTTTGATTCATACATATCTTTTTCGAATCTAAAATAGGCAACAATAAATTTACAGTCACTGTGAGCTAAAAATGACGTCGAATATGTTATTTAGTACACTTAGGTACGCACCGAAAATCGCAGTGTAAACGGAAGGGGTCGCAAGGTTAGGTTAGGTTAGTCGCCGCTAAGCACAGTGTAAATGGGCCTTAAATATACATTTTAAATGCAATTAATTACAATATTTAATCATAAAAAACACAACATACGATCACAACCATGTAATAAATACTTAAATTGAAGGCAAATAGCGTGTCATCATTTATTTTTGGCAAGTGAACCAGCTTTTTCAAATCAGAAACCCGTACACAGCGATAACACAAACCGATTGCGCAGGTTCAAAAAGCTTGATACGCAGAAAACCCACAGCAGGCGATCGCTCGCTCATTTCTACGAGACTTGAGCGCCCGAAATCAGTCAAGCACGAAACCAGACAGAAAAAATTAAAAAAACAAACTTACCCAAGTTTTTAGCCTCATATCAAACCTTTAAAAAGGTTTAACATACAGTTTCAAAGGTTTTTTTCTTGTGGTGAATTTCGATGGTCAGTGCCAGTGGCTTTTCTCCCTCTATTTCACACGTGCTCGTGCTCACTCAAGCGTGTTCAGTAAACACCGCAAATGATTTTGTGCAGTTGCTGGTTTTGTTTTGTTGAAGAATCTTGGTCGCTTGAAAATGAAGTTGGAAAAGGATCTAATTCCTGTGAAGCTAATAAATTTTGTGTTTCAAGCAGGTACGTTACTGCCATGTTTAAAATATGACATAAATTGCATTAAAACCAAAGATCCATTGCATGATAAAAGCAAAATTTCATACATACATTATTTGAACTTAACATTTATTTTGTGTGTTTCAAGGTATGGCATGTTTTGTTCCTTACAAAGCACTCTTTCAAAAACAACTTGGTTTGTCACCTGCTCAGAATGGGATCATCCAATCCATAGAAAAAGCTTTGACTTTGGTTGCACCGCCAGTGATTGGTGGCATTGCAGACAAATTTTCAAGACATAAGTTTACCCTCAATGCTTGTATTCTGGCATCTGTGGCATTTACACTGCCAATGTACTTTGTGCCTTCTATTAAAGAAAGCAGTCAGGCTTTGGCATGTTGTTTTCAGAAGCCACATTTGTGTTACACAACTGAGCAAAACTTTAGCTTGAATTGCAATTATAAGAATCTTTCACAGGACATTTCCAACTGTTCAAACAGTATGAATCAAGATGATATGTACACTTGCAAGTTTACTCCAGGAAATTCCAGTCAGGAGACTGCAACAATGAATTGCACGGACAATTCAACAATGTTTTGTGAGCAAAAAGAAGTTAAATCTTTGCTAGACATTTATGGAAAAACATTTGGCATCATGTTGGGACTGACAATTTTTTATGCTGCTGCCTTTTCACCAATTCAACCCTTAATTGATGCCACAGTTATGAATATGCTCGGTGATGGGCGTATGCACAAGTACGGAAACCAACGTTTATGGGGATCTATTGGATTTGGAATTGTGGCTTTTGCAATGGGATTTCTAGCAGACGTTATTACTCCAAGTACAGAACAAAATGACAAAAACTATCTGGCATGTTTTATCGGTGCTGCTGTGTTTGGTATCTTAGCAACATTTGTAAGTCACTGGCTGAAGGTACCTGCTCTGAAGAAGCCATCTATGCTAAAAGGGGCAAAGCAGCTTTTAACAAATGCACAGATTTTACTGTTTCTTTTGGTGATTTTGACCTCAGGGATGCTGCTTGGAGTAAAGTATGCATTTGTGTTCTGGTATGCTGAGTCTCTTCCAGGATCAAGTCAATCAATTCTTGGCCTTTCAATACTTTTGGGATCTGCTACAGAAATTCCTGCTTTCTTTGTGTCTGGGAAAGTGTCAAATGTAATTGGCGATGACCTCATACTTTATTTTGGATTATTGGTTGCTTCTGTAAGTATGATACTGTAGTTATAAATTGTTAAAACGGCTTGTAATATATATCTGATATTATCTTGGCTTGTTCTCACATTTATAGAAAACATTTTTTTTCAATAAATGGGCTTCTTAAGGATACTGTATATTATTGTTGTTTTCAATTTCCATGTTATTTTGTGAAGATTAAATCTGTAATAAACTGAAGTATACTGTATAAAATAGCATTGTTTTTTGTTGGTCACATTATTAACACTTTTATTTACAGCTCCGTTGTTTTTTGTACACTGTTCTGACATCTGCTTGGCAACTACTGCTTGTTGAATCGTTACATGGATTATCATTCGCTTTTCCTATGGCTGCAATGTGTTCAAAATCAGCAGCTCTGGCTCCAGCTGGCATGACTGCAACCCTCATTGGACTAACACAGGGTGTCTACTGGGGTCTCGGCAAGTATTAGTTTTATTAATGGTGTGAAAATATACCAATCAGCTACCAGTTCTATTACTTATCTTAGATTATCTTATAAAGTAATTGGATTAGATGGGTGATGTTTAGAGTAGTTGGTTGTTCAGAAATATAATAAAGTAACAGGATTTCGATTTAGCACTAAGAAAATATGTTGAACAGGAAACATGCTGGGTGCCTTGTTCGGAGGTTTTATTTTTGAAAGTTTGGGAGCTGTAATGATGTTTCGAATATTTGCTGCCATTGGAGGTTTTGTTTCTGTTATGTTCACTACAATTTATGTCATACGAAGCTTGTGTTCAGGGTCCAAGCCAGGTAAGGATAAAGTCTCCTTTCTTGCAGAAAAACAATGAAATCAGAACAATGACAACATTATTTTTTACCTGTGATGAACTGTTAATCCAAAGTGAAGTCCTTACTTGCCTCTCATATAAAGCTAACATTTTTTTCTAAACATTAAAAAAAACATGTTTTGGCGAGGTTTAACGCATGTAGCCATGTCAGGTCTTGACGTAAGCACTTACAAACAAACTCTAACAATTAGAACTAGTGTTGTCATATTTTTTAGATGAAGAAAAAAAAGTGGAAACAAACATAGATGAAGCCATACCACTGGCCAAGACTCAGGCTAATGTATAACCTTGAACAAGTCTAAAAATGTTCTTACTGTGAAACAAAACTACTTTAGTGTTACTCAGAAGACTTAATTGGTATCAGACAAACTTGGTACAATTTGTTCTTATTATGGGTCCCCTTTTTTTTTTCTTTTTTTTTTTCTTCCCAAAGTTTGTCCGACTCGTTTTTCTATCAAATGTTTAATGGATTTGGCTGAAATTTTCACAGATGGTAGATATATTCATGTAGATGTACATCCCACTTTGTTTTTGTTGATAACCCCAGTATTTACCCCGCTAGCCCCCTAAAATGGGTGAGTTTTTAAACAGTGTCAGAATTGGCTGAAATTTGGATTTCTTGTATAGTATGCCATTTATAGGTGTCGATTGTTGTGTTCAACCCTGTAGTCCTACATTTACCCCACAAGCCCCTAAAGTGTAAAACGTATTTGTATGTTACTGGGCACCACAGACGAAAGATTTCTTTGGAGCAATAGTGTTACAAGGGCAACCAGTTGTATGTTGCTCGTTGGTGGGTTGCTTGGTGGTTGTTTTTGCGCCATGGCAGTTAGGGGCTTGTTAACAGCCCTATGACGTCAGAAACAGTAACGGTTGTTGCTCAAAACACCTCTAGTGGTCGAAATTTTAAACATTGGCGGATTGGGCTGAAATTTTGCAGTACTATTGATTGAGTCATTGTGGTTTTTATATATTTTTTAGTTTGTGTGTCGAACCGAATTAGTTGCCCTACTAGCCCCCTAAAATGGGTCAGTTTTTTAAAACATTAAATAGGACATACTTCAAACAATATCTGGAGTGAATCTAATTTTGTAGTTTGTATTCTACATAGTATTATTATTTAAGCCCAGTGCCAGTCACTGTGTTTTACCTTACAACACCAGACTTTCTCATGGTTATCTCTTGAATTGCATTATTTTCAACTTTGCATGTGTGGGGACCCATGAGTTTTTGCCTGCAGAAACAACTAAAGTTATAAAAGACGATGGCTAATATGGGACCCAATACAAAATAAGCATAGGAAATATATTTATGTTTTAAAATAGGTTATAGTGTATATGCAAGGGCAATATGTGCTAAGCCACCCTTCTAGTTTTATACCTAATCCACTACACCATTGGGTACATTCACCATGTTTTTACAATTTTTTACATTTTATTTGCAGTGTGTAAGGGTAGAATTATTGTTATTGTTGCAATTACAGCTTCAACGTGAAGTTTATGGATTATACATATTACATATCATACGTAAGTGTTCAGTCCCGCCAATAAACATGGTGTTTTTATCTTTAAATAATGTTACTGTATAGGACGTCAAAACGTCGATTGTTTACAATAAAACTGCTGCATGAGCAATACTTGGTCAATGTTACTGTACAATGCTAAGATACCAAAACTTGTGCTTCTTTATTCCAGAGCAAACTGTTAGTAATTGTGCAATACCATTTATGCCCCATTTTCAAAATTGCGTACTTACAAATAAAGATTTCTGATTTGTACTGTTTTAATACAAAAATGATCTTAAGTTGCCTGACATGAACTGTAGTACGATGTAAACTGTCGTCTTGACACTTCATTCTGGTGATAGGGATTAAAAAGGCAGTCGAAAATTCAATGAACAGTTTGTTTAACCTTTGCAAAAAAGTTTATGTCAACCTTCAAGGTGTGACAAGACATTGACAAGACATAGGACATACAGACTAGTCTGCAGCCTGTTTTTATCTTTGATTATAATACAAAGTCTACAACAATACTAAAATTGCAAAGTTGTCATGACAATGGCTGAGACCTTAGGTTGAAAACAGTGTGCACTGTCTGCAGCTTCTCATGTATTGGCTCGATGTATTTTTAATGGTTACTAGCTTAATATAGCTAAGCTTGGCCGCATCTGCAGGTGATTTATTGGAAGAGAACATTAGAGTCAGTCAACAGACCAAAGTTTCATTTGGGCGCAGTACTAAAAACAGTGCAGATAAAATATGTATATATAGTGCAGGGTCATCATACAGATTCGGTGTATGTTTCACTGTTTGTGGCCACGCGAAACACAATACAATGCATAGGCATTAGGACAAGCAAAAGGTTGACATAACACCAGACAGGCATAACTTTACCAGAGTTCAGTGTATAGAGAACTACAACAACACAAAAGAATATTGACAAACCATATGCTTGTAACAAAAAGTCAGCAAAAGTTGACACACAAATAAATAGCTTACTATGTTCTATGAAAAAGATAATAAAAGTTATTTATATAAGTCCACATATTTCCGCTTTTAACATTAATTGACAGTGCTGAAAATAAGCAATTAGTCATCACAAGACAACTTGTTTAATACTCAGAGCAGATGCATGGTAAACTAAAGGAAAGAGATGTGGCGCATGTTCAATGCCTTTACGAAGCAAAAAATATTAAAGCACACTGCATTATAACACATTAGTAAACAAACACATAATGCAACCCTCTAACTTTGTAGACAAAAGTTTATGGCTTTGGTGTTACCATCAATTTTCAAATTTTGAAATGCTAGAACACTAAATCACTTAAATTTTGACTTTTTTGAAAAACACTGTATATTTCAGCACATAGTTTTCCTGGTTTAAAAGTTTTTTTGAACCTGCGGAGCCATGGCTTTGGGAGAAGATGCATATACTGTTTGCATGTTTTAACTGAATATTTCAGAATCACTTGCAATCGTACCAATCATAAATGCCACTTACATGCAAACATGCCCATTGGAAAAGTATTGGGAAATTTTACAGAAAATACAAAATTTGGGGACGTGAAAAAGCTCTAGTTAAGTTATAATTCACAAAACCTAATTTTATTTAATAAAAATCCAATAAATTATTGATTATCTGTAAGACTTTCCAAGGTTCAACAGCCAAGATTGTTTGAAAATAGTTTGGTGAACAAAACCATATTTGATTGGTGTTTAACATTAATCTCCACAGATTGGTCAGTACCATGTGGCAAATGAGGTAATAAGCATTTTCCATAAGACATCAGCAAAATGCTATGTAAGCAAGAACCACAAAAAAGTGCAAAGCGCATGCATGTGGTTGCGATATGCCACAACTGGTATAAATTTCACTTTACACTGTGGTGCTATACTGTTTTGCTTAGTAGATAATATGTGCTTCACTGTTAAGGATAACTAAATAATTGAAAATTTCTACACTGAAGTGAAATAAAAAAAACCAGTATGTTTTGTCATTTGTGTCATTATGGCAACAATACTTGCTGCGGCATAGGAATTAATTTTTGCCATATTCGAATTTTAAGAAATGTGGATGTATATATATTCACGTTTTAATAGTGTGCAGGGTTTGTAACTAGGATGTAGCAGTGCTTTAATAATAAACAACATATTCAAACATGTTGTCATGTAAGCAGTATCGACAGCAAGGTACAGTACTGCTGAACTGCTAATACCTAAAGTGACTATTTTGCAGATAAACAAACATTTCTTACACAAGAATGAAAAGTTATAAACATAAAATTAATATGCAAAAACTCATTGAGTTTCTTTTAAGTCATAAAATAGAATAGATTGCAAACCCTGCTATGAAAAGATGTCTTCCACAAAATATGTTGTATACTTTGCGAACTTAAATTAAAGGACAAATGCCATGTCAGTAAAAATTTCCGCAGTGAGCCAACAAAAAGCTGCATATACAAGCAGCCAACCAAAACAGGGTGTTAGAAAAACAGGGGCCACCAAATTAATGAAGGAAAATGCCATACGACGGACTTTCGAGACCCATACAAAATCTGAATGACACCTGGAGCGATATCATAAGTTGCTGATATTTTGCACTTTTCGGGATTACAAAGGCCTTTTCTACCTAGACGAAGGCACTTCAACATCACGCAGCAACCACCGTTGCGAAGGTTGGTTTTCATCGCATGCACTTAGTCCAGGAATTTGACTAGAACTTGATGATGGTTTGTCAAGACACTGTTTGGTGTTGGTGTGCTTTAAGAGTTTGGTCTGTCAAAAAAAGAAACATGTTTTTAATACAAAAGAAAATCCACATTTGCACAAACTTAAGCACCATTTAACAATAATTTCGACCTCCGATGAAAGAGTTACTTCATGTGGCTGCAATATATGTTAGTTTTGATAAAAATTTGTGTGGGTACCTTTTTGTCGTATTCCCACAGTTGATTTCCTTTCATGTGATGACATTTAACCATCATAACAGGCCCACCATACTTGGCTACATCCAGACAAATATCATCGCAACGCAGTTCCTTATTGCCTGTATAAGCCCAAACCTAAAATAAAACGTATTTTTGAACATACTCAATTTACTTTGACCAAAATTGCTCCCTTGCTTAGAGTAAAGAAGGCATATAAAAGTTTCTAAAGAACAATAAATTTTCAATCATCCTTATTTCAGTACTGTCTCTGCACGTAGTTTGAGATATGTTCAATGGTGGAAAATAAATGTACACAATATATACTGTATAAATAAAGATAAGAAATTAATAAAGGAAATGGCCTTGAAATAAACAACCAATGGATAAAGCTTCAAACTCAAGACAGAGGCCAGGACTTTTGAAGGGCACATGTAAATAAACAAGCTACTGATAAACAACATAAACTTCTTGCTACATGTATGTATGTTTGTGCAAGCATTTATTGACAGATTACCTAAATTAAAAGCATACTCTAAAACTTGTTTAACACACGTGTATGTCAAACGGTGATCAAGCTTGAAATACATACAGGTTAAGTATGGGGCAGAAATATTCAAGCAATTTTTCCAAATGCTAAAAAATGTATAACTCTTTTAAGGCTTTTAGCATAAAGATATCAAATTTATAAAATAGCACAATATGCTTAGCTTAAGGACCACAATGTATTTGGTTTTTGTTATGTTAACTCCAGGCATAAATCTTATGTGACAAAAGATTGTAAACAAATTAAGCTCACGAGTTAGGGTTAAGGGAAACCACGATACAAAATAACCTCAGAAGTTAATAATAGATTAAAATATTTTGTCACATAGACATATTTGAAATATATTAATTGCCAAGATGTTCGAGCAATCAACTTTTGTTCACAAGGTCCTAAACCCATCCAACCACTTGTGTTTCTCTGTACAAGAAACTTTAGTGGCATTCCTCCATGTTTAGCCTGGTAGAAATAAACTAAAGTGACCAATTCCCCACATGCCAAACATCGAAAGAAAATGTTTCAACAGGAAGTTTGACAAAAGACTGTATCAAAACACATTCAGGTAGCAATGATAAAAATTGAAAAACAACCAAACTATGAGTTATATCTTCAGGTCTAAATAGTACATAAAGTCATCACTGCAAACCTAAAAACTGACATGTTAACACTGATTGTTTTGTGACACCAGATACATTACTATATTAGATAATATAGTAAATATTAATAATTGATCATGTCCCGAATTTGAACTAAGCATCTGTGATTCATACTCGCAAACATCAGCAGCTGCATTAACACAAACATCTGCACAAAAAGTTAGGACCACACATTTAAAATTGAGTTGACAAGTTAAAACTCCTCCACTTCTCTTATTTAAGTTTTAGTTGCGTTTCTTGAAAAGAAAAGGGGAAATGGGATCTACATTAAAAAGATACTTGCAATTTCTACATATACATTTATCCTACATCCTATTTAATGGTAAATGACCACATATATCAAATGCCATGCTAACTACACATGTACATTTTTATGTTGCTTTAATTAGGCCATATGCTTACATGAATTTTAAAAGTACCTACACACATCTACATGTGCATAAACTAGATAAAGTTCTAAGCACTCTATCATGGCCCAATGTGTGTAACAAACTCCTGCTCAGTTAATAAAAGAAAAAAATATATAGGCAAAAACAGTATATGTCCCCTTAAATTGAAGGGAACACATAATCTACATGAACTGGTATAAAATAGTGTCAGCTTTTTCAGATAAAAATGTTAACCAAATTTGTCAGAACAAACTTAACAAAAAACACGTCTCTGTTTAAACCTTGAAAACCGCCATTGGGGAGCGACCTATGAGTCCCTTGGTAAAAAAAACGTATTTGTGTGGTGTGTACAGACAACCCAAACCAATTAACTTTCGACAGCAAAAGAGTCTGCTCGGAAAGTGCTATTGATTCACCTCGACAGGCCTATTTGTTATTGTTCGACTTTGATTGATTTAAACAAGCGCCTGACGCGTCAGAAAATTAACGGTAGCTTCACGAAATTCGTTGTAATTGCCGGTGGCCTTATTTTTCGCCGAAAATCAATTTCGTTTCACGGTTTCGAAGTAGGTTAACGGATAACTAAAAAATGTTAACCGCTAGTTTTGAGCGTATTCGTCAATAACAATCTAACAAAAAAACTTAACCTTGGGCATCTTTACCATTTTGGACAAACATTTCAATTGTACGACCTTGTGTTTAACACATCACCTGGATCAACATTCGAGAATTTAGCCGGGCATTGTTACGAACCACACCACAGTTCCTATCATGTTGATTTTGCACGTATATCCTGGTTCATGTACAAATACCTTTCGAAGTCGCACGTAAGGTACAATACGGATGTGTACGTTTGGGGATAAAAATAGAAAGTGAAGAATTTAATTATCACAAAAATATCGTGGCGTCTTTGAAATATAAAACTTTGGCTAAATCGGTTTAGGTATGATCCCCTCAAAGCGCACTTATTTCAAAAATTTTCTTAAAATTTTAAAAGTTAAGTTAAAAAGAAAAAAGAAAAATTAAAATTTCTAGACGACGTTACACGCTATGGTAAGTATACGCTTTATTAAATCATGGTTAAAATGTTAAGTTCCGACTGGGTAAACTTCTTACGCAATACATATTAAAATCGGCTTTAAAGCGATTTGCAGATCAACGCGTAATACTCGTATTTACATCACAGTAAAATCCAGCCTACGCCCAGCACATCCAGAATGCTCGGAGGTCGGTTCGGAATCGTTTTCACGCCCATGCTTGACTGTCTTAGTATGTTGAATAGTGTATCTTTTAACGAACCTGATTTCCACCCATTCCATGACAATTGAATATTCCAACTTTTTCGTTCTCTTTTCGTCCCATTGTGTCCAAGCATAATCCGCCCTCTTGATTCCGCACCTACACCAAGGAAAAGGTTTTTATTCGTTTTTTTGGTTTGGCTCTGCCACACAAAATCCAAAATTTAAAAATTTATTACAAAACCACGTTTTTCTAACACATATACATTTTGTTTTTATTTAACAAGTTTATTAAACATTTCAAGTGAATTTATAGGAAACATAAAAGCACGAAGTGCCCGAAAAAAGTAAAAATTAAATTTTAAAAATAAACAACTCCTAACTAACGACAAACTATAACGCATCAATACTAGTGAATTTAAGCACGTTTAGAGTTCAGCCATAAAAGGTTAAGATATCTTGCAATATTATATGCGGTTAAGAAGCGATCAAAGTGCACTGTTTGTTTGCCCCCGTGGCCGTCAGTGTTTGTTATTATATGAACACACCAACTTGAGCAGTGAGGTGCCAAAAGTAAATTTGTTTGAAAACGGCGTTTCCGAATTTGCGCATGCTCAGCGGAAAAGGGGGATTGTGTAACACACGTTGAAAGAAAGTTCAGTTTATTTGGTGTTTATGTCAATTAATGTTTTTTAGGAGACGGCTCTTAAAATCACAGACACCTCTTAAAATCATGTAAAAAACGACAAATGTGATCGCATTAATCCACTGTAATGCTTACACCAGGGGTCGGCAACCTTTTGAATGTCGCGTGCCAAATTTCTCGTTATTTTAAAATGATAGTGACTTGGCGTGCCAACATATTGGTGTGACGTGTGAAATAGTAGTTTATTCTGCCAGCTGATTTGAAATCAATAAAAATGGATGCAGAATCGTGCATGTAGCCTGGTTTTTAAGTCCTACATCAAATGGAACTACAAACCAACAGTATATGAGTTTGTTGACCCACTGGCTTAAACTCACATAAGTTTAAAATGCGTCCAAACAATTCCACTTTCCAATTTAAACAAATCACCAAGCGCGTAAAGACTAAAGACACAACATTCTAAACACACAATAGTCGCCAAAACGCAACGTTGCCACGTGTACAAGCAAGAACGCCTCCTGACTCCTTGAGATGACGTAAGAAAGGCGCGTGTGTTACGTCACAAAGGAAGCAGCGGTCCTTACCTCCCCCAGGGATTCGTAGCTTCCTGGTATTTGGGAATCCGGGTATATGTTTTCCAGGTACCACTTGAATGGTTTGCACTGGAGATTCTGGCGTAGTTGAACTCGATCACTGATGTCGCCGTATTCTTGCTTAAGAACACCTAGAGAAACAGTAGTACTTTTTGTGAGTGGTGATAAAGGTGGTTGCATTGTTAGTGGCATTGGTAGACAACCATTTTGACCCCAGCCGCATGCCAAAATGACTTTACCTGCCAACTTTTTGTGTGAAATAGTGGTAGTTTTACCAGCTTATTTAAATTTAACAAAAATGAAGGCAAAATCATGCATGCACTCTAGTTTAAAATCCTACATCATAATGAACTGAAAACCAGCAATTTATTAGTTTTATTCATTTTAAAGTACATGAGCATGAATTACCAAATGGGTTTGCATGTCATAACAAATCGTGCCAACATTGGCATGCACTTCCAGCAGTTGCCAACTCCTGATGTAGCCATTATGTGTGTTATTACTAGCTTATTTAATTTCTCAAGGATATGTACAAAAACTTGCACTGTATTTCGATTCATAGACTAACTCAGTGGTTCTCAAACTTTTTTTGTTGCGATGCTTTTGGAAAAGTTTTCTAATCTTGCGATGCACCAGCAAATAAAAGTTAATGAGGAAACTTATTATTAAAGTTGTGTTTATTGATACAACCACAAAAAGCTACGAAACTGAACTATTCTGCGATGCCCTTGGAAAATTGAAACGACGCACCAGGGCGGCGCGATGCACAGTTTGAGAACTATTGGACTAACTGAATAAACATGAGTGCACAGTGCCCATGCAATTTTGGGCCAAAGTGTCTCATAAATCCAGTTTAATGTTACGTCAGGCATAGGCAATTGCCGGTGTTACACAATAAACTTCATTCACTGGCCTTTACTCAATCAAAGTTATTGAGGGCACCCGAACAAAAACTAAACATGTGTCTCATCAGCAAATTGAAGGCATTAAGTTTATGAATTTTTTGCATGTGTAATTTTTAAACCAATACAGAACCCAATACGATAATGCCATCAGCTCCTTTATAATTTCATTGACAAGTAAGTAATGAACATACATATCCAAAACAGTAGCCAAAACGAACAGTACCAAGAGCTAAAGTTTCTAAAAAATATTAATGCAATTTTGCTATGTATAAATTAATCACGACTTGCAAATGAAATATAGCTTAAGCATTTAAAATTGTTTTAAAAAAGAAATAGAGGTTCATAGCATAAAAAGCCTTGCTTTACCAAAGCACTTTGAAAAATAAATTTAATCACAGCAGGCAAGGGATGGCATATTGATTGCCAATACATTAACTCAGCAAACGATTTTACCCAAAGCATTTAGTTGTTGCAACCATAGAGGAGATTAAATCAATATTAATCAGTAAAACTCAAATGGTCCCCAGTGAGAAAAGACAATTTGTTTAGGTTATGGGATTACAATCAACAAAAACACCTGTTTGGAAATTATGTGGTAAATCAACATCTGCCTAACCTCTTGACATTGGTAAGGGCATAAATTATTTATTTTCTTGTTTTTTGTGTCTTATCCTTGTTTAAGTTTGTTACACCAAGCTTACACATGTTGGTCAATGGGCCAAACTTGTTGAATGTTTAAAAAAGCATGCACGTAAATGCAGTTGTAATCCAGTATTACATGCCACTTTAAATCACTCTTAATATTACATAATATATTGCATGTACTGGAAAATTTTAGGGCCCCAAATGTAACATGCAATCACATTTACCACTGGAATAAGTTTAACCACTTTTTTAGGAACAATTTGCTTTAAGCATTACTCCAATAAGTTTCAGTTCCCAACATTGAGCGGTTAAGCTCTTTTTTTGCAACAAACCTGGTGTGATAATGTAGAAAAAGTTTTTGAATGAATCCATCCACACTTCCGCTAAGCGTCGATTGTTTTTGTTGATGATTTGCCCGGTTCCACCAGGAAAGGTGTATGGGGTTGCTTTTCGGAACACATGTCCAACATGAGAGCATGTGACAATAAGAAGAGTACCCCCACATTGCCATATCTACAAATACAAAAATGTAAAGATGAGTTCATGTCAGTTTATTACCATTATAACAAAAACATGTCTAACACAGAAGCACACAATACTTTCTACAACTATTCTCCATCAAACAGCCTGAAAGGACAAATTTGCAAACAAAATTTAGATCTTACACAGAACGTACCCTGAAAGACATTTCCAGGTTTTCACCACCCCAAATATCCATTCCAGCATCATAAGTCCCAATTTTTGTAAAGTAATCACGATCAATTGCAAAGAGACCCCCGGCCATTGTTGGCGACCTGTGAACACAAAATGTATTATTTTTTATGATATGTTTTATGATAACTATATTTGTGTTCAAATCAAAGTGTTATAAGAGCCACTCTTTCAGAACTTTAAAAATATGCAAGAAAGCATATGTCAACGATAGTTTTATATTTCAACGAACTTTAAGGATTTTTGTCAGTTGCCAAGTTCATAATAATTTTTAAAATGTTTATAGCTAAAGAAACACAAAAAAAGTTGTTGAAGTAAAAAGTTGTAAGGTGAAAAGCATGTGATACACTTGTTTACAACTTTAGACTGTGTATTAGTGACATTTGCGGCTTTATCAAAGTAAACAAACATATGTGCAAACTGAAACCCCCAGGGCAAACGGTGTAAAGGAAACATATGAACAAACTCTGGCTTATTATGGAACTTCTTAAAACACCTTCCAACAGCTGACTACAGCAAAAGACTTAACACAAACAGTATGGCACCAAGACACAGGAAGTTACATGAGTAAAGGATTATTCACATCAGAGACGCATGCTATATATATACGTGGTACTTTTTGCTTTCATAGTAAATCTGTGTTACATCACTGAGTTTATGTTTACACTATTGACTACCAACTGATCTGTCATAATTGTGTGTTTGAAAACATCGCTACAATCATCAGAGGACAAAACATCATTTATGTCATGTTAATCTGTATGAGAAGTTCTGGATTAAAATTACACCCTGAATGTGCTACTTTCACACTTTCACAAATGAAATCATGCCCTTTATCCACAAATTAGGGTTTAAATAGTACTGTATAGGCCTTTCATACCTGACAGGTAGTGTTCTGTCTCCTTTTCTTCTATCCATTTCTCTTTGTGGAACAGGGTACCACCTGAAGTTAAGCTTCCAATTAAAACCACCATATGTCATGTCTGATCCCACCATGAACTCAAATGTTTCATCGCTAATTACATCGATGATAGGACAGACAACTGTGGAACTGAAAACAAAACAGACAATTTACTGCTGTATACTTTAAACATTTGTAGATACAGGTGTGACCGTGAACAGTATGAACATTATTCAGTAACAAAAGTGAAATCACCTGAGGCAAAAGCATTATAGTATTTTGCCTAATTCCTCATTAGGGCTACAGACAAACAGATCACATTGCAATATAAGCAAAGGGTGAAGTATAGTTTTTTAATTTGCGACCATGCTTGCAATTAAAGATCAAATTATATGAAAAATTGAAATGACCAACACAAAGATGTTTGAAATTTGTCGGGAAATAACCGCAACCATCAAAACCATGGCTGTATACATTAAATTAAAGCAGCCTGGAAACCACCAACAGTCATTTTCCACGCCATAGATATTTTGATGTTGTTTCTTGAACCTATAGCCAGTAAGACTGTACATATCTCTAGGCAATTCAATTCAGTGTTAAGATTTCAAGCCGATGACCAAATAAGTCTGACAGTAAAGGTTATCTCATATCAAACATGGTTGCCATATTTGTGTAGATTATCATGTTTTTTTTCTGGTAAATGCAAAAAAGTGAGGAATTTCAATTCGACAACCTAGGCAAAATTGAATGCTAACCATACCAAAGTCAATTTTTATGTTTTGAAATAATTAAGTCCAAACATGGGAGTAGATCATGGATATTTTCTGCAATCTGGTAACATACCTATCTTTTGCTATTTCTGCCAAAAGTGGTTCCAGCCAACCAGTTGTGCATTCACAGTGAGCATCAAGAAAAGTGATGACTTGTCCTGTAGAGGCAGCAGCTCCCTTTAGCCTTGCTCGAATCAAGCCAGATCGCTTGCCCATCCTGACCACATGAACAGGCACTGGCAGTTTTGCAACATAGTTCTCCAATTTTTCTCCGAGAAAGTCTGCCAAATGATGAATAATGATTCTTACTTGTTCCCATTTACACAATACCTTTTTTAATTTTCAGGTGCTGGAACAGTGTATTTTACTGCTAAGAATGAGACTTCATGATAGAGTTGTAATATTATAACTACGCCTGTATAGATTTATCAAACAAACATTTGTACATTTAAAAAATTTCTAAGGTAAACATAATCTAGTTAGTTTACTCTGTCCAAAACTTTGTCTTCTCAAAATTATCAATTTTTTTGCAATATCAAAAGTTTCAGCTACTGCTGAAAAGCAACCATGCACTAAATGAGATGTAACTACAGTTACTAGAAGAAAAAAATGTTAGCAAGAGGCAACAAGCAAACCTCTAATGTTTTAAAGTTGACCAAAAAAAAAACACAAATGTCATTAAGTAAAAACACTACAACAAACCTATTCACACACAATATTGTCTATTATCTTTGGTCAAATATTTCTTAACATCAACTTGGCAGCTAAAACTAATGTTTACAAAAAAATAACAATAATAGTAAAAGTAACAAAAAAGGGGTAGTGTATGCTGACCTCTTTCACTGGCATCATCAACTAGAATAACTTCTTCCAACAAATGTCTTGGTGATCTGTTGATAATACTGTGTACAGTTCGCAACAAAGTAGACCATGCCTCGTTGTGGAAAACAATAACAACTGATGTTTTTGGAAGAACTTCTGGGTATTTTTTTGCCTTGCACCTAAATCAAAAACAAAGAAACATGCCAATGACAAAGTATAGATACAAAACTCCTTAATGTCGAACATAACATGGCATTAGTTCAGTATATACACTGTGTGAAAAAAAAATAGTTTTGACAAACTACCACTGGTTCTAAATTGATATAAATAGCAGATTGGGTCAAAAAGTATTGAAATTCCTAGCTACAATCATGATCTTACCCTTCCATTCTAACATCAGGAAGACTGCGATTTAAGGCAATCATTTCGGATGCCATGAGATTAAATTGGTTGATCTTAAATTTTTCCTTTTTTTCTTGTTCTTTTTCTTTGGGTATAATAACTGCCTTTCCCATTTCGCCTGGGCCATTGGGATTAAAGCTGAATTTCGGAATGGCTGTAAAAGTAATAGTTTATTTATTTTTTGGTAGAAAATTGTTGAAAAAAAGATGACATTAGATTGGGGAATCTTACTTCGTGCAGGCAATTTATTTATATGTTTAAATTTACAAATAAGTTTGTTTGTTCCACATCTATAACACAAAACATGTTGTTAAAATGTGTTGTAAAAATCATGGACTTCTTTGCAACAATAACCAAAACAACTACAAATTATATTCTATAAAAACTAAATCCTTACCTTTCTCTATTGCTGGTAAAACACGTTTTGAAAGAAAGTTGCCACCATTATTGTCTTTCTCGCAGTCCGTTTTACAATCAGTGAAATTCAACAAGAAAAAAACATCCAGCATAAACCAAAACAGGGATGTCGCAAGGATGATCTAAACATGGTAGGAAGTACATAAAAAAGTCGATGACATCAAAAATTAGTAACAATTTCTTACCTTACAGTGCTGAAACTTTCTTGGGCGATATTTAAACATTTTATCCGCAGTCAAAAAATCGTCGTTGGTTGTTTTTGTTTATCCAACTGATTTCTTTTACAGGGCTATTATCCAGTGTATAGGCATCGGCAACAGTAACAGGTTTTGTTTAGTTATTTAGTTAGTCACATAAACACATTCACCCGACCCTACCTAACCAGTAGATTCATCGCAGCTCCACGCAAAGTACTGAATGAGATTGTGAGAAATAAACTATGACGTGAAATTTACAAGGGAAAAAAAGCAGGGAACGACCGTTTTTCGTTCAACCGTAACGCAACAATATGAATACCGTATCCAACAAGCAACAATCAGCGTTAAGAATAACTTAAAACTCTTTTTAGCGAATTTATGTAATACAAGTCATTTCAACAATCTCAACAAAACGCTTTATGATGTGATGAGAATTTTTTAAATGACTTGTGTGGATTTGCCAAAAACTCTATTAGAGGCCAGGGATTCGAACCGGAACTGAACCCAAACCCGCGAACCGGTTTGAGCGGTTAATTTTATTAAACCCGAACCGCTAATTACGATTTTCTAAAAACCCGAACCGGAGTTGAACCCCATATTTTGTTTGGCGTTGGACCCGAACCAGTAAAAAAATGCAGTCTGTTTTGTATTTTGTAATTTTTTTCAACACAGCGCACTGAAGAATACACGAGATAATACTTATAGGGCGTGTCAAAAATAACAGTACACGGCAAAAAAATTTTGGAGTTTGTTAAGGCCAGGTAGATGACAGCTAGAAGTAAATTGAAACGAATTAAAATTTAAACGGATTTAAAAACCGCAAACCGGTTCGGACCGGATAGTTTGCCCTAACCGGAGCAAAACCCGAACCCGAAAATATACATTTTTGAAAACCTGAACCGAACCCTTTAAAACAAAAACAAATGAACCCGAACCGAACCTGAACCCATATGACAAGCGGTTCGACTCCCTGATTAGAGGCCATGAATAACTTGACGTAAAAAGCGATTTTGTCTGGTAGGATGTACAAAATTTCTTTTTTTCTTTGTAAATAATTTTAGGGGCTAACTTCAATAATGTTTGCAATAGACAAATTTTTAGATTGTTGCTTTTGTAGTCATGGATTTTTGGTTTGAATCGTTGTGCCGACAAAGAGAAAATGGCGTAGTTGTTTTGGGATTTTACCCCGTTCTGTTACAACGGGAATCCATGTTAGGTGGTTTTACCAGTTTTGTATTGTTGACATTTTTATGAAAGTTTCGCCAGACCCGATGTCCCGAAATATTACATTTGCAGTTTCGCGGTGGCAATTTCGTTTTGAGATACAAGGTAGTTACTAGTTAATACAGTGCTTCGAGCATTCGAACACTTTGGAGGGTGAGGAATACAATACAATGTCGATAATAACGTGTTTTCTGCTACTACATGAATAATAAATTTAGTGTGTGCAATATGTTTAGGTTCAGTGTGAGTCTTGCATGCATAGATATTGCTGAAAATGGATACACAGCAGTTTAAGCCATGGCTTATCAAACAAATTTCCAGTGGTCAGTTTAAAGACTTGGAATGGATTGATGATGAAAAGAAAAGAGTATTTAAACTTCCATGGACAAAGAAAAACTATCCAAACTGGGAAGCACATCATGAAATTTTTCGGGTAAAAATTACATACAAAATACAACCTACTGTATCATCACTGTTGTATGTCCACATCTTATGATTATAAAGCAGTGTATCGGCGGGAAATCGGGAATGGTTGTAAGTTAAAACAGTATGGCAGTGTGCTGAACAAAAAATAAATACAGGTAAGAGAGAATAATTTGGTAATTATTAATTTACAGGCTTGGGCAGAACACAGAGCTCAAATCAAAAAGGAACCAGAGTCCCTAAATCAACACATTAGTTTGATGAAAAGCAACTTCAGGACCATCATCAATAAATGTCAGGAGATCGAAGAACAAACAAACTTACACCAGCTTGGCTTACAAACAGGCAACTACAAAGTTTACAAAATATTGGAGCCCGAAGAAGCACGCAGTGAGTAAAATTTGTTGTTTAGGATTTTTTATGATTCATTTGTGCATCAAGTGTATTTTTGAATAAAAATTATGCCTGGTTAATGAATGCCTTGCCTCTAAAACACCAAAAAGCCTTCTAATGTATTCTTTTCAAACCTTTAGTTCAAATGCTGAGTGTATGTTGCATTAATATCAATGCGTTTGTAGTGAAAATAACTGTTCCATTCTTTTCATTTCAAATCTTATATTTTCACATTTTACACCTAAAGTTGTTAGGTTGAATTGAACTGACAAGCTTTAAAAGTGTCTATTTTTTGGTCGCTACTTTATGTTCTGCTGGTGGATTTGTTTGCCCAATGGCAGGACAGAAAAACAAAATTATCTCTAATTGCTTTTGCAGTGAAACGGGAGCAGGTCAAAAATTTCCTGACAGAAATTGATCATTCAGAAGATATTGTGGAGATAACTTCTTCCACTGGAGAAATGTTAGATATCAACCTTATAGGAGGTATAGTCTTTTTATTCTAAATCTAAACAAACTCGACTGCTCTTGTACTTGCATATTTATGGACAAAAAAGTGTTGTGTCAAAATATAGCTTCCAACTATGTTTGTCTTTGTACAAGAGTTGCCTCGCAAAAAATCGTGAAAACATTGAGTCTCTATTCTCAAAAAATGTAAACCCTATAATGTGTATTTTCCCCCCATTGACACACTGGGCACATTATTTTCTTCCTTTGCTCCCAAAACAGCAATTTTTAGTGTACGTTGCCACAAGACTTTAACCTTTCCCAGGCAGTAGTCACGCTTAGTTGCGTTATATCTATAATCGCCTTATTTTTTGCTGATTTGGTAGCGAATCACTACTAGCGATGGCTACCAGAAGCGAAAAAGTGTATGACTAGAATTTTTTGATTGTTCTTGTTGGAAAATCTGCTTAAATAAAAAAAATTAGACTTTTGAGATTCTGGAGAAATGAATTTTTTATAAAAGTCGATAAGTAGAGGAAACCTACTTTGTACTGTCTCTTATCTGGTTAGGTTAGCATGTTTGCATTTTAAACAAAATAAGTGTAACAAATATTATTTTCATTAAGGTCCACCCAACATTTCAGAAGACTGGATAAAAGCATCAGGAAATTTAGGAGTGGCACTTCTTCATCAACAGCCAGAGTCCAGGACACCATCTCCACCTCCGGTTCAACCACCTAAACCTAAGGTTTGATTATCTTCATCAGCTTTAAGTGATTGCTAAGCCATAACAATGCCTTAAAATAGTACAAACAGATAAAATGTTACCTTACAACATGGGTTGGCATCCCCTGGGATGTGAGGTGGTTTTTCATGACACGCCAACTGATTTGCGTGTTTATACCTGTTACACTGCTTGTTTTCAGTTTTTATCATGTGGTTGTCTTAAAATTCAGCCTTATATGCATAAAAACACTCTGCTTTCTCTTTATTTTTGATATCTGCTGACACGAACCGCTAATATTTAGAAAAACGTTGGCATGTGAGGACATTAACAGATGGAAATTACAAGTAAATTGGCATGCGTCACCTAAAGGTTGCCGACCGCGGCCTTACACCAGAAAATCATTTACATTTGTGAAAAAATTTGCATGAATGACAAGCAACACTCTAGTTTCAGCTTATAATTGATTTACAGAGAAAAAGGTTTCATCAACCTGACCTGGATGATCCCTACTTTTCCCCAAAGGAGGTTATCTTTGTGAAAGGAGACAATTCTAGCCCAGTGGAAATGGAAGCAATAGAAACAACTTTGATCACACCAAACACTGGCAATGATGAAACAGAAATGATCGATTTAAATGTCGATAATGCAGCTGGTTTTCAAATTCTTCTTGATGCAGCTGAGATTGCAGCAGAAGGTAATTTATCTGAATCGTATGCATAATCATTTTAGGAACTAAATTTCAGAACCAAATGGTTTTGGCTAGGGACAAAATTAGTACTTAACTTACCATTTCAAATGATGCTGAACAAATGTGTTCAAATTCAAATATTTACTCACACATACTAGGACCAAGCAAGAAAAAGTTTTAGCTATCTCTCATTTTTAGTGCAGAGACAGTTTTTGTTATTTGTTGCATCAATTGGTGAAAAATGCATTATAATCATGCAGGTCAAAGTGATATAGAAGACATCCGACAGAAGTCAGATGAGTTGAAACTTACTGCATTACGAAAAGTTATGGATCTTTATAACATTCCAGGTAAAATGTAATTAACACTCTATACAACAGTTTTAAATGTTGTAAAGCGATATTTGGTGGTCTTAGTCTTAAATTATTATAACTTTAATACTATGAATACATTAGTAAGTGTAAGTTAAAAAAAATTCTAAACCAAACAAACTAGACAATATTAATCTTTATTGGTAAAATTTAAACGTACGTTATAATGTTCCAAATAATAAACATGTGTTTACATTTATTACGCTTTTTAAATTTGCTACAATCGACTTCTAATTAAAAAAATGAAAACCTTATTTTAGAGATATTCAGGTAATGTCTGATTTTTCGTTTACTTATACACTTTTTTATGCACAGAGGAAGACCTCTACGCCTACGAGCTGATTGTAAAGTACGAACAGAATGAAGTCCTACGCGAAATTATCCCAGATATGAGAGAAGGGTGTCGAATTCACTATGGCGACCACGACACACAACGCCTGATGGTTCGAATTGACGAACCGAAGCGCACTCAGCTTGAAATTGACTTTGACCGACCAGCTGTAAGCTTACCCAAAGTAGCCGGGCCGGTGTCTGAGCAATTTGGACGCGTTCTGCATAATACAGATGCAGGGGTTGTGCTTAGACTCGAGCAGGATTGTACACTTTGGGCGAAACGCCTATGCCAAAGTCGCGTGTTCGCCTTTACAAACTACGGCGAAAATGCGGATCCCAGCTCGGCTATGCAGATGGCACGTGAAGAAGAGGTTCCCCTCTTTTCGTACGTCAAGTTCTTTGAGGCATGGCTGCCCTACGCTAAGCGTGTATCCAACACTATGCCCGAGCATTGTGTACAAATGGCATTCGGCAAGAAACCACGACAGAGAAATAGCAAGGTTTACATCACGGCCAACTTGATGCCCAGAGTCGCCGCGAAGCTTATGGATCTGGCCGATCTCAGCGATGAACGCATGAACAGTGATGCCACATCGCTGGACGACATCATTCGTATATTTTCGCCCAATTACAACGTCCTTGTGGAATAGTTTGTGCTTGTGCAAGAACATGAATTCGCAAAAGCATTGGGAGAGCACCAGTAAACGTTAAACACGCGTTGGCCGTGCCACTTGTCGTCATGGAAATCTTATTAGTTTAAAAACCCATTTATATGGAATCAGGTTATCTGAAAACAGTTTTTACTTTCGATGCATGATATATTGATATATGATCTAGCCCTTTAATTGTGTTTTATCGTAAAACAAATTGCTACACCTAGTAATTAAGTATTTAGAATGTTTTACAGTAGCCTTTGTTTATTGGAACGTTAAACCAGTCGTTCGTCAATTATGTAGGCTGTCTATCTTTCGTTCGTTCATCGTTGTGAAACACAAACTTCTTTTCGACATGAGCATTTGTGAGCAAGTATTTATCAACAGAAATATTTTTAATGAGGAAAATAACGGACGTAAAATGCGACATGATTCCTTCGGCAAATGCTATAGCCATCATCGTTATTTCCCTCATTAAACTTATAACAGTTCCGTGTATAGTGTTCCATTATACATAGGCAACCATTACGGTATTTTCAACAGGTGCGAAATAATTTTTACTGTAGCAGGAGCATAAAAAAATTTATACCGTTTCCCCACAAAACATAGTTAGTGCAACATGCGGCTGCTACAGAATCATCCGCCAACAACACATGTTAAAACTTATAACTAAGTCAATGATTCACTGCTACAAGTCGGTTTAACAAGCGCGTTTGGAACCAGGTTTGTCTTCAGCCAAAAAGGCCAACGTAAAGAAAATTTACCAAATAATTGACAAGTGCAGTGAAGCGAAACCGACAAAACAATCAGCGCTGGATAGCAGAAAAAATCCACATGCGTTTCATTTTTAACTGTTTTCAAAATAAGAAACGAGTGATAGTGTTTCTTGCACACAAATGCAGATGTACTTAATTAAAAAAATTTGCATATTTTCTGTTTTAAGTTTTCATTCAGTAATTTGTTACGTTTGGTTAACACTAGTATCTTGAACGTTGCATACAGAATCAAAAGACCATACATTAGTAGAATAAACTGGATCATTTTATAAATCTGTCTATCTACGCCTAAAGATTAAAATGAGTTACGAAAGAGCTGTGTAAGTATGCCATGTTTTTGAGTGTGTAAACATGTAGTACATAGTTGCAAAATAAAGTAAAAAATCTCTCAATGGGGCATCAATTGGAGATCAGTATGTTCTTGATTTGAAATTTGTAACAGGTATAATCCTGTAGTATGCATTTAAATTAGCAATGTCTTACACATATTAAATTCATAGTAACACGAAAAGCAGAAAAAAAATGGGGAAAAGGGTAATGTTGTGCATTTCTAAACCATTCTTGTTCCAGAAAAATAGGAAATACATATATTTCTTTAGCACTTTTTTCTGCCTGATTATGTTTTTGTGCAAATACAGCAAATCAGGAAAGAATTGTTTATTATGTTGTTGAAGCTTATTTAAAATTTTTATTTCTTTCTTGTTTTTTTTAAATCTTTCTTTACAATCCACATATTTTTCTGTTTTCTGCTTCTCCCCTGAAATGGGTCTTTTTAACAGCATTGCTAGGTGTTGATTATTGTGTTTTAACCTATAGCCCCATCAGTCACCCACACAAGAAACAACAGCTTTTTCTGCAGGTGTAAACAAATAAAAGTTATGACAACATTGGCTAATGTGGAGATCAAAATAGCTGTAATAAATCCTTAAAAAAATTTAAAATGTGTGAATATGCTAAGCTGCCCTTATAGTTTTGTTTAACTTTGTCCCTGCAATTACTGATTAACTATTGTTGGCTGCAGAGTGATTTGCTACCATTGGTGTTTGTCTGAAAATCAATCTGCTAATATGCACTGTAAAGCAAAAAAATAAAATAACCAATGACTACTACATAACCAAAACCACCAATATACAAAAAAGCATTTTAGAGCAAAGTTTAAAAATGTTATTGTTGGTTTATTGATAATAATAGGCCTACAAGCAACAAGTGATAAATTGATGTTTGTCCACATTGCACCTGTGGCATTTTTGCTTTTGCAGACCCACATACTGTCAAGGTGACCACACCTTCAATGTTCCCATGAGCTTGTTTGCAAACAACAGGCAGAATCTTTGTGAGCGTCTTCAAAAAGTTGAAGAGCTTCCGAAAAATTCTGTTGTTCTCCTTCAAGGTGGTTCACAAGTGTCACAGGATTCAACTGATCGTGATTTAACTTTCCGTCAGGTAGGGTAAATGCATATATTATTAAATCAAACTGTGTAAAACAGGTATATAACGTATATGTGCCTGAAGTCAATACCGTTTTACCATAACACATGTGTATAATAAGATTGACATTTGGACCTCCATAACTCAGCAAATCAAAAAAAATTTTTTTTTCCAGGAATCCTATTTTCAATGGTGTTTTGGTGTGAGTGAAGCCGATTGCTATGGTGTGATCAATGTCTCCACAGGCAAGGCAACTCTGTTTATTCCAAAGCTTCCTGAAGCATACAGAGTTTGGATGGGTGAAATCCACCCACCTAGTCACTTTCAAGCCAAATATGCCATCGATGACGTGAAGTTTATTGAACAGGCAAGTCGAGTTCAACTGCATACCACAGTAGCAAAAACACATGGCATGTGGCCTTCAAATATTGCACGCAGTTAATTTGTATGTAATGGTATGTGCCAAAGGTGATAACAAACAGCTTAAAAACACACAACTGGTTACATTTCTCACAGCTGAAGTAATCATTATTTTATTTTTTTATTTAGATTCCTGATGCGTTGAAAGAAATGAAGACTGGTACACTTCTGACACTTGTGGGTTTTTATTGGTTAGTTTGTAATTGTGTATCATTTTTTAATGCTTTGTTTTGTTTCTTTTAGAGAGGTGTAAACACAGACAGTGGACTTACAACCAAGGAAGCAGCTTTTGATGGTATTAGCGAGTAGGTACACTTTCCCCCTTATGATCTATGAAGTAAAGTTCAACGATCTGTTATATTTTAGAAATATATATATTTTAGATATATTTAATAAAATCTTCAGTTACCAACCTAAGAACAAAATTTGTGTCATGTTAAAAAAAACCACAGTTGGGATATAAATCCATAACTGGGATTAGCCCTGAAGCATCGATGTCGGCCAGCGATCATGGACTCATACAGAAATCAATGTACGCCAGACCTATTAATGGTGTCATGCAGGTCACCAGGCATTCAATAATAGTGAGGCGTAGGCTAGAAAAATCTAGCCTTTGGTGGGATTTGAACCCATGACAGTGGTCTTTCCATGACTCACGGCCTACCAACTGAGGTGCACAGGCTCAATGAATGCCTGGTGACCAACTGATTTAATATGACACCTTTAATAGGCCTGGTGTATTATGATGGTTATAAAACACTTTTTTGTATGGTATGCATATTGAGTTAGGTTACCCAAAATGTTGTGCCTGCAACATATATTTAACACACTCTATGATATAGGTTTAATGTGAACAACATGATTCTTCACAAGAATATCAGTGAGTGTCGGGTAATCAAAACAGACTTAGAATTACAAGTGTTACGGTATGTCAATCGAGTAAGCAGCGAAGCACATAAGGAGGTAATGCGGAGAGTGCGACCAGGATGGATGGAATACCAAGCAGAAAGGTAAGTGGTCTTTTGAGAAATGTGGGACGACTTTTTAACTATCTTCTCGAAATAAAAAATAAAAAAAAATGTTTGCAATGGACTGCCTTCTGTGTTTACCAACAAACATAAGTTTTCTGCATGACCAACATTGCTGGATATACGTCTGCCTCATAAGGTTGCTTTTTATTATTTACAACTTGAAAGAGGTTAAATAAATATTTGAGGTGTAGCACAAAAGCAGGTAACTAATTAACTTATGGTTTGTACCAGGAACATCTTGTTTACTATGTAATTTTTGTTTAATATTTACAAGCATATTATACTGACCAATTTATATGGATGGATTTTCACAAAAAATATTTTGATGTTTTTTTAAAAATTTTAATGTCTCAAAATATACTCATGCCGTTGCTTTTGCATTTTCAAGTTATTTCAATGTTTCGTGTTAAATGTACTTTATTTCTGATTTAGCCTCTTTCAGCACCATGTATACACTCATGGTGGTTGTCGTCATGTTGCATACACTTGTATTGGAGCAACTGGTGATCATTGTGCAATCCTACATTATGGTCATGGTGGAGCACCAAATGACAGGAAGATCCTAGATGGCGATATGTGGTAAGTTGCTTTAGTTGTGTTGTTTACCCTTTATGTAACTTGAAACACAATTTTTGTTAGGGTTAACATATTGCATGTTAGGGTTAAGCTACTATTTTTTTTTTGATTATGTTACATGTTTCCGAACAAATAAAAGTAAGAATATTGTTTGAACTTTTTAAGCCTTTTTGATATGGGAGGAGAGTACTATTGCTATGCAAGTGACATCACATGTTCGTACCCAGTCAATGGCAAGTTCACTGACGACCAGAAAGCAATCTACAATGCTGTGCTGAAGGCCAACCGAGCTGTACAGAAAGCACTGAAACCTGGTAAAATGAATTAAACTGCTATCTAGGCTGTTATGTATACTACAATGAATTATGCTACATGACTTTTCACAATAAGCGAGGGGTCTCACAACAAGTCTTCAACCCCATGTCAGGTTTAACTGTTCCACTTGAAAAATAAAAAAACACTAAGAAATTAAAATTGAAAAATAGAACTACCAAAAAATAAACATTTTCATTTGTTCTTGTTTTCTTGAAAACCGTAACTAGTGCTTCATAAACTGTAGGCCATAGCCTTTACAAAGCAGCATGAGGTTCCAAACAATTACTTGTAGGCAACATGCCAACTGAAATAAGTAGTCACATTTTGAAATTGGGTGGGTTGGGAAGCTAAAAACTTGTGAATGCCAAGCACATTACTGCCCAGTAAATAGGCTTTGGCTGCAAGAAAAAATAATAGCAAACAAGTATAAATTGTTGGAAGTTGTATGCCTGTTACCAAGTGGAACTAAGGAAACTGTGCAGGATTGCAACTTGAAAAACCACATTGTCCATATCAGGTGTTTCCTGGGTTGACATGCATCTGCTGGCTGATCGGGTGCAACTTGAAGAACTCAAAAGAATCGGCATTATTCATGGTGACGTAGAGGAAATGATGAAAGTGCGACTTGGAGCTCTGTTCATGCCACATGGTCTTGGACACTTTATGGGCCATGATGTGCATGACGTTGGGGGATATCCAGAGGTTCAATTATTTTGTACTACAGTGCATTTAACACATACAGTTGCAGCACAACTGAAGTGCTGATAACAGAACTTAACTAAAGATGGGTGTAGCCTATTACCCAGCATCACTGTTTATGATGCATCAAAAATAGATTTTGCAGCAAGTCCGACCTAAAAACCATCAAATGACTTCTCCCTGCACTCAATAATTTATGAAACAATATGGAAAACCATTAGATGCATCATAACTTCAAACCAAAACAGCTAAGATGCCAATGACATGCAAAACTGTTGTTGCACGACTGATCAAAATCAACTGTAACTAGAAGGGTGGCTTAGCACATATTGCCCTTGCATATACACTATAACCTATTTTAAAACATAAATATATTTCCTATGCTTATTTTGCATTGGGTCCCATATTAGTCACCGTCTTTTATAACTTTAGTCGTTTCTGCAGGCAAAAACTCATGGGTCCCCACACATGCAAAGTTGTAGATAATGCATTTCAAGCGATAACGATGCAAAAGTCGGGTGTTGTAAGGTAAAACACAGTGATCGGCACTGGGCTTAAATAATAATACTATGTAGAATACAAACTATAAAATTAGATTCACCCCAGATATTGGTTAAAGTATGTCATATTTAGCGTTTTAAAAAAACTGACCCATTTTAGGGGGCTAGTAGGGCAACTAATTGGGTTCGACACACAAACTAAAAAATATATAAAAACCACAATGACTCAATCAATAGTACTGCAAAATTTCAGCCCAATCCACCAATGTTTAAAATTTCGACCACTAGAGGTGTTTTGAGCAACAACCGTTACTGTTTCTGACGTCATAGGGCTGTTAACAAGCCCCTAACTGCCATGGCGCAAAAACGACCACCAAGAAACCCACCAACGAGCAACAAACAACTGGTTGCCCTTGTAACACTATTGCTCCAAAGAAATCTTTCGTTTGTGGTGCCCAGTACCATACAAATACGTTTTACACTTTAGGGGCTTGTGGGGTAAATGTTAGGACTACAGGGTTGAACACAACAATTGACACCTATAAATGGCATACTATACAAGAAATCCAAATTTCAGCCAATTCTGACACTGTTTAAAAACTGACCCATTTTAGGGGGCTAGCGGGGTAAATACTGGGGTTATCAACAAAAACAAAGTGGGATGCACATCTACATGAATATATCTACCATCTGTGTAAATTTCAGCCAAATCCATCAAACATTTGATGGAAAAACGAGTCGGACAAACTTTGGGTAAAAACACCCATTTTAGGGGGCGAGCGGGGTAAATACTGGGGTTATCAACAAAAACAAAGTGGGATGCACATCTACATAACTATATCTCCCATTTGTGTAAATTTCAGCCAAATCCATCAAACATTTGATGGAAAAACGAGTCGGACAAACTTCGGGGAAAAAATACCCATTTTAGGGGGCTAGCGGGGTAATTACTGGGGTTATCAACAAAAACAAAGTGGGATGCACATCTACATAACTATATCTACCATCTGTGTAAATTTCAGCCAAATCCATCAAACATTTGATGGAAAAACGAGTCGGACAAACTTTGGGTAAAAACACCCATTTTAGGGGGCGAGCGGGGTAAATACTGGGGTTACCAACAAAAACAAAGTGGGATGCACATCTACATGAATATATCTCCCATTTGTGTAAATTTCAGCCAAATCCATCAAACATTTGATGGAAAAACGAGTCGGACAAACTTTGGGTAAAAACACCCATTTTAGGGGGCGAGCGGGGTAAATACTGGGGTTATCAACAAAAACAAAGTGGGATGCACATCTACATAACTATATCTCCCATTTGTGTAAATTTCAGCCAAATCCATCAAACATTTGATGGAAAAACGAGACGGACAAACTTCGGGGGAAAAAATACCCATTTTAGGGGGCTAGCGGGGTAAATACTGGGGTTATCAACAAAAACAAAGTGGGATGCACATCTACATAACTATATCTACCATCTGTGTAAATTTCAGCCAAATCCATCAAACATTTGATGGAAAAACGAGTCGGACAAACTTTGGGGAGAAAAAAAAAAGGAAGAAAAAGAAAGAAAACAATTTGAGTAAAATCAATATGTGTCCCCTTCAGGGAAGGGGACCCATAATTATACTATTCAGTTTGGTTTCTCCCACCCAAATAACAAAACATATCCGTTTCTAGGTATTAATCTTGACTAATTTTCGTAGTGCACTGTGCACCATTAGGTGAATTACATTCTGTCATAACTCTGGTGTCTTACAGGGTGGTCCAGCCCGCAGAAGTGAAGCTGGGCTTAAGAGTTTGCGCACAGCACGAACTATGGAAGCTGGTATGGTGCTCACCATCGAACCTGGCATTTACTTCAACTGGACGGTGAGCCTTGGAGTTTTAAACTTGTACATAATGCACCACAGTGTTCGGGCATGTGCAGATTGTCACGTCTCAGCTTATTACGTGATTTGATCGCCCTTATCACCAGTTTATTACATTGTTTTCAGGTTATCGAAGAGGCGTTACAAAACCCTGAATGGTCAAAGTTCATCAATGAGCAGGAAATAAGAAGATTCCAAAACTTTGGTGGTGTAAGTTCTACATATTTTTCTGGCCTTTTTTCATATTTTATTAAATGTGAAAAAAATGAATTTAGTTTCTGCGGTCTAGGGTTTGGGCAGGGGTGTCAAACCTTTTAAATGGGGGCCTACTTTTATCAGGTGAAAACATCCGCGGGCCAACGATATTTTTGGCGAAGTTTTTAATCATATAGATATAACGCACGAATATTCGGGATGTAAAAAAATGAGAATTGTTGCGACAACACCATGTATTACTTCCTTTTTTCACGGTAAATAAATGTCCATGGAAAGCTTTTGCGTGAAGTCACAAGCCGCCACAACCTAAAAACTTAATCCTAACTATGGCGGGCCATGCGCAACACATTTTGAAACAACATACGCTGGTCACGTGAAATTTCGCCACAGGCCGCACTTTGGACACCCCTTGATTGTTTTTGTAAGGTTATTCAACATTAAGGTTTTTACCAGAGGATCAGAAATGGATTCACTCTTATTGTGTAGGTTCGGATCGAGGATAACGTTGCAGTCACAGAGGATGGGATGGAAATGTTGACTTGTGTCCCACGTGACATAGAAGAGATCGAAGCACTGATGGCTGAGGGTAGGAGAGCACCGGCTCCCCCCACCGGAACACTTCTGCCCAGTGACAAACAGTGATTGTGAAAATACATTCCTTTGTTCCGCATTTGTTAATTTACTAAGCAACCGTGTTGTTTAATTACCATTTGTTTTTTCTGTACAATGGCAATATTACTGTTCAAACATCGTTATGCACCATTGTACAAAAGTTACGACAAATTTCATTACCAGCGATGTAGTAAACACTTTATTGAAGCTTTTAAATTTTGGATGTGTTTACAGAAAAGTTGACTCAAAATGAATTTTTTACTTGTTTGGAAGTGTAATGAGAGACACTCGTTTGTGTAGCAAAGCACTTTAGCCATCATGTGGTGCAAAAGTACAACAAATTTAGAAGAAACATTTGTTCACCATCGTTTAATTGTGTGCCGATTGTTCACCCTTGATTTTTCAACCAGTGTTTTTTGCCACAATTATCTTCACTTTATTGCAAATAAACTCCCGATTCGCCGACAGGAGTAAATGAAACAAATTCACCACGTAGGCTACATGAGCATACCTGGACTTACTGCAGAATTATATGTGTGGAAAATGTAGCATTCCAGCATAATAGGAACAAGTTTTTCGACATTTCATCGAAACCGCAGCAACCAAGTGTTCCGCAATCTCTGACGCACTTACCTATTTTTCCGGACTAGCTTTGCCAATAGTGATTCGGGTTTGGTACAAATATGGGTAATTGGTGGCAGTTGAAGCTTTCTTTGAAAACAGGGCAATATGAGTAAAGTTGCTTGGTTTGACACGCAGCAAAAGCAACAATGCATAACTATGAGATGCTTCAATGAAAGATACTAAACGTTTGGATACAACTTGGAAAGTTTGGTGAGACTGAAAAGGTGGTAAAACAGGACACGCTAAGAAATCGTGTCGTTTCGCTGAAGATAGTCGCAATTAATTAACTCATGAAATATTTGTTCATCACAATCATCATTGAATTTTTCAGTATGACTTACTGTAAAATATTTTGGAATAAAAAAATATTTGTTAGAACTAAATTTGGGAAGGTCTTGCAAAGGTTGAAGGTTATATAAGAGTTTTGTACAAGAAAAAAAGTTGACATTCGCATTGAAAAAAAAGAAGATTTTCCATTTATTCTAAGCGTAACCAGCAAATCTAGTGATAAAAATGGGAGTTTGGGTAAAGCTGATAATTCTTCTCTCAAGTTTGGTTACAAACTCCATGCAGCATAGGATCGACATGGGAACATGTTCCTGCTCATGCAGCAACGACGACAATCCGGTACTAAGTTATATTATAAGGGTGTAATTATGTTTTCTTCAAACTTTCTATTTCATTTAACAGCTCCTAGTGGGCCAGGGACAAGCCAAAAGTCTGCAAGGCCCTCCTGGAAAACGTGGTCCACAGGTTAGTATTAGCCTGTGAAAATTAGTAGGCTTCAACCGGAACTGAAAAAGCGGGGGTAAGTATACTCTTTACTGTTGGTAAATCCAACAGATCAGTGCTCTTTAACCGGTGTGCACGGTGCACCAAAATATGCATGGGGTGCGCACCAGTACGAAAAGGTATACATGGTGCATCACAAACTTTTAATGAACCATTAATATTTGACCTTCAGGATATTAGAAAAAAGATGTAGGTTTCAACTGATGTATAAATGAACCTATGTACGTTTTTTTAAAATGTTGATGTCTAACACATTCAGTGCGCTTGACGTATATCTACTTTAAAAGACGTTTTGCACACAGTGCAGATTGACGTTAATTTACGTCAAAAGTTTTTGATCAAAAATGTTTACGTCAAAAGTTTTGATTTTAAGTAAACAGGGTGCATGAGTTCGTCACAACAACTTTAAGGGTTCACCAAACCAAAAAAGGTTGAAGAGCACTGCAATAGATAATCGATGTAATATTGACAAAGTGACAAAAGAAACACAGAGCAACTATAGTTATATGCATTATAAGGTGTGGATTGAAAAGTGTGTTTTAGGGTCTACCAGGCGTTGCAGGTCCAGCAGGCAACCCGGGTCAACCAGGACCTCCCGGAGAAGGTATGTTGTCAACGTTTAAACTTAATGAGGAAAAAAACTAGAACTCCATGCAATACAATACATAAAGTAACCCAACTTTAGGATCAAATGCAAATATTTCAGTGTGCTTAAACAAGGGATGCATAGGCCAATCCATGTCTGATGTAAGCTAAATTCCAAAGGGTGTGTAACCCAGTTTAACCTTTAACCCCTTCAAAATTACTCAAACATTTTTTGTGTCTCTTCATAAACCTCCGAACAAAACTAGTTACAAATAGATTTTACAGGCAGCATAGCCTAGGCTACTATCAGGTTATGAGTTGAGTTTATTTCGGTTGGTTAAAGACAACATAGCGACACAATTGCACAAAAATCACGAAGCCGGAAACAGCTGCGCAACGTTAAAACGTTATGGAGCACATAAAAGTGTCGGGCACCATTGGTGGATGAGAGCCAAAACGCGCTGCAGCTACACCGTCATTACAAGGCGTTAAGTGACTGGGGATCAGGCTTTAAGCTGTAAAAGTAGCCTTTTAGACATCTTTTGTCTAACTTGTTTGTATGAGTATTTAAAAAAATATCCATGTTATAAATTTCCTTGTCGTTGTTGCCTTGTGTTTCTACTGTTCCATTTTTTTTTCAGCGCCCACAACTTGGAGACATATTGGTAATAACGCCATAAAACTCATTTGTGTATTTATTTAAATTAAAATTACAACACATAGGTGTATTGGCGTAAAGTTGTTTCTTTCCTTGGTATTGTATCGATTTCGTTTGTGTAGGAGTCGGGTCAGACCTCGGTAGCTCGGGAAGACCAGGATCATCTTGCAACGATTTATACCAGCAAGGGCAACGGAATGATGGAGTGTATTATATCAAGCCAAGCGCACACTCGTCTACTTTTCAGGTGCAGCTTTACGTTAAATTAAACAACACTTAACGGATTTGTGCTCGGGGGAGCTATTCGCGAGGATTCAAATCAAGTTTGCTAAATTCCAACAAAGGGCGTAAAAAAGAGTACATTTATTTCAGCTTAAGAAACTGAATAAAAGCTTATAGGAACGAAGTTTTTAAGTTCGTATTGATGAGATTTTTGCTATAAAACCGCAAAAAACCCTAACCGTCAGTTAGTACTTTTTTAACAACTATATATTGCTTTTAAATACTCGTTAATGCTCTTTGCGCTCAATGGCGGATTTAGCAAAGCTTTGTCAATAGCTAAACCGACGTTGTTGGCAATTGAAGACAATGTTCGGGTCTAAAAAGACAGTAACCTTAACTCGTTTTGGTGGCGGTTACCAACATAATCCATCTTTTGTCAATTTGTTACCTTTGGGCCGCGCACGATTACTTGAAACGCTGTTTTATCTCTGATCGATGGAAAGCATATTACAAAATATCAATTATGGCATCAACATTAGGGTATGTCGTAATCGTAATCTATGTTTTGTTTACAGGTATACTGCCATTTTATGACACAAGAGGGCTGGACACTAGTTGCTAGCGTTCACGAGAATAATCCTGAAGGAAAGTGTACGACTGGAGACAAGTGGTCTAGCGAGCAAGGAAACCACACCTCCAGTAAGTAAGCAAACCGACGGCGAACGTAACGACTACAAAAACGATGTGTCTTTATGTTTTTCGAAAACGTGTTTCGGCTGGCAAATTGGCTAATATTTTTTCCTCCAAAAATTACTTTAGAATACTATACAATGCACCCATCAACAAATTAAGAAACTCCTAGATCATGTAGGTAGTAAGTAGAGCCATTTTTAAAAAATCACGTTTTGGGGGCCTGTAGGTGAACCGCACTGTCTATTCGGGGTCAAACTTTAGGAGGATCACTTTTGGATAACTAACTAACGTGTGTGTATATTTGAATACGTTTATAGCACACTTTATTGACAAATGCGTGGTACAAACCAGCGTTAGACAGAGAAAAAAATACGGACAAAAACAATGCGAACGGTGGCTCTGGGTAAAATTCAAAGCCAACAAGATCGCCCCCAACTAACATGCAATAAATGTATACGTGAAAATGTATTTTTTAGCTTCGGAGAAAAGTGCTTGGATGACTTTGGAAACTTTTGGGAACGTTGAATCGGTGACCAGTGCGGATTACAAGAGTCCGGCTTACTTCGGTATAGAGGTAGGTTTTTGTGTTAAAATAAGCCGAAGCAACAACTTGACGATCAATAGGCTACTGTGTTTCAAAACCGACCTTGCTTTTTAGACTGTGCATTAGTCAAACAACAAAGCACAGGAAAGTTTTCTAAATTAACAATATCACAACACGTTTCGTTCCTAAGTTTTTTTTTTGGACACCCTGGTTGACTTACTCTCCGATTCAGCTATGGAAATGCATAATAAACAACTAATTCCTCTCTACTCTATAATAACAGAGCAGCAACGTTATGCTTTGGCACGTGGCCGAAGACACAAAAGTCGAGTCCCTGTCAGCAGAAGCATCGCTCAAGTACAAGACGACCAATGATTTTTTGGCTGGAAGTAACCTGTATGAACTCTTTACAGAACGCTACCCACTTACAGCGCAGGGTAAGTGTTCTAAAATGCACAGCAAAAATGAATTTCAATTGAAAAAACAATTACTAATCCTGGTTAAACTTAAAACTGTTACCAAGTATTAATAAACGCATTGTCAAAGCGAATCTGATTTTGTGTACCAAAGTAGGGTATAAGCAAGGATGGATAAAGCCTTTAAATGTTAGAATTTGGTGCCGATTGCAGTGGTTGCTCGTGACTGGAGCCTTTCCAACTCCAAAAATCCCTCCAGCTTTGAAAGCCAATTATATATGACATATGAAGAGTCCCAATGCATACACGACCGCCAGTTTATACATTTCAATTAAAACACATGTAAATGACCGCATAAACTTGTCTCCGAGTCAAACTTTTCGTCTGCATCTCCTAAAAATTACCATCTTTCGTGAAGTAATAAACAATACCTTCGAAAATGGGCGGAAACCCTTTTGTTTAGGAAAGTTATCTTAATTCATTGTCCACAAATAAATACGTATCGTTAAGCCACATTAAACGCCGCAGATTTCCTTACCCTGTCTTTGGAGGTACCCTGATATCGATTTAACAGAACCCTATGATTAAATCGGTATTCTATGCTTAAGGAACGCCCGTTTTGGGTCAGCTACGGGCGGGTGCTTTGGAAGACTTCATGATCCGAGTTCAAGCGAATGCTGAAGATATTACGGACCAAGTTAATGACTTCAAGACTTACTCATACGATTGTTCGAGTATGGAATGTATCAGCGATGGAGGAAACGACATTTTTGATACTGGAAACCAGGTTGAAGTTTGCAAATCATTAAAAATATACGAAACCCTTCTGTACTTATAGCTTGTTATTTATATGCAGTCGATATTTCAGTTAATCGCAAATATAGCGCATGCAAATCTTAAACGGCAGTCAGCATCATTTAATCCGGTTAATCGCAAGTAAACACTTGGCAATTACACTTTCCTTGATTCGCGTGGTAAAATGCAAGTACTCGAGTCGGAAAGGTAAGTTATACTGGATCAATGACCAAACTTGATTTAAAGCGCAGAAAGGCATAAATCTCATTTATACGCGTGTACCAACGAAACGTATGCAGGTTTTGTTGGTTTCGTCAATATCAATATGTGTGAAACTCACACCCCACATTATCCTGTTTAATTCAAGGCGCCAAGACACAATACGCGAACATCGTAAACTGTATTGCTGTTTATCTCGACTATTCATCACAGAAAGCATCTGTTTTTACCACTCTAGATCCAATACGCAGTGAATTCCCAAACCAGCTTCTCTTCAAATCTGGTGTACGGTCAAGACTACAGGGAAAACGGTGTCAGAATAAAGACATGGGCCGGCCACCCCTTCGTTGGCCTAGCATGGATTGAAAACCAACAGGGCTTGATCAGCAGCTTCGCGTTAAAGGTAAAGCTCAATACCAACACTAAGGCTAACTAGAAGGGTGGCTTAGCACAGTGATTTTCAACCGGTGTTCCGCGGAACACTAGTGTTCCGTGAAAGATCGTCAGGTGTTCCGCGAGTAATTTGCTGGTTTGAATATAGGATTCTAATGTTTCAGACTTCTATGGTTTGAATAGTGCTTTATGTCAAACACCGGTCGAAAATCGCTGGTTTAATACAATAGGCGGAAATAGGTTTTCTTTTATGAAAATAATGATCCGCCATCCCCGATTGGAATGTTCTGTAGTGATTGGCTTCATTTATTGTTGTGTAATATTAAGACTCGTTGTCTAATAATGAAATAGCTGAATCGCGGGAAAATTGCTGACCGTTGGTGCAATTTAGCTTTGGGTGATCTTTAAAAATAATATAACATTTAAACGCTGTTTCAGTCAACACGAGATTCAACAAATTTTCTGACGTTCAGCATAATTGCTTGCGCGGAAAACGATGAATCACGGAACAGTCAGTGCTAGGCGAATATTGTATTTAGGTACAATACTAGTTTCAATGATACGTTTTCGTAAAACTTCCCCCGACTTTAATAGCGCTATATGAGCGTTTTCATCCGTTTTAGTGATTACGTGATGTGCGATTTAGCGTTTTAGTGTCACCCTGACCCTATAGTTGTTTCATTGCATCAAAATTTCGTTTGGTGTTCCGCAAACATATTTTAATGTATAAAGTGTTCCGTGGCTCAAAAAAGTTGAAAAACACTGGCTTGGCACATATTGCCATTGCACATACACTGTGACCTATTTATTAACATATATTTACATCTGACACTTATTTTATATTGGGTCCCATATCATCCACTGTCTTTTATAACCTTAATTGTTTCTGCATGCAGAAACTCATGGGTCCCCACACAAGCAAAGTTGTAAATAATGCATTTCAAGAGATAACAATGAGAAAGTTTGGCATTGTAACGTCAAACACAGTGATCGGTACTGTGCATAAATAAATATGCTATATGGGGTACAGACTATTTAAATTCATTCCATTTTTTGTTTTTCTATTTTATGACTATCTGAAAAAAAAGTGTTAAAGAGTGAGAAAATGGCTAAGACACAACAATCAGCTCCTATGAATGGTGAATTGCATTTGACTGTAGGGGTCCAGTGGAGTAAATGATAGGTACTACAGAGTTTAACACAACAACCAACACCTACAAATGATACACTCTACAAACTGTCCAAATTTCATTTAATTCATACATTGTTTAAAAAATTAAACCATTTGGGGGGCTAGTGGGGTAAATGTTAGGGCAACAGGGTTAAACACAACATTCTACACCTATAAATGGCACACTCTACAAGCTATATAAATTTCATTCAATTCTGAAATTGTCTACAAAATGGACCCATTTTGGGGGGCTGGTGGGGTAATGTTGGCGTGACAGGGTTGAACATAACAAACAACAACTATAAATAGCACACTCTATAAGCTGTCCAAATTTCATCAAATTCTGACAATGTTTTAAAAATTCACCCTTTTTAGGGGGCTAGAGGGGTAAATATTGGGGCTACAGGGTTAAACACAACAATTGACACCTGTAAATGACAAATTCTGTAAGCTTTTGAAATTTCACTAAATTCCGACACCGTTTAGAAAACTCACCCATCTTAGGGGGTCAGTGGGGTAACTGATGGGGTTTAACACCCAAAAATAGAAAATATGAAACTAAGATGACCCAATTAACAGTCATGAAATTTTTTATCCAAATCGAACAATGTATAAAATTCTGACCACTAGAGGTGTTATCAGCAACATTCGTCAACGCTTCTGACGTCATAAGGCTGTTAACACCCCTCTGACTGGCATGTGCAAAAACATCCACCACACACAAACACAAGTACCGTATGTACTGGTGCCTTTATTATACCATTACACCACAGAAATCTTTCGTTTGTGGTGCGCAGCAACATACAAAAACGTTTCACTTTGGGGTCTAGCGGGTAGATACTGGGGTTATCAAGTCAAACAAAGCAAATGGCACATCTGCATAACTATATCTACCATCTGTGAAAGTTTTATCCAAATTCACCAAAGATTTCATGCCAAAAGTGCATGGACAAACTTCACTGGAGAAAAAAGAAAAAAAAACAAGAAAAAAAATGAGTGAAATCAAGATGCGCCCCCTTCAAGGAAGGGGACCCATAATGATAACATAACAATAAAGTTTGATTGATCAAATATTTCCAAACTATGGTGCAATGGTTTCTTTGGCACCCATTTTACGCATTAAAAAACAGCAGTGCTTCATCATAGTCTGTGTTGATCAGTATCTGAGGCAATCAATTGTTCGGAAAAAGGTTCTACATTTGGCCTACATGCATTTAAGTGGTGCATTAAATTCAAAACACTGTGTTGTTTCTCTGAGCTGAATCTGTACAATAATCTAGCCAAATACTGCCGAAGCCTACAAGACCAAACCTTAACAACAACATAGGACTTGAGTTAGTTATATGTGGCCCCAGACACAATGGGTTAAGTTTTTTAAGCCATGTTTGTTTATAGGTGACAAGCAACATGGGAGCAGATGGAAGTGGAAGTGTTACAACCATACAGGGAACAGTAAGAGTAGGACAAATGTATGCAGAGTACAAAGCAAACCATGTTTATGGAGCATCGGATCCAAGTTGCGCACAAACCTTTTTCTATGTGGTAAGCATAAAAACAGTGTCCAAAGATAAGTTGTTCCACTGACTTTTAAACAACACAAACTCTTACTTTCAAAGCAACACACTCCAACTTAATTAGAAGAAAAAATGAATGTTAGATTTAAACATTTTTAGAGATCACCAGCTTGGCATTCAGTTTCACCATCAAGCATTACAACACCAATGTGGCAAACATCATCCACTGGTGAACTCAATGACGTGTTTTATGTGCAGGGATCAATGAGAAATATTCTTGTGGGGTAAAATACTTAACTACTAGTTTTTTAGACACATATAAGGGTTGCCATCAACTTAAAACCAAAAATAAGGACAACCGAAAAATTATTTTTTTATATGAAACAAAACAAACGTTTTTGAACAAATGTTTGCATTCATACAAGCCATGACACATCATATGCAAAATTTTGGTAGAAACAATCTGTTCCAGCCACTACTTGTTCATAGAAAATACTTCACACAACAGCCTCACAACAGCTCAGGTCTAGGTTTACTTTTACTCCAGCAGGGATTTGTCCAGTAATTGTTGAAAATGATACAAAAGGACTCAAGTCAAAAATAAGGACATTTCTTAGAAATAAGGACACTGAACTTTCCAAGCCCTTTAAAATAAGGATAAATCATAGAAATGAGGATGGTATGGCAACCCTGCATATAACACATCCTGAAGGGGTGAAAATATAGAGATGGAAAATGACTTCAGCATTAATTTTGTAACTAAACATTGTTGTGCAAAGTGTGACATTGTAAACAACTCTAAAAATGATTTTCAGTTTGTGTGCTAATATTAGTTATGCAATTTAATACCACATCATATTCTCTATTATGCTTACTCTGTTAATTTTTCTTGTATTTTAGTTACATGCTACTTGCAAAAAACACAGATGCTAGGATTCAACAGAATGAAATAGAAGGTGTCATTCAAGAACTTATGGAGTCTATTTCAACTGTACAAGGTACAATGTATTCTTTACATTCATTTAATTGGCACAAATTAGTGATAGACTACAAATGTTGTAAGGAGTTTAAAACAAATCAGCTGTAAAAATAGTTATAAATCAAAAACACACACAGTCATTTTTTTCAAATGGGATATAATGCTTTTCCAAGTAAAAAGTAACTCATTAAAAACAGATTTCGGGTCTAAACCGTCTCAGTCGTGCATTCTTACTAAAGCAAGAAGTGAAAATTGCATTCCAGCCATTATTTGAACCTAATTTAAGTCCCCTAAAATTCCAAAAGAGAAAGAAATGCTTAAACAAAACTACAACAAGCCAGGCTACTTCGTTGCAGACTCACATTGAGGATGGCTCATTTGGGTGTGTTCTGTCCGAAGCAAAACTAAAAGCAATTACAAACCTCAACTTTGCTATAGTCCAATATTTTATCTGGCTATTGTCTGATTCCCATATCAAATATACCTTTTAGTGAAGTTTTGTTTATACCTATGTACTTGACTTTATGTGCCCACAATTGCAGCTGCGTGTTGTAGTGTTAAACAGCTTATTGTTTTTAAAATTATTGACATGACTGTAACTGTAACCCCTTGATTATAAGCCACCATTGAACGTAAGCCACACAATAGGTTCGGTGAAAAACTTTATAAGCCACATCTTGCAAATAAATAAATGTGGTGCCTATGAGTTTAATTTTATTCCATTATCCAAGGAATTATATCAAGTTTATAATTGGTATGTTCTGCTATGTTGCACTTTCTCTGTAGTTGCAGCCTCGTCACAATGCTCCAGCGACACCAACTCTCTTGCAGTGCCAGTCAATGCAATACATGGGCGAATTACAACAACTATTCCAAATAGCACACCTGGCTTTATCCACTTCAGACCATACAGTGAAACTGGTGTACCAAGTGCAATTTGTCCTGGACTTAAGTAAGGAATAATTTGGTATTTACTAGTGATGAGACGTTACCAGATTTTCAAGCGAGTACCGATACCGAGTATGAGTACCACATGTATATACCTTTGATACCGATTACAGAGTACAACTACCGAGTACTTAAATATAGTGTTGTAATTAATGGTATATTACAAGCTAATTTATCTGCCATGGGCAGGGTACATACACACACACACACATGCAGAAGCAAGCATGTACAAAAATGTGATTTCCACATGACAACGAAAAAAATATACGTAACCTGGTGGAACTTTTCCCGATTTGTGCTGTCCGAAGCAAGTATTGGCAAAAAGTTGCCTGTATTCTTATAGTTTAAACCGGCCTTCGGTATTGAACGTTGGTATCGAAAACTGGGGTTAAATATTTCGATAATATCAATACCACTGAAATCATTCGATACCATCGCTACTGAGTACCGGGTACTCGTCCCATCACTAGTAGTTACTACCTGCAGTAGACTAAACAAAGTATATGTTCATTGAATCATGTTATTATATAATTTCTCACTCACTACTGTAAGATGTCATTTTGCAATACTTTGCAATTGTGGTGAACAGCTGTTTGCTTTTGTGCCATTTTTGCTTTGTAATATTAACAGATCAGATGGATGTAACTCTGCTCAAATGTGCATTGGAGGAACAAATGCAATGGCATATGGCAGTACAAGTGAATGTGGTGACTTTGCAGACTGGCCAACAAATAAACAAGATGAAACAATACTAATTTTTTATGGCCCTTGAACATACAGTGCTGTAATCGTTTTGTCAGCAATTTATACATTGCAAATGTCCCTGTGCCCGTGTAACAAATCAAGGCATTCATAGTAACCTTTCATGATTGGTGTCCTTAGTGGTATCTATGTTTAAAAAGACAAACAAACAAAGTTATAGCCAAATTTGTCATGTACATTCTGATATACATTTACCATGATAATGATTTTTGAGATTAATACCATTTCATGTATTGTTCTGTACAATAAAGAAATGTATTTCATAAATCCTTTGCAATATCATGCCTGTAAACACAACAGAAATGACTTTCACTTAGTACAGGGGCGGGCAACTTCTCCAGTCAGCGGGCCTCATATGGGAAAATGGAGTACTTGGCGGGCCGGATTCCTGAATCGATAGATTAATCGCGTATTTATCCAGTGATTTAAAACTGATTTTTTACCACCTAAACCAAATACAATACAGTCCAAACAATCTAACTGATATAACATAAAATTATTCACCACAGCAAATTTAATGCATACACCACAGACTTAGATACTGGTGAAACACTTACTAGGCTACACATGTGGAAACAAAGGAAACCGTGAAAGCAGGCCACACACATGGTTGGCAGATATGTCGTAACAATGGACATAAGGTGCAATGGTAACAATGGCGGGAAAGTTTTTTGCTATTGGGGAGCGTTACTGTCCGTTACAACTATAATTTGATGCAGTAAGCAAGTAGTGGGGGATTGCGGCAGACTGTGGCCACAGGCCACATTATCATGTAAGACCTGGAACTGTCTGCGGGCCGCTCAAAATCCCGTCGCAGGCCGGATCCGGCCCGCGGGCCAGATGGTGCCCGCCCCTGACTTAGTACAATTTATTTTCATCACCTTCTTTTTAAAGAAATATAACTGTATGTTTATTAATGTATTAATTTATATTTGCTTAGTTTTATGCAAAATAACAATAAGTGCTTATTTAAACTAAATCTTAAAATGCAACTGTACAAGTTTATGCTTTGGCTTTGCGTTGGACAATCCCTAAATGCAACATATGCATATTAATTTCCTCTCCACAACAAAAGCAAAAAACTCAATTAACTGTAACAACACCCACACCAAACATGCACATCTCCAAGTACATGGCTTTAATAAAAAAAGAATGTATATTGTTTAATGTCCATGAATACTAATATACAACAACATATTTCTTTAAAACTAAAAACATCTCATGACAAAAATTATCAATTGTTTTTAAGATGCAAAATAAACTCAACAAAATATTAAATTAGAACATTTTTTAATTGCATTACTCACCTGTTCATATTGTGGTCAATGAAAAGTATGATACACTTGTAAAACAATTTTCAGTTTTGCAACAATGCAGGCGAGTCGGACAAAAACAGAAGACATTGCCAGGTGTAAACGCACTTGTTCTGCTCCTTCGTTCCCGCGCTTTTTAAAGGCGACGTAAATTTAACAAGACTAATCAAACAGGAAATCCACAATTAACGAACAAAATAATACAAATAGAAATAAAAAATCTTCGTTTTTTTCGAACAGTTATTTGTTTTGAAGCGTACTAAATAATTTTAAATCAAAAGAAACTTCGTTTAAATATATTACTTTACTCTCATCCGCTTTTCCATAGTAAACAAACACATTTGATTTGACAAATGGACACGGTAAAATTGTAAACAAATTTACAACTACATTGTATCTGCAGTTCTGCACGTTTTGGGGGGCAAAATATAATTCTTAAGTGTAATTTGATACATGTTTAAAACTATGAGTAACGTTTCATCCCCTCCTGCTGACACGACAGATGAGAAAACAATTGGAGACAAGAATGCAATCGTTTCCTCAATATCCTGGTAAGTGGTATGTGTAAATAAACGTATTTTAAAAACCACAATAGCTGATGAAAAATTGTTACTATTGTCAAGGTTTTGCAACAATGAAGAAATGAGTGATATAGTTTTGAAGCTTGGAGCTGAACGATTCCATGCACACAAGTTTGTTCTTGTTTTAATGAGTGATGTTTTTCGAACAATGTGTTCAAAAAGGTATGTTTATTTAAATTGTTTTTCAGCTCCAAGTTGATGTTTTTTACAAATGCAGTGAGTCTTTTGCATCCATGGAATTCAGTTAACAATGTTGCAACCATTTTGTATCAGTGATCAGTTTTTTTGCACATTGTAATTTTCATCAAGTTTCATATTTTGCAGATGGGACCATGACAATGTAAATGAACTGGAATTAAGTGAATGCAATGAGTGCATACCTGTGTTTCCTAAGTTCCTCCACTTTTTATATCATGGAACAGTTTCTGTGAAAACCGCAACAGCACTACCTTTGCTTATGTTGGCAGACAAGTATAATGTAAAGCCACTAAAATTGAGCTGTGAAAAGTACATTCAAACACAGGTAAACACATTCTGCAAAAGCTTGTTTTATGCATTGCAAAATAGCTATTTTTTAAGCATAATCAAGCAAATTAGCTGTGCAACACAAAAATATATAAAAACTTGAATAATATCTTTCACCAGTTTTCAAGTATATGTAAGTATTTCTGACATAAAGAAGATCCATCAAATGTAGATCAATTTGACAATAGATGGAAAAAAATTATAACTTTGACAACAGGTGGAAGTAGGCAATGTAGCTGGGGCAATTCGATGGCTTCCATATCTACAGCTTTGTGGACACAAAGAGCTGGAAAAGGAATGCATAGATGTTATCATTACACAAATGGAATTAGTTTTGTCACAACACGAATTTCTGCTTCTTGGCATTGAACTGTTGAGCATTTTACTGGAACGAAATGATCTTGTAGTATTGTGTGAATATAGTTTGTATCAGGTAAGAGTTTTTGAAAGTGGGAATACTTTTACAATTTTTGTTGGATTTATTGGTTTGTAATTTCAGTTTTGGACGCAAAAAGAGGTCTGCAGTGTTGGTTGAAAATCTGCTTGCACCCCAAACTTCATATTTGCAAACAATAAACTAACATGGCAACCATTTGAAATAGGCTATTGCTGCCAGGCATAATGTATAACCAAGTATTGCTCAGCCAGCAGTTTTATTATCAGTACATTTCATGTAACATTTTAAGCTAATCAATAGTGACATTGCGAATGTTTTTAGGGGGTTGTAAAGTGGATTGAATCTCATGACAACAAGGAATTAAGCAAGCACTATCTGAAAACATTGCTTCCTTTGCTACGTTTTCCCATGATGTTTCCTGAGCAGCTTTTGATGATCGAAAGCTCAGAATTTTACCAAAGTAACAGTGACATTATTTCCCCATATCTGGCCCTTGCTCACAGATTCAGATCTCTTGTATCAGAGGTAAGGAAAGGGTTATACTGCTAGATAACAACATGATTGTTTTAACAACAGTTTTAGCAACCTGTTTAATAATGTGATCAGAATTTGTTGCATATGATTGTGACAAGGTCACCACACAATGGGGCAATTTTATCCACAGGTTTTACCTAAAACATGTTTACTTGGTTAGAAACAGCGGTGTTAATGCTTAAAATGAGGTTGCATTTAGTTGTGTGTTAAAAAATTTTCAGCTGCAATAAATATATGGGTTATCAGGTTGTAGACAATACCTTCCTGGAAGCACTGTATCGGCCACGAAACTACACACATAGTCTCTGGTGTCAGTTTGTTAACCTTGGTGCTGATCATGCTTCATTCTTCGGGAAAACCATCAAGTTGTCAACCACTAATGATCTTCTGAATAGCTCACTTCGTTCTCAGGAGCCTAACTGGCAGGTGTGGAAAATTGACCAATAAACAGTCTTGAATATCAGATAAGTTCGGTCTAGCACAAATTGCTGAGTCATGTAATTTGACAACCAATGTTCACAATGACGAACCTAAAAATTGCAAATTGCAAAACTTACATGACAAATGACATTTAGCTGCTGAAATTCAATTATCAGCCTGCTAAATTTGATGAGCCAATGTTATTTGAAAAAGTAAACTAAAATTACAGAAATTCAAAACTGTTACATTCCCTTTACAGATTCAGATTATTAATGACAAGCAAGATGGAAATGGTGGTGTAAAAATAGCGTCAAGCTGTGGTAAGTAATAAACACATTGTCTGTTAAACTGTGTTGAAGTATAAATATAAAATTGTAAAAAAATACTTTCTCTAGATGTTGGTGTTTTAATATCTTGCCTAATCGCCTTTTATCATAACAGATTATTGCAGCTAAAAGTAACATTTTATTTAACACCAAAATGTTATTAGACACAATGTCTTGGAGATTAAGAGGGCCTAGTTCATTTGCAGTATCATCTGCACCTACTTTATCAGTGCCCCTTCAGATGAGCATTAAACCACTCAAACCTCTTCGCCCAAATTTGGTAGTTGATGTTTCTATGTTTATGGTAAAAAAGGATTCACTCTACAAACATTTGGATACTGCTACTGTCAGTTTTACAGAGCTTGATTCAGGTTTGTTTTAGTTAGGCTGTGGATTTTGCACAAGTCTGTAGTGAAATTTTTATGTGAAAAGTAGTGAAAATTTTAAAGTTGCTAACATTTTTACAAAAAAATGCTGCTGACAAATACTAATTTTGTACATTTTTTTCAAAAGCCTAGATGTTTTTGCCAATTTTGTTTAACCATTGCTTTTGGACAATATCCCCACCAAACCTAATTTATCTTTTATTGTCTTGGTAAATAAATGACTGCCAATTTTATAGTTTGCAAAAAGCAGTTGCATAACAAAATAGGCCTCGATAGAATTTGAATTTAAAATGCAGCCCATAATATCCATCAAGATTTTATTTTACTTTAAAAAAATGTATTTTCCATTTTACAGGTTCTCAACCCCAAATCCCCATAACAAACCATGGGTTCACTCGTGCCACCCAAGCGCAGGGAGCATCCATATTTCAACCATCTCCCATGCATTTCACCTTCACAACATTGCCAACTCCAGTGGAAAACGACACATTCTTAAGGTTAAAAATGTTTTTCAATTGATTATTATTTTTAAGTTGCTGGAAGAAATAGTTTGCTTAAAATTTGAAAACTGTTTTATTCAAGTGTAAAATCGACTGTTGTTGTTACAAAACTTAAAGGTTACTTGCACAACCTACAGGTAATGACTCTTTGGTGTACTTTCACAACAAGACAAACTGTGAAATAACAGCTACACAGCGTTTTAAAAATTGATGAAATATAATACGTCAAAAAGTCAAACTTCTTTTGGAGTTTTTATAAGGCCAAGTACATAATGAGTAACTTAAAACAAAATGGAATTTAATCCTGTTTGAAAACAGCAAACTGGTTTGGACTAGATATTTTGCTCAAACCAGAATGAAACTCCAACCCGAAAATAGTTAAGCGAACCCGAACAAACAAAAACAACAAATAGTGAACTCGAACCAAACGTGAACCCTTAACAAGTGATTCAACTCCCTGCTTTTGATAATAACTAAAGCCCGAACATGCTTCGCCAACAAAGCACTTCTGATTTTAACCCATCCTAAGAGCGTGGTCAAAACCCAACTGCAGCACAATAATCCTGACCTTTTTTACAGACATCGTTTTTCCCGGGACGATTTCGAGCATCCCGCTGAAGTTCCGTGCGTCTCCTTCGGCCCGCACTTCGCAAGTCTGCCGAGGCCTTGTCAGTCGGTGCGTGTGGCGCTTATCATGAAACCCCGCTTCAGGACACCCACCGAACCCGCTAGTGGGTGCACCGAAAATGAGAAAAGCGACCAAGATGCGTCAGGCGTGTACGATCTACCCCTGTTGGGTTAATATTGGACTGGCGCCTGATTACCTTGTATTTACTTTTCAACTAAACAGTGGTTCCCAACCAGAGAGGAATTCCTTCCAAGGGCGGAATTTTAAAACTTTAGTGGAGAAATTTACTCTAGATTTTTTTATGTGGTTGGTAAATAGACACTTAAGCTTTGGGAATAGAACCTGTGAAGTTGATGAAACACTCAATTTTAAATGATCTTTGTATGGTTTAGCATCTACTATGTAGTCTATTAGGGAGGAATGAAAATGTTTTGAACTGTTTAAGGGAGGAATTCGTCGAAAAAGGTTGGGAATCACTAAATTAAACGTTCCTGTCTGCGACCACTGAGTTAGAAAATTTTTGTTCCATCGTATCTCATGCGTTTGTGTTTCTTTGTTCCTAGAGTTGCAAGTTAGATAAATAAGCTTTCCTACTAAAAAATAGAATAACATACATTTCACTGTCCGTCTTAGACTATAGAAAACGCCCACAGTAGTTCTTCTTTTATCAGCGAAGAATTTCTTTATCACTGAAGTTTCTTCTTTTATTATCCTACATTACATAACCACTGCATACCCTAAAGCACTATGTAATAGGGACAGTTAAGATAAAACTACTTTCCCATTCTGAACCAGTGCAATATTAACTATTCGTTGTCTAACGTTTCCACTGCTATTCCATTTGCGACAATTGCAATCAGCTTTTTTATGTTCTTTTTTCCCTATGCAATGCCCAGGTTGATTTTTTCAAACCCTGCGCGTTGACCGCCTATGTGATATGGTTATTTTGTTGTTTACGATAAACTAACCTGTGTGTATCTCCAAACGAGTTTTATGTATATGCAGTCGGCTTCAAGGAGAATTTGATATCAGGGTAGTCGAAATACGTTTGCGCAATGGAATATTCAGTTACAGCTATGAAAAGTGAGTGAAAAAATGGTAACCTTCAGAAACCAAAGGACCAAACACCGATGTGGCCATTTTTGTGTTGATTTCAACGATCCCTTATTCGCTTGGACATTTTCTGCTTTCTCGAGCAGAGATTTTTTATCATGACTAATATAGGTTACAACGAAACCGAATTAACACCGACGCTGTCATCGTTGTGTCTACAAAATAAAAATAAAACGACTTCGCCTTAAACATTACCAATGTCAAATTCTTGACGTCGTATATGTACACTGCCAACGTCATTTTCCCATAAACCACCAAGTTAACAATTTGTTCTAACAGTATTTAACAGGGATTGCCCTTGTGCACTTTCACAGGAAGGTCACGTGATCTGGACTACACGTGCGAATGTCACGTTCGCCTTTCCAAGCCAAATACCTACTTTCACGAAACGCGGAAGGAGTAAAATGTAAAGCTACAGTGCCAACGAATAACGAATATGTTCTACTGTATTATACCTGTGACCACACACCAAAAAATTCATCTTTTCTGAAGCTTCCGATTTCTAAATATTCCTAGTATTAAGGCGGCCTCGATACCATTTCGCAAATACTTCACTTCCAACCGCACCAATAGAGTGCAATGCTAAATGGTGTCAAAGAAATATAGTTGACTCAAAGGATTTTAAAACGTCTTTGGTAACAACTGGACGGGATACTGCTGACAATTGCATGGTAAAGAGGCTGCTTCTCCAAACGCGGGATACAAATAGCATAATCCAACAATGCAAGTATTCAGCTACATTTGATTATATTGTTGGGTACCACACAACACGTACGCTCGACATTACACACTTAGAATTATAAACCACGCAATAATTGTGTTAGGCTGGCGTGAGTAAGGAGGGGAGTGAGAGAAAGAAAGAAACAAGCAAATATGTAGTTTTTCGGTGCGCAGCCACTAAAGTTCCTGAATTTGGACGGTTGCATAAAACAGAAAAAAATAGATTGGGCTACATGGTAAAAAGTCCGGCGAGCAAATTGATTTAATGCAAAACAATTTAAAACGTTATTAGAAACGTATTTTATTAAATTTGAAACGTACTTTTAGCCAGTTATGCTAATTTATCAGTACAACCACACGTTAATTGTACACTTAGTTCAAATCCATGTTTTTTTAATTACCCCTGAAAACGATTTTCAAGCATTAAAACTTTGGGTTATTGTTATGCGTTGCCTGGAAAGGTCAACAAAAGGCGCTTGCGGGTTACCCCAATAGGAAACGTCAAACAAGATACGCTTAAAGTTGGAAAGTATACAAGACCGTTAAGGCGACATGCGTTAATATGTTGCCTAGATACGCTTTTACAATTTCTTAACTTGAAAGGGTCTAACTGAAGCGTTTATGTGCTTTGAAATCAAGACAAGTAAATCAGTAACTTTGCGGCTGTTAAAACCAGTTTGTATATTTTGTTTTGTGTAACCAAAAATTTGACCTTCCTTACGGTAAACTTTGGCAACGTGAAACAGACTGCGCATCGATACACAATTTTTGATTAGGGATTTTCTCAAGAGGTCTGTTAGGCATAATAGCAGCCGCTTCGCAAAATGCAAAGTTATCTCTACAAGGTGTGATGTACAGAAGGGGAAAAACAAACCAAAAAAGCTTTATGGACACGATCAGAAAAAAACACAAAAACTAAAACGAACGATGTATTCTTATTTACGATTGGTTAAATGGTAAAACAAATGTACAAATGTATCGGAACACACCAGCTTGACTTTCTAGTTTGTGTATTGAATGTTTATGGCAGATTTCATCCCAAAACAACTGAATATTAGGCTAGAATACATAAATTTGTAACAGCGTTTTCTCCACTAAAATCGTACTTAAACACTGTTTCGAAATCAATTAATTTGACCCTAAATCGTTTGTTTCACAAAGTTTTGAAAAGCATTTTTACACACTACGGAGAAGAAAAAATGTTGAGCCCAACAATACAAACTACAAGTGGAAAAAGTACAGAAAAAAAGCACATAAACTCCATGCATTAAAAACATTATCGGACTTCGCGTTAAACTGCATATAATACAGTGCGGCTGGTGTCAAATAAAACACACGTGATGGGTTGACGTTATAAGACCATAATGTAATGGAAGTGGTTCAACAAATACGTGAAATTGTAGTCACTTTTACGAATGTGGAACAAGTTGATATATTTGCCAAACTAAACAATTTAAAACAGATTTATAATAAATAATGAGGCTTAAGATGCTCTGAAATCATTACACCGATTTTAGGAGACATTTTAGGCCTTTTAAAGGGCTCAAAAACTATGTAACATGCAGGCGACTCATGATTATAAATAAGTATATATCAATAGTGCAAATGCGACTTAAGCCAATGGGCTAGGAACATATATCATAGGCATAAAATCTTAATGACATCAACATGAATAAACATAGAATATAGGGTGAAAATTTTGGTGGATTATTTTGATGCTATAAATGGCGCTGGGTATGTTATTACCATCTACGATTTATACATGGTGTTGCTTGGTGTTATAACTTATAACCCTACTGTATGGTTGATATACGTGGTTCTCTATGCACGATGCACAATCAGTGTGATTTTCGATTGCAGTTTTAACCAAACCCAAGTCTAAATTTAAATTTATTTTGTTGAATTTATTTTAAAGCATCAAACCATTTCTTACGAAGATGGTTATATGGTGAAAACGACCCACTACATTATATAGGTCTGTTTGCAACTGCTATTGGACTGTGGTTTTGGGACATACGATTGCAACCTATAATACGGCAAACACGGATTAAAACAGACCGTACCTTGTACTATACAAAACATGCAAACGCACTAAATGCTTTACAAAAGATACAAAGCACCATATAGTGTTTCTTTTAACATATTATTTAACCCTAAGATAGTTACCTATTGTGTAAATTCAAGTACAACTGGTCCCGTCTGGTACTATGTAGGGTATGGTACCAGGGCACCTAAAATACGTTACGTACAAAACAATAAAGCAGATGAGGTCGAGTATTAAGGGCAGAACTGTCTGGTGAAGGCGCAGAATAATAGCTTCTATTCATTGATACATAGGTTTTAATACACAGGGCTGCACTATTTCCTAAAGGTGATTACAAAAAAGGGCAATATCTTAACACGCGACTGACTTTGGAGAAGCCATTAAGTAATGACTTTTTTTTCGAATATAAATCACGTGAGATGTGACGTCACCGATTTCGGAGCAGGTGCTTGTGATTTGAAACACGTGGAAAACTGTACAAAACTCTAACCTGCTGAAAGGCAAGCGACGTTAAATAACGTAAATGATCGTTTCATGGCGGTAAGCAGGTATGTGCGGCGACTGGTCAGACAAGTCTGTGGTGTTAGTTCTTTGACCGCCTTCTTGGCTTGTCAGTCGACGAGAAATGTTGGGTAAGTCCCAGAGTCGAAACTGCGTTCACATCACTCTGACGAGCGCTTCTTGGCCATTCTGATAAGGGTGTTAAATGGATAGTCCCAAAGCTTGCTGGATATGCCGAATCCTGTATAAAAGATGGTGTGATTAAAAGTCGGTCTCGTTTTTGTGTGCAAGGTTACAAGCACACGAATGAATATTAGTACGATGCGAAAAAGTTATATATTATTCCGTTGTAATGCAACTTGACCTAAACGTAAATAACTAATAGCTATGACATGGGTTGACATACCGTCCATATTCCCAAGATTTGTCCTTATTTTGAAGGGCAATGTCTAAGAAAATATATTGTACTTCAAGAAATGTCCTTGTTTTTGACTTGAGTCCATATTTTGTCTTATTTTCGACAATTACAAATCAGAAGCCCTGCTACAATAAAAATTAAACCTAAACCTGAGCTGTCGTAAGATGTACGAAGTATTTTCTACGAACAAGGAGTTACTGGAACAGTTTCTGGCAAAACATATGGCATGTGATATGTCATGGTTCGTATAAATGCAAAGAATTTTTCAAAAACGTTTGTTTCGTTTCGTATAAAAATTTATTTTTTCGGTAGTCCTTATTTTGGGGTCCAAGTCGATGGCAACGCTGGTGATAGCCTACGCAAATTTAAGAAACCAATGCCAACTTTTTTTCGGAGATACAACGAGTAAGAAGTAAGATTCGGTTCCTTTATACTTTCCATGTGTAAAAATGATCGTTTTCAGGTGACATAAAACCAAATTCCAAGAAACCAGTGCTTGAGCAAGGTTGATTGAGTAAATAAATGAAAAACGTTGAGACGCCAACAGGTAAATTTAAACAGAGTGGGTGTATCACCGACGGCTAACCTTCAACAAGGTCGATTCGCTAAGTCAACAGGAAAAGCAGTTAAAAAGGAAACGATGAGCATAAAACAGTTGCCACAAAGTTCAATGAAAGTACTTTTCGGTTTGTATTAAGGTAATATCTTTTATTTTAAGCTAACCCAACTGGTGGAAACTGGTAACATTTAAAACCAAGAGTTTTTTTCTTGATTCAAATGAGCTCAATGTAACATGTACTTAATAGTAGGGATGCGCCGAGCCGAGCCAGAACCCGAGTACTCGGTACCGAGCATCGCTATTTTTGATGCTCGGTGCTCGGCCGAGCAGTTGCACAAACTGACCCGAGCATTATATTTGCATATTCATGCCCTGCTAACATAGGTAACTAGTGTTCGAAAGGGTGTCTATGAACAAAAACAAATGATTTTTCAAATGTATTAGATTGTGGAAAAACGTGTATTTCTGAGGCCTGTAACAGCTTAATACACCGCTGGTGACGTAAGAGGCCTTGTAGAGCTAAAAGGTAGAAAGGGGATTTTTTGTGACGTCATAACGCACCGAGCGTGCTCGGCCGAGCACCGAGCATTAACGTGAGATGCTCGGTGCTCGACCAAACAGAACATTTGCAATTTTGGCACATCCCTACTTAATAGCGTAGAGTACTAAGTAATGTATTGCACTAAATGCCAATTAAAGTTACAAAATGCTTTAGGACGCTTTGCAACGTACCAACCAACAAACAGTTTTAAAATTTTACGTTTAGGGGCCCTGTGGGCAAAGCGCTGGGTCAACCGGGGTCAAACTTTAAGAGGATCAAATACCGAAAACTAATATATAAGTAAGTTTCAAAAAGTTCTAAACACTCTTTCTTGACCAAACGAGTGGAACAAACTAGCGTTAAACAAACGACTAAATCAATATGTGCCCCCTTAGGTATAGGAACCATAACTAACCATAAAACATAATGGACTTACCCAGATGTGGACTTTCGAAGTGGTGTCGCACATGATAGGCTCGAAGACGATCGAAGTAGGAGCCCTTGCGTGGTGCGCCGTAATGTAAATAATAGTGGGTCATGTCGTAGCACACGTAACCGAAAAGCACCCCAGCCACGAGGCTGTCGGTTACCGCGGCTGAGAACACAAGGCGAAACATAGGATAGAGGATGACCAGGAATACGGATGATGCGACCGGAGGAAAAACTAATCTTCCACTATCGAACGGCACCTGTAATAAGAATAGCAGGGTTGACTTTTAAGGCAAGACAATGGATTAATGGGTGAAAGTGTAACTATTGTGCATTCGCCAAGAGCTGTGGGGGTTTCTTTCTAAAAGACGGGCATTCTTTTTTGGTTAGATTTAGAAGCACCCAACAAATTTACACACACCTAGACTTTCTAAAGCAGGGGTTTCGGTGCCTTGGCCTGCTTAAACATTCGAATTCATATATGACTGCATGGGATAGTGTAATATAGGTCATACATGAAAAAACGAAGACTTCAAATGTGGGGTTCAGTGTGCTAATTGCAAATTGGGATTTGGTGGTCCCATATAAACCTTAGTATCATAGATATCGTCCCAGTGGTGAAGGAAACTTGTAAAAAAATGTGGTGCAACAAGCAAACAGGATCGCTATCTTTGCCTGGGCGAGCAACAAGTGCGTTCACAGATTAAAAAACACGCTCTTCCAACTAGGCCGTGTAACACTTTCATAAATTTTTAAACATTATGGAGGTCGTTTTGGCGGTTCTAAAGCAACGACCTAGACGATATTGGCTCAGCCGTGTTTACTCGGTACATATTTGACTATTAGGTGTTCTTGCGCCAATCTCCATAAGCTCCTATTCATGTCACTAACTTAGCACATGAGATCACTAGCAATGGCACCACCATACACACATAAATTGTCCGTAGTATTAGTTTTATTTCGAGCTATGTTTCACTTCCAATGACACTTTTTTAAAGACTGAAGAGACAATATATATATATTTTTTAATCTCAATAGTTGACGTAATTTTAGTTATGGCGTAGTATGAAAGATTCTGCGATACCTTATTAAGCAGAAAATACACGTTTTAATACGCTTCAAATTTGCTTTCGCAAAAGGTTTGAATCCGGCCGATTCGCAAAAGGTTTGGATTCGCAATAAATTATTCGAAATCTTTGTGAAAAATAAATTCGACACACCGAACATTTGGTATATTTCAAACCGGTTTGAAGAACATTAAAACGTTTGCATAAACGGTTCCCACTCAATTAGCTACATATCCTATCTCGCTTATTTTTCCCCTTTTACTAAATAAGAGAAAACAGATTCCCACACAATTGCCCATCCATGTCCTGTCTAATTTGCACACAATGGCGACATGAAGCCGCTATGGTCATAAGGGATCGACTGAATGGTGATACCCGACCAAACCGCGTCAAGGCAATATTGAAAAACGACAAAAGTGCTTCCCAAGGGGTGCACATAATCCCTTTTACCATGTGCTTTATGTCACCATAAAGTAACGCGTAAATAATTGGTAAAAACTAATTGATACTACATTATAATATTTCCTTCATTGCTATGCATCCCTACAGTGTAATTACTTATTACACGCTTATTGCCGAGTTATCATTTTATCGTCTTTCGCTGACAAGATGACGTTTTATGGTTGGACTTTTACCGAATAAGCAACTTTTATCGATTTGTTCTGTATGCGGCCGTGTTTAACTCCCATAATTGGTGCTACCATTACAGTAAAGGTACGAATAACCCTTACCAATTTCAATATATTGAGTAACCATATGCATTTTTAATTTCCTGACCGCCATGACTTACAAAAAGGCGTTTGCAGTAATTATTACCTACCTTACTGCCTCATAAAAAGGAAGATTAAATCAGTACGGTAACGCATTTCATTAGTACAAAGGTTTCCATCCAAGGGTTAAATATAAAATGCTTGACAAAAAATAAAAAGAAGGCAATATTATTGGTGTGTGGAATAAGTACATCAAGAAGCTTGCGTTTTTTTTAATTAACTTCCAGGAAAGATATCGGGAGATAAAATCAAGAAAAGGAAAATCCCCGCTTTACAGTTTCCATCTAACAACACAAAGTGAACCGGTGTGGCTAGCAACTCTAATACGCTCATGGAAACCTGCACCCGGCCCAAGCGGAAACTACGTGAGTTGCAAATCGCTTTATATCTGCCGCTATTATCTGATACTGTTTGGCTGAAAAGTGTACAAATCGGTGTCGAACATGGCATTGTACATATAGGGGAAATGTAATTTTCGTGGTAACGCTTGTTTGTCAACACGAAACCCAACACATGACCAAGCGGAAATAATGACATTGGGCAAATTCAAAAACTACATTCGATGATCAATTTATATCTATTGTTACTTATTGTTAAATCACGTAGCAACTGCATTAAGATCAGTGGAAAATATTATAAGACTGATATGCGTGTGCACAAAATCTTACAGAACAGTATACGAAAGATGGTGGCTTTTAGCTAATAATTTAATCTTTTGTAACTACTAAGTCTAAATTATACCTTATGTAAGTTTAGACAGCATTGCGTGAAAGTTCAGGGCATTTTTTTAGGAATTTAAATGTGTGCACCTAATCTCCAAAAAAACGAAAGTAGATCTGTTGGTTTCCAGTTAATTCGTCTTTGAGATGTATAGAAAATGACTACGCAATACTAGTGCAATAAACCTTATTGTTTTTTAACTTAATTCCAATCTTTGATGGACCCGAATCCCATCACAGGCTGGATGCGTTTAGGCTGTGTCGATATTTAATGCAATTTTGGTAAAGTTCGCTCTGATATCGGCAATCTGTTTTCAGTGAGCATTGCCTATCAGTTATCACAAATATAGTCTATTGTTTGGGCAGGGATTAGATTGCGCGCGAAGTAGTAGATATCCGTCCGGCCAGATGCCCTCACACTCATCGCCTGTCATTAATTTTGCATGACCCGATAAAGCACTGAGGTGACGCTGATTACAAATGGGACAGTCATTCGCCTGAACTCACACTTCCCCGTTAAGCGTCCAAAACTTGTACGGTAAGGGCTTTAAATGTAGAGCATAGGTTAAATTTATTCTTAATGTTTCCTTTTTATGTTAATCCCCATTTTTAAACCTGATTTATTGACAAAAAATTTAGAACGTATAATTTTTTAATGTGCAACATACAGTTAAAACATAGTATTCCTTAATGAAATGAAAGAGACTTAAAAAAATAAAATGGCGATTTTTGAGAAATAAAGTACCCTTCTTTAGTGTTGTCTATAGTTTTAGCATTTTAACTCTGCTATAAACTGTATGGTGTTAGTTGTGACAGATGACAAATCGCATCGTATAGCTGTTATAACTCTTAAGGGTTGAACAAAGTTGGTGTTGGCAGTTGGTGATGTATTAGTATTTAAAACAGCCTGTGGCAAGAACATTCATTAACAAACTTAATGAAGAGTGACTGTAACCCTGCTACTATTCACATGCTGTGGATATGACCTAGTTCATGCAATTCATCATTTTACATTCTTCCATATTTGCTTTTCCGGAACAAGTCCCTACACCTTCAATGGGTACATATGTGTAATGTGTAATTTGCAGTTTACCTGTGTTTGCGTGTGGATGTTAAATAAATACAAAGGTGTAAATATGATTTAACAGTGATTGCATACATTTAAGTACATATTGCACTAAATAAACAGTTCAAAGATCATTGATAAAAAACAGAAAAGCCACCTGAGTGCAAAAATAACACTGTTCAGCCATAGTGAAATGAACACCAATGGTTTCCAGACAAACAAAGAATCATGATTATTAAAAAAATACATCATGGCTCAGTCTGTTTTAGATTGCTACAACATAGGATTTGTTTCTTATTAAAATACTTTGTTCCTATGAAATGGAAACAGTTTACTTTTAATGCCTAGGGATGTTCAAAGTAGAATAATTGGGTATTCTAGAATAATTGATGCGAATCTAGAATATCGAATCCAATTCTTATATTCATTTTGACTGAGCAATCATTAATCATGACAACAACTAAAGTAGACCAGTTTAATACATTATAAAACATATGTTTCATTTATAATGTAAAAAAAGAACCAACCAAAACAAAGAAAAACACTAGGAAAAAACTTTGCACAACTGCATTGAAACTAAATGATCCAAAATCCACTTAGCCAGAAAAATTAGCATAAGGTTAAAAAATAACTTTTACAATTTTATTTAGTGACTATTATTGCCTTCAGTAGAAGTAATTATGTTGTAAGCATGCTGTGGTAATTTGATTTGTTGATGGTAGAGGAATGACATACACTCCCTAGTGTACTAATATATAACGTTTGTTAACCTAAAACAACTGCAAAAACAGGTACCCTAGCAAAGTTAAAACATTGGGTGATGTAAAGCTGGGACATTGGGTGGTTTTAAATTCCAATTAAACTACCAGCGATTTTGCAACACAAAATGTGAACTTTGCAGCGTGTACTAACTGCATTCTGTTTTTGGGATATTAACATACAATCCTATGCTTCCAATCGCTGCCTAACACCATGACCGTTAATTTTTTGTTGTGTCGGAAAAAACGTCGGAAACAATTAGATGCTGGTAAGACGTTGCAAAAAGTCGCCGGTATGTCATTTAATGGCATAAGCATAATCACGTGATCAGATGCGTAACAAGAGCGCTAATCGTTAATTGTTATAGCGACTCGTGACTTGGCGTTATAACGTTGTATAGCGCTCACTGCTTTGACGGCGACGATGCGCTTGCCGTCTTTGCAACTGGTACAATGACCGGGCGTCGACCTAAAAGCGCAACAGATGTGTTTACATTTTTGCCAACGACGAGAGCACACATTTATATCGGTTCCAATTACCCGATATAAACGGCAAAAATGGATTCGAATCTAACTGGATTCGAATCCAAAGGATTCGTTATTCTACTTTGAACATCCCTATTAATGCCTGTGCTATTTATAAATGTTGTTAAACTGGTTCTTATCTATTGACCACAACATAGTAATTTTGACACACAGAAATTTTCTTTTGCCATTGAACATTGAAAGACCGCAGTCTTTGATCTGGCATATGTTTGACAGTAACACATGCTATTTATACATACAGTTGCACAATAATTCTTAGCGCTTAGGTATACAGCAACCAGTACACATACCTTGTGGTGCTGGCCGTGCAGCAGAAAGTGCAGAGTGATAAGGAAATATGAGGTTGTGGGAGGGTCACTGTGAAAAAGCCACCTATGAAGTGAATATTCCAAAAAGGACCACAACAGCATACCAAGAACAAAAATCACTGGCATAGCTGAAGCTGACAATGAAAATGACGCCACTGCAATTAAAGAAAGGGTAATTAGTGCAATTGCTTATGAATGAGTGTAAAGACCCTTGCTTCTAAATAGGGTATATATATATTGCTTCGAGTACGGTAGTAATCCCTTTTGAACAGTGTGTTAACAACGGATTACACCGGTTTTAGTGCTTATGTAATTACATGAAGTGATTTCCACCTGTCAAAATGTTTGGACTGCCTATAACCCTATCTCAACACACACTTAAGTGACTATATCGCAAAATGCAATCCCAACTTAGCCAGATATTTTACAAATAAACCATCTAATCTGTAATACACACAGTAAACTTTGTTATATACATGTAAAGTTTAAAGATTTGATTACTTCTGTAAAGGTAATTGGTTGTTTGTAAGTAAAGGTATAATGTAGTCAAAAATTCACACACAAAAAAAACATACCTGAAACTAAATTTGAAAGTGCAACGTTTGAATCAGAAAACATTGAAAAACTGCGTAAAAGGAAAAGAACAATAACTGGCAACCACACGATGGGTATCACGTACCTGCAAAAACAACATAAAAATCAGATAATTTCAGCTAAACATTAAAATTTACCCCAAAACATTTCTAAACACAGTAGCATTGCAGAAGTATACATTTATATCTCTATAGATATGTCACCCAATGGCCCTAAGGACATGCTCTTAACTACTTGTGGCTTATAAGTACATTTTGTGGCTAAGAATATGTGGTGTTGGGTTTCAAGCTGTTGGATTAAGAGCATGTAGTTTTACAAATGTCATAGTACACTGGCACCATTCAAAAAGTACAGTTCATCCTACATGGAACAGTGCAACAAAAACAGTAATAAAACAACTGGAAGACTTATCAAACACATACCAAGGAGTGTTAGAAAAATACTCCACAAAATCGCTTTTAAACAAGCGCAAAGTTTTGTCGACTGGATCGTCAATCCATGAATGGTATTTTGCTCCTAAGTGACCAACTTGCCACAACATGGGTTCGTCCCAGTTAACAATTTCCTCTTCCTGTTAAAAATAGTTACAGGTTTGTATTGGTTACCATAATTAACTGCAACTAATCAGCTTCTGTGAATTTGTTTGTTTATATTTTTACATACGATACATGTTACTTCAATAAGAACATATTGATGTTTTTTTTAAAAACAATGGAACAGATAACCACTACATTTTTGTCAGAACCACTATATATTTGTCATATTTTTTTGCTTTTCAAATTTGAGCCACTCATTATGTAGCATATTTAACAGGATCAATATTCACATGTTTTTAACTACGTAACAGTAAGTTATTGTATCTATGGCATACATATAATATACTTTAGTATATTTGTAACATATAACTCATTTAACTCGAACCAAAACACTTAAAACAGAAATCTGGCAGAGGCCATTGAAAAGGTAAATTGGACATGTTAAGTAAATATAAGTAAGCATAAAATTTTATGGTGCACAAAATTAAAAGCTGAAGAGGGGATAAACTAGAGGAGACTGAGTAATAGCAACAACCTCTAAGCCTGAGTAATAGCAAATACAGTAAGACATTCCTCAAATACCTAGCAGCCACACATGCACAAAGATAGAGTGCGCACTAGGGACTGTAACTGCCTATGTATAAATTGAATCAAATATTTCACATATAACACAGTACAAAATACACATCTACTAACAGTGTTCCAGAGACTTTTAAATTAAGTGTACCTGAGTGTTAGCAATCCCATTTTGTTGCACATGTTTAATTCCATTTGATTTAGATGGAATATGACCATTTGTCCCATTGGAAGTGACCTAAAAATGATTAACAAAATGAAATAAATAAAAAACAACAATTTTCGAAAACCATCAAAAGCAAAATAGAAACAGATAAACTCAGTCAATTAAATTTAGAGTAAGTAACTAACCAGTTCCCAGGGATATTAGTAGAGTAATCAATTAAAAAAAGCTCTCTACTTTGCTACAGTGATCAATGTCATTAGGCAAAGCTCCCTGGAGGAAAAACGGTAATTAGAAACTGAAATATTACTGTCCATTGGTCATGTTAAAATACCACAAAGAAAAATAATTTTTAGTGTTTGGCATATGAATGGGTGTTGTTCCGTTTCCTTGGACACACTCTAAATTGAGCCAGATGGTATAAATTAACACTTACATGGTTATCTGAAGATTCAGATGTGTCACAATAATCAGCAATATAATACTGCCTCAACCATCTATATGCATTTTTGCTGTGAGTGTGGGGTCCATTTTCCATTATTTTGGTGACATCTTTTCCATGTCGAAGGCTCAAGATTTTGCTTCCACCTGAAATACCACAATATTGTATTATCAATTAAGTTTGAAAGCCATAAAAAAGCTACATAAAACACTTCCATGCTTTAACATTTTTCCTTCCTTGTAAATAAACACAAAGTGTAATGTAAACAATAAGTTAGCCTGCTCTTACGTGAATTACCTGGATGAACATTGACAAACTTTGTGACATCATAAACCTTTCCACAGTGGATAACAAGCGTTTGATCTTTGCTGCTTATTTGAGCTATATCGTCTTTGTTCATCTGAGGCATTGTGCTTTTACACAATAATCCACACTTGATTTAAATCAATTCAACATCAATAAATAAGAAATACAAAACCTAACAAAGGTAGTTTAATGTTAAACTGATGAGCGATAGTTTCAGTTTAAAAATAAGTCTTTTTTAAGTAAAAAAGAACAAGAGTCATTTTTATTTGTACATACAAAAAGCTTTAACATATGTTTTACTCATCAAAAAAAGTCTGATTTGGCAAGTGTAGTTACTCCCAGAAAATATAAATAAGACTGCTTTGTGTCATGTATGAAATATGAATTATGCGACTGCTCTTTTCAAACGCACCTTAAAATTAGTCGGTCATACGAACATGCCAACTCTGAATACAAATACTGTTTTAAATACACATTAGCACTAACAGTGTTCCGTATTCCGATCAACCGTAATGTATAACCGCCATTAACCGGTAGTTTTTGTTCTGTTCTTTACTTCTTCATCGTATACCGCAGTTACTTTTCTGACCACAGTTATTTCAAGTGCCTGTTCTTCCGCACGATGTCCCCTAGCTGGCGTCAATGACTAATTTATCAAGCCATCCAACTATAAAAAGATGTACGCAGCAGTCATCGCACTCAGCCCTGTTCTCCCCTTACTCGAAATGACGTAATGCCGAGGTTGCCGAACAGTCGCGTGATTTATGCGCGCTTGAGTGATTTTGTCGCGGTACAGTGCGCGATGGAAAACGGTCCATAAATCGTCTGTTATGACATGCGGTTTGAATTGACTTTTTGCAATTCATGTAAGATTATGTTTCAAAACCACATGTGTTTACCGGTGTTCAAATTCTCAGTTTTGCCTTTTGAATGAAAATTTGAACGTCCACTTGCATTTATAATGTATGTGTCCATGCAAAACCACTGGAAACATTGTTTGTTCTACCCCATAAGCAACTTGTTGATTTCAAAACGCTCCTTCTACAGACATTAACTCAAAGAATACATAGCAAAACCATAAAAATGTTGGTACTTAAGAAATTTACTAGTTTATCATTTTTCTTGATTATTTGCCGATGTATGAGTCCCATTTTCTTTTGGGTTTTTATGCCGATGTATGAGTTCCATTTTCTTTTATGATTACAAAATACCTCCATTTTCCAGATGACACTAACGCCAACTTTAAGGACCACTGCTGTCAACAAATTACGCTTTGGAAATCATAATCGGAGCCACTTAACAGTTTTAGGTTCGCACTTACGTAGCGTATTTCGGGTAAAACTAAAACGGAAATTTAGGTACTTTTTTGTTACTCCACATTTACGGTCACGTGGCAACAGACAAATCGACCTGGGGTAATCCCCTAACCTCCTCTACACCGTGAAAGAGCTGAGAAGAAAAGGTAAGTTGCAAAAACGTTTGTAAAAGGATATTGTACTCAACTTTCTTTGTTTATTAGCTTACAGTGTTGTGACAACCTTGCAGCCATATAGTCGTGTTTCACATCCTTTAAAAATCAAGGAAATCGGAAATTTAACACAGCTGTGCAATGAAGGTATTTTCCTTCACTTCACTTATTGTTGTGTTGGTGGCAGCTTATCTGGCAAACACAATGTGGGTTTTGTATGAACTTTGGTACCCCAAAGGATGCGGTACAGACAGAGTAAAGTATTGTCTATCATCAATGATTCACTCGAAAAAAGAAACTGCCTGGAAGGTAAGTTCGTTCTTTGCTTTTTTTGTGTGTTTCAAAAACTTTTACCTAATTTATTGCTTTTCAGATGAAACTCTACACATCTGTATCAGAAATACAGCCTAAAAAAAGACTTTTTGAGAGGAAAATAAATTTTGATGAGCATTTTTCAAAGTAAGCTAAATATGTTACTTTTTGTTTGTTACATTTGTTTTCATGGTAAGTATAATAAACAATAAGTAATATATTTGTTTAAATAAAACACTGGTAAGTTCAATCAAAATAACATTATCAACATAAATGCATATAAAATTTGCCCCCTCATTTCTACAATACTGTAGTGCAGTGTGCAGTGGTTCCCAACCTTTTATGACGAATTCCTCCCTTTACCAATTCAAAACATTTTAATCCTCCCTATAAGACAACATAGTAGATGCTAAACCACTCAAAACCATTTAAAATTAGGACTTTTATCAACTCTACTGGTTGTATTCCCAGAACTTAAGTGTGTATTTACAAACCACAGGTAGAAATTAAAGTAAATTCCTCCCTGGTTGGCACATATTGAAATATTTTTTGCAAAATATAATTTTCCCAAAAAACATGACAACAGTATTTAAGTTCTAATGTTAAATTAACTGATAGTTAAGAAACTCTGCTTAAACTGTGATGTTGTTCGAATGGTAAATTTTTACAATTTGTTCCAGCACATTTAATTTGACAATTCCAAGTGAAACAAAGAATAATGGAACCCTGTATCTTCATGTCCATGTTTTCCCATCTGGTAAATCAAAGTCTGATGGTGTGAGTTCTGTGACCAGAATTACAGATTACAAAGTTCCTGTGTCCTATATACAGCTGATGAAAAATACTTCTGTAAGTATTTACCTATGTTACTGAATCTGCAATAACTGATCTATTTGTTTAACAATAAAAACATTTATAGTGCCGTTGACTTATAAGTGCCGTTAAACAATATTTTTAAATAATTGTGGTAATAACCTAAAATAACAGATTTTGCTTAAAGTGATTGTTATTTAGAGCTACTAAATGGGAAACGTCCTGAAATAGATTGCGATAAAATGTGGTGTATTTTAATGTTTGTGTTACAATCTGCACAGTCTCTTTGGGTCACCTTACTATTTCTTTTTTGTGTGTTTAAAGGAAAGTCACAGTACAGATAGCAAGAAGCCAGAAACACACTGGCGGCCTCATTTGACATTTCATGTGATGAACGAACCTTTTGTATTTGATTACCAAAAGATACCTGGAGAAATATGGCCAATGATCAGGTAAATATGTTGTTGTCTTTTGTCAGTTTATTTTGTGGGAGTTTGGTTTAAATTTCTGTGTATGTGCAAAGGTCAGAGCATGGGATGTATTATCCAATTTTGTATATCGACGAACTTTCCTATGTCACAAGTGACCTAGTGGTAAGTGATTATACCAATTTAAAAATTTGAACAGTTTGATGTGAAAGACTAAGAAAAAAAGTACTAAGTAAAGTATTAATCTCTATAATTGTTTTATTCCTAAAAATACAATGTCATACTATGTAGTTTACATTTCTAGGTAAATTGCACAGTATAGTAACATGGTTCTAAAGCAGGGGCGGGCAACATACGGCCCGCGGGCCGGATCCGGCCCGCGACGGGATTTTGACCGGCCCGCAGACAGTTTCCGGGTCATACATGGTAATGTGGCCCCCGGCCACAGTCTGACGCAAACCCCCACTACTTGCATACTACGTCAAAATATAGTTGTAACGGACAGTAACGCTCCCCAATAGCAAAAAACTTTCTCGCCGTTACTATCTAAGCAAAAAAAACTATCTAAGTCTGTGGTGTATGCATTAAATTGGTGTATGCACTATGTATGGTGACCGGCTATACCTTTTTAATATAACGGTAACGAGCTTTCCCTCAAACTTGTTTCACTTTTACACTTTCTATAGGTCTGCTAGCGCTTCAAAAAAGTTTTTGTATCATCCTTAAATTTGATAAATCTAGTGTAAGTTATTAATGTGAAATGTATAGGTTTCTCTTTTGCCGAGTAATGCCCCATTACTTTTAATCAAAATAACAAAAATAGCTATTGTTTGCGCATAATCGTATGATGTTATCTTGTCTATGACGTCATAAACTTTGCTTGGATGCGTTAGAATTGCGTGAAATTGACCCTCAGTGTTGTTGTAGCAATTAAATTGGGTTTTAACTGTTAACATAAGCATTCGTTGGTGCTGGGTAAATCTAATTGCACGCAAATGCTCAAGAGTCAAGAACTTTAAAAAAAACGATATAATGGGGGGCGATATTGAGTCAGTGCCCTAGCAAGGGGGTGATTTCGCTAAAATGGTTGAAGACCACTGGTTTAGGTGGTCAAAAATCCGTTTTAAATCACTGGATAAATACGCGATTAATGTAGCGATTCGGGAATCCGGCCCGCCAAGTACTTTATTTTCCCACATCAGGCCCGCCGACTGGAGAAGTTGCCCGCCCCTGTTCTAAAGGAACAAAACATATTTAAGAGCCAAGCTTTGTTTCATTTAGAGAATTTCCAAAAATGCAACAACAATGAACCTCACAGTAAACTATGAGCCCATGTCCATTGGAAAGCTGCGGTTCTGGGTCACTATGACCATGTCAATGCAGGCAATGAAGAGTTTAGGTGAGTGCACAGAGGACTTGTAATCTGCCAGCAAAAAAACAGTAAACAGTAAAGCTGTACTGACATAAACTGCTGATTCAGCTTGTTGCCAAGAATTTTGTTCAAAAATGGCAATATGTAATCCAGGCATCTTGCCATCATATTCATATGCAACACAATAAACAATTGTAACTGTAGCATCAACACTGCCACCTTACTTTTTCAGCTTAGCATGAGTGAAAGTGCTCTATTTTTTGGCACTTGGTACCATTTATATAGAGATTATACATGGTAAAATTTGAAACAAACAAAGTAGACTTAGCATATTGAAAATTATTGTCCATATGAAGTGGAAATATGGGGTGCTGCAGTACCACATTCATGTACATGAGCCACCACTGCTTAACATTCATATGCTATTGTGCAATGTTCAACAGGTTTTGGTTTAGCTGATAAAGAAGTATCGTTTTTGAGGCTTAGTAAGCTAGGCACTAAACATACGTATTCTTGATACCTTATTAAATAATACTTAAATAAACAAGACTTTTTGTCAACACAGGATTTACAGAAAAGGATCTTGATGACATTAAAGGCATTTTCACTGGGACAAATTTATTTTTTCTTGGTCTCACATTTCTTGTTTCGGTTTTTCATGTTAGTGCTTTGAAACTATTGGTTCAATGTGGAATTGCTATTTAAAACATATTTGTTACTTGCAGATAATTTTTGACTTCCTTGCTTTTAAAAATGATATTTCATATTGGAAGAAGCGGGAAACCATGACAGGTCTTTCATTTCATACAGTTGTGTACAGGTAATGCGGAATATATAAGTGTTATTTTGGGTTGTTACATACCAACACTGTTTTGCCATCGAAGCTCAGCTTAATAAAAAGTTCTACAAGACATAGTTCTACCTAATTTTCTGAATATAGGTTTTGTCATCGCCAAGGTAATAGTCCAACATTTAAAGTTTCAGCTTTACATTGATAATAAAACACGTTTTGTAATGATAAGTAAAGGTTCAAGTAAGAAAATGCCAAATATAAAAAATTAACCGCAAGCCCACCTTGTGGTCAAAAATTTGATACAATATTAGAAAAAAGTACTCATATTAAAATGATTATTGCAATACTATCCCATTTCAAGTGTTGGGTGCAATGTGACCAGCAAAAGAAGAAATAAAATGCTGTTTGTTATCTATCACCTAATTTGAACCAAAAGAATTGAATTTTGATATTATATTTTCTGTTATTGTTTAGATCTGTCAGCACAATTATAATCTTTCTGTACCTGCTTGATCAACAAACCAGCCTTTTGGTGTTGATTCCAGCTGGCATCAGCTCAATAATTGAGTTATGGAAAGTAAAGAAAGCCCTAAAGGTAAAGTTTCACTGGACTGGATTGCGACCATCTCTTGAGTTTGGAAGTACCACTGACACAGAAAAAGACACTGAAAACTTTGACCATGAGGTAGGTCTGCCGGATCTCATGCTTTTTCTAAACCAGGGCATTCAACTATGGTTAATTCCAACGTCATTGCACAAATCCAACGCCAACAACAACAAAATTCTTCCGCCACTTTGTATGAGTTAAACCAAAATTACCCACACCCACACAAAGGAATACAATAACGTTATTAAAAAAATTGCCTTTCACAAAATAAAAACATTCACAGGTGTGTCAAAACAAAGAACCAAACTCAAATTCTTTACAAAATGCTATGCTATCCTATACTAGATTCAACATTGTACATGCTTTTTATTGTCATGAAAATAATTAAAAATTTTACCCGAAACAAATATATTTGGCAGGCCCTCAAATATCTGTCCTATGTGCTGTATCCATTGTGTATTGGTGGTGCTATCTACTCACTGTTTTATGTTCCCCACAAGAGGTAGGTGTACATATGATTAAAAACATATACCATTTTATGTATGTAATAATGTTCTAATGCTTACACCTTGCATCTACTTTTGTAGTTGGTATTCATGGATTATTCAGAGTCTTGTAAATGGTAAGTAGCTTAATTGTAAATATTGTTTTTTTAAAGTATAACTATTTTTTATACTGCAGCTGTCTATGCCTTTGGTTTCCTTTTCATGTTACCCCAGCTCTTTATCAACTACAAACTAAAATCGGTGGCACATCTTCCTTGGCGTGCATTTATGTACAAGGTAATGCACTATTTGATTTTATGATAGATTCTAAAAATGCATTATTGTGTCAGACTGCTGTGAGCCTTGCATTAAGATTCAGGTTGTGCCATAAATAGTGTATGTGTGGTTTTGTGAATATTCATTGCAATGTCTGCAATAATCATAAACAAATAATTATTTGTCATGCTTGCCAAATAGTTCTGTATTGTTACATTATTATGGGTCCCCTTCCCTGAAGGGGACACATTTTGATTTTACTCGATTTGTTTTTTTTTTTTTCTTGTTTTTTCTTTTTTTTTCTTTTTTTTTTCTTCTTCCCTCAAGTTTGTCCACCCCACTTTGCCAAGAAATGTTTGATGGATTTGGATGAAATTTTCACAGATGGTAGATATGGTTATGTAGATGTGCCATTTGTTTTGTTTGACTCGATAGCCCCAGTGTTTACCCCACTAGCCCCCTAAAATGGGTGATTTTTTAAACAATGTCCGAATCGGATGAAATTTGGACAGTTTGTTCATTGTGCCATTTTAGGGCATCGTTTGTTGTGTTTTACCCTGTAGCCCCAATATTTACCCCACTAGCCCCCTAAAATGGGTGATTTTTTAAACAATGTCCGATTTGGATGAAATTTGGACAGTTTGTTCATTGTGCCATTTTAGGGCATCGTTTGTTGTGTTTTACCCTGTAGCCCCAATATTTACCCCACTAGACCCCAAAAATGGGTGATTTTTTAAACAATGTCCGAATTGGATGAAATTTGGACAGTTTGTTCATTGTGCCATTTTAGGGCATCGTTTGTTGTGTTTTACCCTGTAGCCCCAATATTTACCCCACTAGCCCCCTAAAATGGGTGATTTTTTAAACAATGTCCGAATTGGATGGAATTCGGACAGTTTGTTCATTGTGCCATTTTAGGGCATCGTTTGTTGTGTTTTACCCTGTAGCCCCAATATTTACCCCACTAGCCCCCTAAAATGGGTGATTTTTTAAACAATGTCCGATTTGGATGAAATTTGGACAGTTTGTTCATTGTGCCATTTTAGGGCATCGTTTGTTGTGTTTTACCCTGTAGCCCCAATATTCACCCCACTAGACCCCAAAAATGGGTGATTTTTTAAACAATGTCCGATTTGGATGAAATTTGGACAGTTTGTTCATTGTTCCATTTTAGGGCGTCGATTATTGTGTTTCACCATGTAGCCCAATATTTACTGCTTAAGCCACCTATTGTTTATAAAACGTCCGATTTGGATGAATTTTTGATAGTTTTTTTAATTTGGCATTTGTAGCTGTCAAATATTGTGTTCCACCCTGCAGCCCTAATATTTACCCTACCAACCCCCCAAAATGGGTGAATTAATCAACAATACATTTTGACAGTTTGTATAATATGCCATTTTGAGATGTCAGTGTTTTATGCTATTTAGGCACACAAACTTATAACAATGTCTCAATTGCATGAGATTTGGACAGTTTGTACTTTACATAACTTGTTTTTTTAAGTAACACTACCAATCACTGTGTTTGACTTTATAGCACCGTTTCTTATGGTTGTCTGTTTACAACTTTGCGGTTTTGGGGACCCATGAGTTTCTGCCTGCAGAAACAAATCAAGATTATAAAAATGTTGGCTAATATGGGACCCAATATAAATAAATATAGAGAATATATTACAGTTTGCAGAATAGGTTGTAGTGTATATGCTATAGTAAAATGTGCTAAGCCACCCTTCTAGTTATTTTTTCCTTCTCAGGCATTCAACACCTTCATTGACGATATATTTGCCTTTATCATCAAAATGCCAACCAGTCACCGTGTTGCTTGCTTTCGTGATGATGTGGTATTTTTCTGCTATTTGTACCAGTTATGGTGAGCTGTTTAAATTAAAAAAGTGCCATTTTAATGTTTAAAATGGAGTCGAACTGCTTGTCATATGGGTTCAGGTTCGGTTCGGGTTCACTTGGTTTTGTTTTTAAGGGTTCGGTTCAGGTTTTTGAAAATGTATATTTTCGGGTTTTGTTCCGGTTCCAGCAAATTATCCGGTCCGAACCCGTTTGCAGTTTTTAAACCGGTTTAAATTTTTATTCGTTTTAATTTAATCCTACCCATCATCTGCTTGGCCTTATCAAAATCCAAAAAAATTTGCCCGTGCACTGTTATTTTTGACACGCCCCGTAAGTGTTATCTCCTGTATTCTTTAGTACGCTGTTTTGAAAAAAAAAATCACCAAATATAAAACAGACTGCATTTTTTACTGGTTCGGTTCCAACGACAAACAAAATGTTGGGTTCAACTCCGGTTCGGGTTTTTAGAAAATTATAATTAGCGGTTTGGGTTCGGGATTAATGAAATTAACCGCTCAAACCGGTTCGCGGGTTCGGGTTCAGTTCCGGTTCGACTCCCTGGTTTAAAATTTTAACAAGAAACTTTTAGGATTAGTTAATTCATCATATCCTTGATGAAAACCACTATCATCGACATAAAATCATATGTTAAAATGAGTTTTGCTTTTCTTGTGTAGGTTATACCCAGTTGATAAGTCCAGACCAAATGAATTTGGCATGGCATATGAAGATGACAGCAAAAGTGACATGTTAAGAACCAATGAAACAGTAAAATCTTCGCCGGAAGGCAAAAGCAAAGAAAAGTTAAATGAAAGCAAGAAAAACAAATAACCCTACAGATTTACTTTCCTTTTAAGTAGCTTAGTGAATTCTTTGAAGCAATCTCTCGTGCAACGTCAAACACGTATGCTGCATTAATTGCAAATGCTACTGACTTTATTGTCATGTGTAGGTGAAAATAATTAAACCTACACTGTGGAATTGCTTAAAACAAAACAGAAACAAATACCATGACTGCTAGTGCTGTTGCTCAGTGAATTTGTGCATTGCTTTGTGTTTGATTACATGCTTGTGTTGAAATACACTTTATGTTTTGTTCTCTAGAGATAAACAGAGCCTTTTTGAAATGGTGAGCTGTTCCTTTGGGTCAAATTTAAACTATATGACAGATTTATTACCAGGGTTGCAGAGTATCTAAATTCTTAACTTCTTTTTACGTAATGACGGATATCGATTCCTTAAGGTTGTCAGATGGAAAAGAAACATAAATCCTAATAATACATTTTTTTCGCCGTGTACGAAGACAGGTGTCTTGCGAACCATTTGTGAGTCTGCCGCTTACAGCATACTTAATACCAGACTAAAAAAGTCTGATTTAACCCATTGTATCAGAGCGGCATATTGCCCGAGCAAAGATTTACGATGAAAGCAGGTTCAGCTGGCGCACTTCTGTCTGGCTCTTCAAAGTTACTTTTGTTGTTAAAATTTCCACACGGAGCAACTATGTAAACCTGCCATTTGTTCCATACTTCTAACGAATTCTTTCAGCATTATACTTTTCCATAGCTACTACACTTTAGTCGGACAACAAAAGTAGTCTGCCGGTAATGGACCGTACTGCTTTTTAGTAGCAGCAATAACGAATTTGTTTATTTATCACCCGACGGTACACCCGAAAAATGTTTCGCAAAAGATAAACTATGATATTTTAGCGAGGGAAGATTATATCACTTAGCAACTGCAGCTCAACAGTGATAGAGAAACTCTATGGCACGAATGCATAGCGCAGGGTGAGCCAAAAACACTTCAGAAAAAGGGAGGCAAGGGGCTCACCATTTGCTAAGGAAACACGGTACTAGAAAGGGTAGTCACAATTTATAGGAACCGTTACTACAGACAGGGAAATATACCAAAAGTTCAACAACAAAAATGTATAGGTCTGTAAAAATGTTGTTTATTTTAAAGTGGAGTGCAGAAAAGAACTATCCCGGATTGTTGGTAAATGTACACAAACACAGGTATGCTGCCAAAACGACTTCATCCCTCATTGCCAGCAGCTTGGTAATTCACTTCTTACAGCTCATCTTTGCCTGTTGAGTCAACATCGCTCTCTTCTGGCATTGCATCATCCATTTCTTCATCAATATCCTCCTTTGGAAAGCAAAAACAAATAATAAAAGATTTTACCGGGTAGATGGTATTTTTTTTGTGGGCTTGTGTAACCCAAAAACTACAACATGGCTTGTAGCTATTATTTGTACAAAATGGGCAAAATGTTTTTCTTCCTTTTTTTTCTTTCAGTTAATCCCAATTGTCTTCTACTGTTTTAATAAATTTATTTTGCACATTTTTTGAAAACTAGACCAACTGAAAGGTGGCTTTCCTATATATTGCAGGTTAAAAATGATGTTAATGTCACTGCATCCTATGTTTACGATACAAGTGCTTCGGGCAAAGTTAAAATAATAACTTATATTAAACCTGATCATCTAAACAATTTGGCTTATACATGCGCACATCATAGAATATTTTTTCAGCAGTCCTGTCTTAAGGGTTAGAGTTAGACTCTGGTTCATACACCGCAATGTAACAAACACAGAATTTTAACGTCAGGCCTTCAGATTCAGGTATTTTCATTGAGCATTTTATTTCTATATTTATTCAACAAATAATTTATCCGTGTATTAGGTGTTTTTAAATGCAAAAAAAGAACTGATTTCACTGGTAATAGTTATATGTCCCCAAACAAAAACTAGTCATCAGTAAGCCATGATGAAAAAACTTGTTCTGTAGGAGTAAAGTTTCAAATGCACATATTTAGAGTTTTCTTCAAAACTAAAGACAGTTTTCAATTTTGTCCAAGGAATACCGAAGAACCCAATTAAAATTGTCTGAAATTTCACAGACTAACAACGTGGTTCTTTTGCAAAAATAAAACCACAAACAAAAATCACACATACTATTATCACTTTATTAAACTAAACGCCAAATTTCTGTGTAGACAGTACACAATAACTTTTGCAAAAAAATGTGAGGACACATAAGCAGAAACTATCTTGAACTGTCTAAAGCTCTCCATGCTTTGATTTTTTCGCTTCTGCTTCCTTTTTGGCACGGATTTCCTCTTGCATTCTCTTAACAGTTTCTTTGGGATCTTCCTTTGGCAACAGATCACTTAATTCTTCCATCATTTTTTTCTAAGCAACATTGTACAAAATCTTTTAAGCACACTTCTGAATACTTTCCTCCACCCGAACCACTATCAGACTAAGAACCTTTTTTGCAAGCACTTTTGTATCTCTATTTCTTTCCTATATATAACACACAAAACATACCTCACACAACTAACTATTGTGTCCCAAATCCACCACCAAACTTAAAAAATCTTCTTGTATTTAAACATGCTGTCAATCATTTTATTTTATTGGTTTACAAGACCACAACCAGCTAAAACCAAAACCTATGACAACTTTGTTCTTTAAAAACATGCATCTAAAGTTCCAGCCAAAACAAACCTGAATTTCTTCATGATTTGGTTCAGGCATTCTCGGAGCCTAAATGGGACATATATTGTCAAAATCCCAAATTTTATTGAAAACTATTTCCACATTTCTTCCACAAGCAGTCACACAGTTTAGACTTGCAAAATTTACAGGTTAAACATAAATTCTGACAAACAACTTACATCTTTTGGATCGTTGTCATGGGCATTTGGTGGGGCATACTATAGGGCAAAAAGAAATATGTAAACAACCAAATCTGCGCTCAGTAGAACACTTCCACATAAGAAACTAAAGTTACAAACCTCTTTGGGTGGGGGCTTTCCGTCAGTTGGTTCACCTCCCTAAAATATTACAAACTGGGTCAAAAATATTTCCACCTAAAAACCTAACTAACCTGGTTCTTGCAATCTTGGCTACTGGCATTCCACACTTTATCATGCAACAACTTTCTGTCTTCCCTGTACCACTTACACCAATCTTAAAAAAGCTGGACCAAGACACACACAAAGCACATTGCACTGCTGCCACTAAATCGATGTATACCAGCAGCAACACAGCTACGAAGCAATATTCTACACTACACAAGCAACTTGTACAGGCCTGTCATAAGTTTGAAGGGGAGATCCACATAAACAAGGGGTGGTTTGGCATTTTCCAAATGTGTAATTTGTAAGGGTTTGTATTTTACAAACACCCTAAACTTGTTAGTCATGACTAAAAGTTGACCTTTTATGATGGATTCAAATTTTTTAGAAAGCGCAAATTAAAAAAACTTTTTCGCTCCCAAGCCTTCCTTCAAGGACACACACTTGCTTTGTGTAATGTACATGTACGTTTTTAATTAAGCTGTTGTTTGGTGTTAAGGCAAAAAAGTTAGCTAAATTGTTAAACCCACAACCATCTACGCAACTACACACCTCCTCTGATTCCTCTTCACCACCACCACTCACTTTTTCTCCATTAGACTCCACGTACTCGGCCATGGCATCAACAGTACGGTCTCCTTCATAGTCTAGGATCTGTGACGAAGATTTCATATGGTTATTGGACACTTGTATTGGTAAGCTACTCCACATTTATATAAGAGGTATGCCCCAAAAATTGTTTTATCTCATAGGTGCACTATGCAGCAAAAATTGTTTTGAAGACAAAAAAGTTTGAACACAAAAGAAAATACTTTATGTGCTTGGTAAAATTTGTTAACATGCTTGCCAAGGTTCTAAGTTTCTTGTCAGGTTGAGTCATTATCAGTTTTGTGTTTTAACCGGAGGCAGCACAATAAAATCAGAAATCACTGATTAAAAGACAACTTTTGCTTGCAGGGTTTGGGTTTTAGTTAATGTAAAACATGTGTCACAAATCACAACTATTGCTCCCAAGTTGTTTTTTTGCACAGAACAATGCAAATCTCAGCCAATGTAACTGTAGATTTGTATGCAATCCATGGACACTAGCTACTGCTTTTGTCATTTTATTCTAAACCACCACCAGTTGCTGCATCAAACATTACCTTATCACTTCCAGAGGGGAAAAATTTCAAGGTTGGGAAACCACTGATTTCAAAGTCTTCAACTTCGTTTGCGGTGGAATCCATCTTGGCAATAATTACATCATCATTGGATCCAAACTTCTCACCAAGTTTTTCCCAGGTTGGTGCAAGGCTCTTGCAGTGACCACACCATGGGGCATCTGCCATATGAAAGTGGTTTAATGCAGTTGATGCTACCACCAATGATATACTGTACTAGTTTTTGCTGCTAAAGTATATGTTCTGACTTTATTGCAGACATTTTCTGGGTTAGGCAGAACAATGTCTTTGACAATTAAATCTTAATGCTGTTAAAAGTTACTTTTAACAACTAAAACAAAAAAAACACAAGATAGGGCTAAACAATAAACAAAAAGTAAAAAAGAAAAGTTTGTTTATTCCTAAAAAAAGTGTCAAGGGTAAAAACAAGGTATTGTTAGGAAATAATAATGTTTTTTTTAATGCAAGGAGGCATGTAGTAGGAACCATTACATGAGGCCTGAGAAAATAGGGCTCATAATCACCGATTGATGGTTGTTTACTGGGCAAGCTTGCATTTCGAAAGTAAGTGAATTAGAGCAGGGCTTCTCAAACTGTGGATCGCGACCAAAATTGGGGTCGCGGAATATAATTTGGGGGTTGTGAAACATCCGTTATTATGACATTGTCACAATAAATGGTATACATGCGTTAATTTATTGTTTAAGCATCATTCATGTGTATAGGCTACACCCATCAATGGGTCACGCACAAATTGCTTTTCTATATTGGGGTCGCAGAGCAAGAAAGTTTGAGAAGCCCTGCATCAGAGAATGCTGCAAAGAATCAGCTACATGGCTAGGGAATACCTACATCACTACTTGGATTGAAAATTTCAAATTTTGCAATCCTACTTAAAAAGTCTCTCAGTGAACAAAATTCAAAACAGAAAAATTGTGAAAATTTTTCTGCTTTGTCCTTTTAACTAAACTAAATCTGCACTAAAAGCTTAACTGTCATTACAATGGTTCACAACTACATACTCTGTTCTGGCTGCCCTCAGGAAAAAGCAACATTGTCGGATATGCAATCGTCTGAATTCCAGGCACTTCATTTTTAGTCCCATCTATCTTTGCAATGACAACTCCTGGGTTGGACTGAAACTTGATGGCAAGCTTTTCCCAAATAGGCGACAAACTGTTACTGTGCTTACACCAGGGCGCATCTGGAAACACACCATAACAGTTCAGCATGCAGATCTGGCAACTAGTTTGTGAAAAAGCTTCAGTCCAAATAACAGTTTCTATAAGTTCAGGTCAAATCGAACCCCTTCACGCATCAGGTCCAGGTCATGCATTGCCAATCATGTTTAATGGAATTTGACTCTGTCAGTGGTTCATGATATTTTATATCATAAACCCTGAGAACAACCCAATACATTTTGTTTATCCTCTTTCAGAAACTAACATTACATCACAGTAGTAAAATTTTTTAGAGTAAAGCCCCCAAAATGTCAAATTGCCCCTGTTGGAGAAAATTACATACAGGGTAATACCCACTGGCTAAAGCATGTACCCTTATAAAAACAGGTTCAAATTCTGAAACACAGAAGATCCAATTGCTGCTTTTAGCCCAGGATGGTAATGTATTGTCAGTTAAAATGTGGCCTGTTTTCAGATGATATGAGTTTGTACTTACAGAATTCAACGAAAACTTTCTTTGACTTGTCGAAGGCAATTTCCTTGAAGTTTTTGCCAACGAGAACCTTTACTGGACCCTTGTTCCAATCTTCAGGAATGTCTGCACTCATTAAGTGACGCTGTAATAAAGGAAAATTACCAACAAATTCACAAAACAAATTGTCAATAAAAGTGTAATTTTTTAGGTGATATTTCTTATTACACAAGTCTTTTTTCAAGAGGGTAGCATTAAAATACTTTATTCTAAAAATTGTTTTGTATGCTATTTTAGGTTGAAAATCTAATGCAAAAAAAGAAACCTCAAAAAGCCCACAAAATACTTAACATGAGTAAGGTCAGATTTAATGTCTTAGAACGGTCCAAACCAAAGGTGTGGAACTGTACAGAAATGAGTTTTGATTTAACGAACCACACTTGACCAAACCCACCTTGGTGTCACCAGTCAAGACACCTTCTGTGAATTTGGTGATGGCATCAGCAGACAGATCTTTGGTGTCAGGTTTAAACTTGGCCATGTTTTCAGACATCTTGATGATTCTGTAGTCGGGAATATCATCCTTGGCAAGCCCGAAGAATTCCATTACTCTCTGGTTATCTTCAGTCTCCGTGTCAACATAGATGAAAAGGACCTAAAAATACATAAAATTTTTTTTAAAGTTTTGTCAGGGTAAATAACACTGAATGCGCGTAGTACTAGTAATCAAGTTTATAGAGCTCTTTGGCAAATGCATTCTTTATTCCAACTTTTCGTAACTTTGGGAAAAAATACGATTGCCAGAAGAGCTAAACTGGATTACTAGTTTTTGCAAAACAGTTTGACTGTCAGTAGCAGTAAAAGCAGCAATAAAAAACTAATTATTTACTTTTCCCTTGAAGTTGGCAGCAGCCTCTTTGAATTGAGCAAGATTTTGGTCGAACTCTTCACTGGCTTTGGAGATGAACAAAAGATTGTGTACTTGAATTTCACCTCCAAAGATTTTGGGTGCGGTCTGCAATTATTACACGCAAAGTTAAAATCTTCAGTTAGAGAGTTTAAAACTAACACAGTGTACTTTTTACTGTTCTTATACACTATAATATTACAATAAAATCAGTAACCATAAATCCATTACCCTTCACCACAAGCAAATATTAACTACAAAAGCTGAGCTAAGCACTATTTGTTACCAAAATTCCTGAAAAATGTCAGAATTTACATTACAATTTAAAAGTTAAAATGACAAATTCAGGCCATTACCTCCGAGGTAAATTCTGTTACCAAAGGAAGTTGATTTCCTTTTACGAATTCCGCAAGCTCATCACCATTTGTAATGTCCCCTTTAAATTCGGCACGTCCTTCATCAAACTAACACCACAAGAAAACACAAAAAATCTTACAACTACATAAACTACGCAAAACACATTTCATGCACCCTCAACCAAAACATGTCTACAGTATAATACTGGAGATTTTTGTGCCAAGCAAATGTTCCCATTCATTAACAATTTTCTTTGGTTGGATGTTTGAATAATGTTATGTTAACCATATTTTTAATGTCAAAAAATTTGGGGCAGTGGCTATCCACATTGGATTTTCAAAAAGTTTTAGTGCACAATTTTACATTTTCAGTATTTCACATCACAGAATTAGGTTAAGCACTTTTTTAAAGTAACGTCAATGTATTTGAAGTCATACTAGTTGGAGACCAAAAGATTGAAAACCACTGAAATAATTAACTTTGTTTCTCAAGTATAAAGGGTAAAGACTTACTGGGCACAAAACCAGTAGCAATCAACAGGCTAGTATACCCTGTACCCCATGCTGTGCAAACAGAATGCAAACTGCACAATGCAACTATCTGCATTTTTAATGGGTACCTCTTCACACATTTCTTGGACTAAAGGAGAAACCCCCCTATAGACCCAAGGCACAATTTTTTCTTCGTTGATTGAAGCACTGTCAGTCTTTTCAACTTTGTTACCGATCTTTAAAAAACTCAGACAAATGAACCACTACTTTTCGAATAAAGTTTTAAACCAAAAATATACAAGGGCACAAAAACAAGTTTAATCACTTTTAATCTGCAATTCAAGAAAATGAAAGTTAAGCAGCAAGAAAATTTTGTCTAGGGTGTAAGGAAAGTAGTGGTCAAACTTATTGTACAAATTGTGTTGGCATACCTTTTTGAAAATGACAACCTCGTTGGTGTTTACCGTAGCTCTAGAAGCAACACCGGCATCAGTGATGTAAGCAAACACAACATCATCAACTGTGTCAGCTACTTCAATAAATTTCTTTCCAGCGTCACTGCCCATATCCTGTAATACAAGAAAAGAATGGATAAATCAGATTCAAAAAGGTTTACACAAAAACTATGGCATTTTTGTTTCAATGTGAAAATATTTGTTTTAAACACTTTACGAAATTTTAATAAGGCAAACAAGCCAATAAGGATCCCATGATGTTTTATTACTGTCATGGTCTTTGTAAGTTGTGGAGTTTATTGCACAATGTACTTTAGCACAAAACTTCTTACCAATAGCAGCAAACTTATCTATATTCAAACTTAAAATAATTTATGAATAAATTCATACATGAGCAAAAACGTTTTGAAACGTGTTGGCCAAAAAAAATTTTTGTGTCCACTAGGGGCAGTTCAAAGAAACTTCTAACATGCTTCAAAAATACTAAACTACACAAAAAGAATCACTCCACATGTACAACTTACAGTGAAGTGTCCAATGACAACCACTTCATTGTTGGCCTTGATCTTTGTCACATCCTCATCACTGCCTAGTTCTTTTGCAGGGGGACCAGTCTTTTTCTTTAACCAGTTGACAATTTCAGGGGCAGTTCTTCCCCCTGTAACACACATTTGTCTAGAAACTTTTTCCAAAAACTATTTTCATTCATGCACACTACTATTTTTATGCCTTTTTTAACACCAATCATTCATGCATGTCATTTTGGAACGTTGTTATCAAATATTCTTTTACAAATTAATAACAAATCCTTTAAAACCAAATAGAATCTAAGATTGTGTTTAAATTTCTCATGTTATATTTTTAATTCGAATGCAATGCCAAATAAAGTTTGTAATAACAATGTTCCAAATAAGGCAACTCTTGCAACTACAAAAGTAACAAATCTAGATACTGTTTAACTACATCTTAAAGTAAACCACAAGCCCCATTTTCTACAACCCAGACTTGTCTAGACACACAGTCTTGCCATTGTAATGAATAGTTCGGTTTCCATGGTTTTTACAAAACAAAATGCCAGGGTATCCCGTAATATGCATTCTATCAACCAACTCTGACTCTATAGAGCCATCGATTTTAGCCATTTTTGTTTCTGGCATGCTAGTCTTGAGAATTTGAGCAGCCTTTTTCCATTCTTTTTCAAGTTCAACACAATGAACACACCAGGGTGCATCTGTAGTTACAAATTTAAAGTTTTACTCAGATTTACTGTCTGTGACATACCTCCATATTCTGAATCTTTGCCATCCTTAAAGAATTTAAGTGTTGGGTAACCACGCACTTTGTACTTTGTGCCCAAATCAGATTCCACTGTGGCATCAACTTTGGCTAACTTAATTGCCGAAGTATCTTCATCTTCATTAAGGGTAGTGGCAGCTTTTTCGTATTCTGGTGCAAGTGCCTTGCAATGGCCACACCATGGGGCATCTTGAAATTATTCACATTTCATTTGGAAGTTATAAATTTGGGCACATTGTAAGTACCTTCGACAGATCTTCATTTTCATATTGTTTAAAGTATGTTAAAGATAACAACTTTAGCAGCACGTATATAATATATCATGCCAAACGTCCGTTAAAAAGTTGTATTACTGTGTGGCTGTGCTGTGCAGCAAGCTAAGCTATTACACTTTAATAAATATATGGTATACTCACAGAATTCGACCAAAACGTGTTTGTTGTTTGTCATTACATAGTCGAAATTGTCTTTATTGAGAACCAAAACTCCGCCCTCTTCTTTAATTTCCGGCGCACCGTCGAGATCCGCACGTGCCAGGCAAAACAGGGCAACAAAAACAAGGACCTTCATTTTGGGTGACTTTACCGTGTTACAAAAGAACTATTACTACAAATAAAACCGGTCTTAACACCTACAACGTAAATCAGAAAGAACTGTGCTATGCATGAGCGGTCCAATTGAAAAATTCGGAGAGAAACGTGCGAAAAAGGAGCAAGACGTGGCGATGTAAAATGCTGAGTAATGCTACGCCATACTTCGTCACAAACCGTGTTGTTTTCTCATTGGCCAAAGCTCGTCACGGTTGTAATGCTGTGTCATATAAACACCCAAGGCAAAATCAAAACCGTTATTTGTGTTTGTTTTGCTTCGTTTTGGTTATTTTTCCTTCGGAAAACCGTTGTAGTAAGTTACAAATTTTGTTTTATGACCTAAATAGTAAATGTTCACTTTCGTTACACATACAGGTTAATTTCAGTTGTCCAGCAAGGCTGTAGTAAAATAACAGGAGAATATGCGGGCGTTAAACCAAGCAAAAATATTTACTGGTTATTAATTGGCATACGGTTTTGTTTTAAGGCCACGTAGGCTTGATCACTGGACAAACACATTTCATCTGCCCTGAGGCATGCTGACTGGATGAAGTGTGACGCAATCAAACGACCTTTAATTCGGTCTCTTGTCAAGATCGACAAGACTAAAAATAATCACAGCTTTACCTCTAAAATGACGTGGGAGAGGTGTACTGAAACAAACAAGTGTTTTTCTTACAACCCTCTAACGTCCTGTCCTGTCGTAAACACTGTTTAAATATAAACATTTTCAGCTCGTACACTAAAGGTGCGAGTAAATAGGCAAGACAAAAAAGTTAACAAGGGTCATCTATTGTAACTAACAAAATCCGATCAAACTTCTCCGTTTCTTTCCGAAGCATGAGTTGGCATATTTATAGAAAATTCCAGCTACTCAGTTTTATAGACCCAATTCTTTGAGCTACCGCACAAAACATTATAGCTTTTTTGATCGAAGAAAGTTAATGAAATCTCTTTGGCAAAAAAAGCAGTTTACATCAATATTTCGTGGCAGAAAACGAGTGAAAAAATCAGTTTTAGATCATATTTTACATTTAATAACAATGCAGCTGTAACAACGCTTCAAGTATATTTTTCCAGAAACTCAGTATGTTACTATTTTAAGTTTTAAATTTTCCCAGCTGGTTGTAATCTCTGAACAAGCCGCTCTAAAACATCCTGCTGATTTCTAAGCAAACGACACAAACGGTAATTCAAACGTCTGTAAAACAATACTCCACAAAAGATCAAATATCGTTCATTGTGTTAGACTCAGTAGCAGGGACACGTAAACGCCTGATATTTCCTATGAAATACATGTACGTATCATTGAGGGCTGTGTGAACCTCAGCATCAAAACGGGTTGTAACTCTTGTGGCTTTCGTCCAAATCAGTGACTAAAACCGATCGCTTCAGTTTTTAATTGGGTTTTACTTTTTAAATGTTTGTAAAACATTAAAAAGTTCTTCTGATAATTTCCAAAATGTCAACAAACTTTCGAATGTTAGGCCATTGCTCCGTTTCCCAAACATCACTAAAAAAATGGGTGTTGTTGGTTGGTGGTGTTTTCTCAAGAAGACAGATAAGCACTTTTAATGTAATTGGATATGGAAAGCAGAAACACGACATGCTCACCGTGCAGAATCTACTTGGTGAAACCCCCCAGAAAACAGTGCTTCATAACCTTTTTTCTTGTTGCACCCCTTTCAAATCACCAACCAATATTCGCACCGCCTTCTGTTTTTGTATTTATATATAATAGACCTAACCAACCTTAATGATCCAGCATCCCCGCACCACCTTGGAACAGTTCTCGTACCCCTTGGGGGTGCGTGCACTCCTGGTTAAGAACCCCTGCCCCAGAATGAAGAATAAACAAAATATTTTTTTACAAAAGCGTGCTTTTATTTCAAAGGCCAACAGAGCAAAAACAGCGTCAACTTGACAAAGACGAGAACTGGATTTGCTTCTTCAAGTGGCAATATTACAAGAACACGCCTTCATTCTCATGCAGGATAACTTTTGGTCACAAATGGTACTTGTAGAATGAATAACAAACCAAAGAGAAATGTACGAAAATGTTTGTTTTAATATGGAACAGTGCCCACACAGCCTAAAAACTAAGACCAAACATGTGTTGATTTTCAAGTATTTTATCCACAAAAACGCGAACGTTTTAGCAAAAATATTTGATAATTTCTGTCAGATTTTTCCCGAATTAACTCATTAACCAACAGAAAAAGCGCAATGGTTGTTGCAGAGACCAGCATCGGTCATTGTGAGCACATCCCGAAAACATTAACACTACCGATAGATCTGTTCGCGGCAGTGATGGTCTACAAGGCAGGGTAAATGAGCAATATGCCCAAAAGAAAGAGAGAGGACGCCAGCGCTCCGGATTATCGCTTCTTCTTTTTCGAGGATTTGTGGTGGTGATGATGGGAATCGTCGTGTTTCCTTTTACGACTCGGTACATCCTCGTCTTCATCTTTACGTCGATCAGCTGCAAAAAAGTTCAACTTGTTTATGTAATGTAAAGACACTGTCTAGCGAAAATAGAAATCTAATGACGCTGCGTGTGAAATTTAGGTTCACTTTGTGGTACAAAATTGCGGAAAAAAATTGGTGTAACAGTTTTTAGAATTACTGCCATATGATTTGGCCCTTTTAGTTCTGCCAACTGGGACAAGAGCATTCACCCCTTCCACAAGTAATAATATTTGAGATCCCCGCCATCGATCCTACGAAACTTGTAAAAGCAGAATATGCGCGACGGGCACTTTTGGACCAACATCCCACCGCTGTCAACAACTGTCCTCATGACACCCGGGTCTGTGAATCGGATCACAGGAAACATTCCGAGGAACCGCGCTGATGTTTCCTGTTTAGACGCGCTTCATTTGGCCAGCAGAGCCAGCGGGTTCAACAACCGCTAGATGCAACCGGCTGAACCCCGCCATGTTCGTGCGGTCGATTGCGCTCCTACGGCAGAATACACCCAGTACTATTCAAGCATCATTCAAATAACAGGACACTTCATTCGATAACCAATGATTTTTTTCGGTGTCCTTGCTGTTTTACGAAACTGATCGAAAATGGCAATTGGATAAAGCGCCAATGCAAATAAGTTTGAGTTGACTTCAACTTTGCCGAATATGTATACGGTTGATATACAGTTTAAGTTGCCTAAACTTTACATGCTTATGTATCAAGACTCACAAGTAAGAGGTTTTAAAAATCCAAAGGAAAAAAATTATTTACCACAGGGCATTGGAACCCATTGAATGTTTGTTTTAAAAAATCCCCTATTTGTCATCTAAAAACTCATGAAAATGAAAGGTATCATCAATGCCATGAGTACATTGCTTCAACAAACAAACTTTATTGCCTGAAAGACAATTTACCCCAGGTTTTTTAAGCCTTTTCGTGTTGAATTTTTTTTCCAGTATAATACAAGGGCGGAACAGACAAGCTTAAAAAGGTGAAAATGTCTCCAAACCTTTTCTAGCTTCCTCTTCCAGTTCATCCCAATCCTTCCCACTTTCTTCTTCACTTCCCAACGAGTCATCGTCTTCATACGACTCTTCCTCTTCATCGCTCGTATAATCCTCATCACTATCTGATCCCTCTTCACCAGCTGATCCGGACATTGATTCTTCTGGCTGGAAATCACTTTCACTGTCCTCTTCGTCATCCTCATCATCCTGCAAAACATATTTTAATTTTTTTATGGTTATATACAAATATTTTTTTGAAATACACTTTATAAGCTGTTGCGGCCAGGCATAATATCAAATAAATACAGCTCTTCTGGCAATTGTATTTTTGTACCGACGTTTCGACGTCCTATACAGGTAGGCTTCATCGGGATAATTTAACACAACCAATATTTACTCTGATGAAGACGTCCTGTAGAGGATGTCGAAATGTCGTTACAAAAATACAATTGCCAAAAGAGCTCTATATAGTTGTTTTTAAATGCACGTCAGTAGGTTTGAACAAGTAGTTCTCAAACTGTGGGCAATTATCCCTCAAAAGAGCATTTTGACAGTTTTTATTGGTAATTACATTTTATTTATTAGTTTTGTGACGTCATAATTGGTCATTTTAGTTCTTCGAAAAAGGGGTAAATGGAATTCATCTGAATGTTCTCAGGGGTTACGATAATAAAATAGTCAAGAATCACAGCTTTAGACACTATTATCAAGTCTTGTAAAATATCGATTTAATAGACCTAGAAAATGTGCTATTAGATATGTGTGGGAGAAGTTTTTGGTGTTTTAGTGTGTATTAAATACACTCACACTCAAGTCAGCTATTAAGTGTTCAGTTGGAGAAATAACTTACAAGGTTGAATAATTTACAATGAGACAAGTACAAAACACAGTGTGAAGTTAGAAAGTTTGTGGATGTTGCAATAAACACCGAAACAACTATTGGGGTATGAAGAGGAACAACGCTGTAGGCGTATGGAAAAAGAGTGAGTTAGTCCAAAAGGTAGTTCATGTAATCTCTCTGAGCATAACCTATTTCAAAGTATTGTTCACTTACGTCACCATGTGGTTCCAGAAAGTCCCAGCCTCCTTGTGCAAAGAAGGCTTCGGGGTCGTCGACGATCGTCTTTAAGATCTTGCTCCAATTAAGGGACTGAACTCCTTCTGTGTAGTGGATGTCACATGAACTAGAAGCAAGGACAGACAAAAATAAAATCAACATTGGCTTTCTTTGGACTAACAAGATTTTTAAATGGTTTTTATCCGTTACAGAAGGTCAATGCACATCAAGCATCAACACCTTGGTATATCTAAAGCTGACTTGTTTGAGTGAACATAAATAATGCAGTAAACCTATCTGAAACGAACAGAAATTAAAATGGGTGATATCAACGAAACAATAAAATTCGTTAAAAGCTTGCAAATGCACCAACACATAGAGTGTGAAACTTCTATGTAATGTACTTAACAAACAAAGTCGGGGTCAAAATATACAAATCATAAGCTTAGAATGATATTTTTCCACTACGGGTATAATTTGAACCTTCTTTTTTAGAACAAAAACATGGGACGACCCGCATGTTTCTAGCTGGAATGTACAAGAAAAAAGTTTGAGACAGAGGATATGTAAGTCGGTACATGCATTTCTGTATTTCCTCTTGTTTCACTTTTGACCAGTATCTTTGAAACATCTTAAAACGTGAAACCACCCGTAAAGTGATAATGAACAGAGTGCAATTTTAAAAGTGATAATAATCAAAAAAGTGCTTTTAACAGGTTGTTGAGTAATACAACTTTGTATGAATCGGGCCAACATGTAAGTACTTCCAAAGTCATATCACCGCGTGTAACATAGCCGAGTTGGGAACATGTACATATGTTATAAGTATGAGAAGCGAAACACGCTATGCAAACAGCGCTGGGAACTATGCGATGTTGATACAGTGGCACCTGAGCAAGTTAAGTGCACTTTAACACGTGTGCCTGTACATGATGACGTAACAGTGCACCTGCGTTGCATTGCCACGATTTATTTCTCAAGTCACATATGATGCCAAAAATAACACCAGAATCTAAGTGCTTCTGATTTATTGATTATATGTATGGACCGAATATCAATTGAATGTGTTTCTGCTATAACGTGACAAGATATTTTTAGAGAAACCTATACGTGCATCGTACGTCTCGCCTTACACGTAATTTACCCTACCCTACCCCGAAAGGCATATGTGATTGGCTCCAACGCAACATTATGAAGACAAGTGCAGTAGCATCAACAACAAAAGCGCATAATGATATATTCTTTATAGCAGTGGTTGCCAACCGACGGAAAATTATATATATATAAGTATAGTGCGCCCCCGTGCATAATACGCACCCTAAAAATGGCATGTCGATGCTGGAAAAAAGCCTGTACCCATGTATAATACGCACCCAAATTTTTACTCTTAAATCCGTAAACGTAAAATTATTTCAGAAAAAAGATCATCTTTTGAAACAACCGGATGTTATTCTGCCGGTCAGTATCACTGCGCATGCGCTCGCAAACTCGATAGCGAAAAATGTTTAGGATTTGTGTAGGGTACATCGTGACAGCAAACGAGATCTTACTGGTCGCGTTCAAGCGGAACCGATCTTAATACTTGCAGAGAACATTTTTATTTTTAAAACACAAATGAAGTTTAATATGTATTAGATTAAAATACCTAAAAATCAGAATAATTAAATTCAAACTTATATACAAAATTTTAGTTCGATCCGTTGCATATCGGCAATGATATCACCCCATTTACGTTGTCGCTAAATGGGCAGTGTGCAGTATTTGACAATAACACACCATCAAGGATTGCACCATCGCATCAAACGATGTGTCGTCAATTATGAATTTTACTGACTAAGTGTGTTGGGCAGGATGGCTAAATGTGATGCGCGATTGACAACAAACAAGAAGAAAGGTCTGATTTCAAGTTTTATTTCGAGGCAGATTTTCTTCAAAAATTGTTGTACCCATGCATAATGCGCACCCTAGATTTTAGGACAATAAATTAATTAAATTTTGCGCATTATACACGGAAAATTACGGTATATACAGAGAAAAATTGTTTAACTCAATGGTACCAAAGTTGTTGTTTTAAGTTTAACTGAAAATCAAAAGTCATGAATCTTTACAAAATCTGAAGTTAAGTATATTATATTTAATTGAATAAAGAACATTGTCAAAATGACAAAAAGGGGAAATTCGAACTCGGTGATTGACTTTAGTAGTAAACTGCAACAAAAATGCTAAGAAACACTTTATAGTGTTAGGAATTGCAATCTAAGATTTGGCTCAAATTCAAACACAATCACCAAAAGAGCCGCATGTGGTTGGATGGCCGGCCCCCTGTTCCATATGTTTCACTTTCAAGCATTATGATAGGGATATTGTCGGTAAAATGAGACGTTTTTGAAAACGAATCATAAACATAAAATGGAAAGATTTTGTATGTTGTCTTGCTAACAGAAAACATAGCAGTTAGGATGGATAATAACTTTCCAGTGAAACCAAATCACGTATCTCCGCAGTTATCATACTTAACTGTAAGCAACTTACTTAAGCCAATCCTTTACTGGATCTAAAGACTGCATTGGAATGGAGTTGATGACTTCAACCTTGCGTTTGTAATCCTTGAATATGATTACCATGTCGCAGCTCTTCAGATGAAACTGTACTCGCTCGAAATGCACAAGCTCGATATCGTCAAGGGAAGCAATGAAGGCAGGCTGATGGTAACAGTAAATATAATTTAGATACTAGAAGGGTGGCTTAGCACATATTGCCCTTGCATATACACCAGTGGTTCTTAACCGGTGGGAAATTTCCCACTAGTGGAAAATTTAATGTTTTTAGAGGGAAATTATGTGAGTCAGAAGTCACCAAACTCGGGCCCGTGGGTTGAAATTAACCGTTGAAAATTAATTTAATACAATATTTTCCGCAACAACATGTAAGATTAAGATCACCTAGTTTTACAGGGCGCATAAAAATTCAAAAATCGTTTGTTACGTCACAGAAATTACTAAAAGTATCAATGACTTTGTTATTGTTCGCGAATATATGCATTTGATCTGTTGATTGTGATGCAATAAATGACTAACGCAAGCATATAAGATTTTTCAAAATTCCCCACGATTTTACTTTCTCATGAAATAACTGTTCAAACTCAATAAGATTGCAGTATACCTTTACCAAATCGCTTCGCTTTAATTATTTCGATTAAAGAATATTTTTTTTGTTAATGTTGGGCACAAAACATCATTATAAAAATAACAGAGGGGGGAATTCGAACTTGGTGATTTACTTTAGTGGGAAACCACACCAAAAAGGTTAAGAACCACTGATATACACTATAACCTATTTTAAAACATAAATATATTTCCTATGCTTATTTGGTATTGGGTCCCATATTAGCCATCGTCTTTTATAACTCTAAGGTAAAATAACCATGAGAAAGTCGGGTGTTGTATAAGGTAAAACACAGTCATTGGCACTGGGCTTAAATAATAATACTATGTAGAATACAAACTATAAAATTAGATTCACCCCAGATATTGTTTGAAGTATGTCCTATTTAACGTTTTAAAAAACTGACCCATTTTAGGGGGCTAGTAGGGTAACTAATTGGGTTCGACACACAAACTAAAAAATATATAAAAACCACAATGACTCAATCAATAGTACCGCAAAATTTCAGCCAAATCCGCCAATGTTTAAAATTTTGACCACTAGAGGTGTTTTGAGCAACAACCGTTACTGTTTCTGATGTCATAGGGCTGTTAACAAGCCCATAACTGCCATGGCGCAAAAACGACCACCAAGCAACCCACCAACGAGCAACATACAACTGGTTGCCCTTGTAACACTATTGCTCCAAAGAAATATTTCGTTTGTGGTGCCCAGTAACATACAAATACGTTTTACACTTTAGGGGCTTGTGGAGTAAATGTTAGGACTACAGGGTTGAACACAACAATCGACACCTATAAATGGTATACTATACAAGAAACCCAAATTTCAGCCAATTCTGACACTGTTTAAAAACTCACCCATTTTAGGGGGCTAGCGGGGTAAATACTGGGGTTATCAACAAAAACAAAGTGGGATGCACATCTACATGAATATATCTACCATCTGTGTAAATTTCAGCCAAATACATCAAACATTTGATGGAAAAACGAGTCGGACAAACTTTGGGTAAAAACACCCATTTTAGGGGGTGAGCGGGGTAAATACTGGGGTTATCAACAAAGACAAAGTGGGATGTACATCTACATAACTATATCTACCATCTGTGTAAATTTCAGCCAAATCCATCAAACATTTGATGGAAAAACGAGTCGGACAAACTTCCGGGGAAAAATACCCATTTTAGGGGGCTAGCGGGGTAAATACTGGGGTTATCAACAAAAACAAAGTGGGATGCACATCTACATAACTATATCTACCATCTGTGTAAATTTCAGCCAAATCCATCACACATTTGATGGAAAAACGAGTCGGACAAACTTTGGGAAGAAAAAAAAACAATTCGAGTAAAATCAATATGTGTCCCCTTCAGGGAAGGGGATCCATAATAACAAAGTCAAACACAGCCCACACTGCAGACAAATTCATTTTTTTAGAACGGCTAAGTCACGGGTAAATATTAAGAAACACTCTGACTCTACACTTGACACTTTTTAATTACTGTAATGTCGTGTGTTTATGGTAACGTAGACACGATAAAACACCGCTTATATTAGGGTAGTATATTGTCGCAATATATTTTAGAACGATGGTATGGAATTAAATCTTTCATTTATAGCTTGTTGTGATGCAAGACAAGTATTTTACATAAGATACGCTGTAACTGTAAACCAAGTACTAAGTCAATCTACCCGAAATTTTGTCAATGTTTTACTTGTTGTAACAAAACAGATTCCGCACAGATAAACAAAAGTTGAAATGACACATTATAACATTGTAAAAGACTGAAAGTTTTTCAGCACATTTTACCCATTCGACGATGTTAATGAGAGCCGCACTGGTAGGCTGAAGCAAGCATGTACTTCTGTAGGGTACGCCAAAGAACGAGAGATCGCGGAAGGGCGAATCAAATTCAACTTCGCCCTTGGAAATGGTTTCGACTTTGTCCACGAAGCTTTTGAATACCGTGTTCAGCTTGTGGCGCAGCTCACGCTCAGCCTATCGACAAATAACACAACGTAGTGAGTATTTTGTGAAAGCGAGTTTTAGAAAACACAGAACAAACGTTTCGTCCACCAAGTTGCATATTTTCTAAAAGTTTTTTCGTGCAACTGGTAGAAAAATACACCAAATACTTTTTAACTAGGTGGTGGCGTTCCTATATATATTGAAATTGAAATTATATTATATTATATACCCTATTTAAAGAATAAAATTTAATCCAAACGCCATCTAACCAACTTGTTTTTGTTTTTTGCAAGCCAAACCGAATGGGCCACACACATGTGTTTATTCGAATTTGTTACGATATAAAAATCATTCAAGGAGCCAAATTTAAAGAACTTGTAATTTTGCTGACGTTTTTCCCACCGGTACGAATGAAATATGGGTGATTTTATTTTTAAAATGTTTAAAGTGATTTGCGAAATTATTGCTATAACTAAAAAAGCTATGTGGTTTAAAACAATAAGACACGAAATCTTTCATTTATCTACAGCTTTGAAACACAGTCAAAGACGGGCACTATGACAACGCATGCATTGATGGCTTTATGTTCAGGGTTACCTGTTCAGCGTACAAGTCGTCTCTGTCCCTCATATGCTGCAGTTTCCCCAGGTCAGTCGTCAGCTCTCCCACTTCTGTGTAAAACTGAACATCCGTCTGTCGCTTCTTACCGAACATCATTGCGTTCTGCGCATGTACGATGTATACGGTTATATAAATCGCCATGGAGGTAGTCACATTGCAAATAGGGAAATTATTACATTAAATAGGTAACAAAAAAATGAAGTTGTCACACCCCACTGAAACAAATAAATTCCGAATTCGACCTGAAAGTTAAATTCGTTATTGTACAGAAATGGTTGTGTTTGTAATAAATTCAGTTTCTTTATAAGCCACGTAGTCATTTTAGCAACAGTGGATTAATTAACTATATGTTGCTCGGTCGATCAAATGAAACACATACAGCTTTGGCCACGTCCAAAAAGGATTTGAAACAAAACACGTGACTAAGAACTAAAAAGGTTAAACCAGGAGTAATGTACAGTGCTATTTTGACGTTTGCCTTGTAAGTTTACCTTTTTCGTGGCCTAAAAAACAAGCTTCGAAATTCGCCAATGCCTTGGCTGTGTAAAAACAAACTTGTCATCAATTAACAAGAAAAAGTTTTGATTGCACTGATGGTGATTATCTATACTGCACCGACGGAAATATTGAGAACGATCGACCTACCCTGAGATGGAAATGTAAGACAATGATCATTTCGTGGTCGCACGGCTGAAAGATTGCATGACGAAGATTGTTGTAGAGAATGTCAACTTTATCTCCACGCACAGACGTGTAACGAAAACCTGGAAAAAGCATGCAACACTTTAACAAAGTAAGTGTTAACATGGACATGGAAGTTTGTGGTATCCAGTGATAAGTCCCATAAAGGTGGGAAAATTTTTTTAAGGATCAATTGGTTGTGACAGACAAACAATTATGCCAACAGTTTAAAAGGGCGCAAGATTTAAAGGTGATTTGCTGGGTACATACGATAGGATAAAAAAACACCTATTTTGAAGTTTACAGCAGTTTAAACTGTCTCACTGTTTCAGTTTTTACTTTTTATTTTTGCAGAAAATTTTCTTCGGACAGGAAAAGTTGAAACTTAACAAAACGTTGCACCAACCGTTAGTGTGAGCTTCCAGATGTCCCTGCATTCGCTTCTGTGCAATATTTGGTCGGATGTAAAGATCCTTAAGCTTGGGATTCACTTTGTTTGGGTTGATGACAAGTTTATCTTGTTTCACTATACCCTAAAATGTAAAATACAAGATCATCAGAAAGCAATGCCAAAGGTTTCTAGAAATTAACCAGGTAAACCATACTGTTTTAAATGCAAAAATACGGGTAAAAACAAAACCTCGGCAAAAAATACAAGCCAATAACTATATATATTTTATCACAACGTTTCGTCAATTGCTTGCGTTTTTATCACCGCTTAATTCCTTTATTTTTAACCCCGTGTTGGTTGTATGTGTCGAGGTGAATAAAAGACGGAATGCATGTAAATGATTCGCAGGTTGCTGTAGCCAATTTCACCAGGCTTACCCAAAACTTGGAAACAGCTTAATATTGTTTGGAAACAAATCCGGTTGTACCTCTTTTTCCCGTTCCTCGTCTTCACGTGCTTTGAACTTCTTCTGCAGCTCCTTGATGAGTCGGAAGCTGAGTTGGAGGTTGGCGGCAGGAGGATCAATTTTTCCCGGGACGCGACCAGCGAGAGCCCGATATGTCCTGAAAATAAATAAAAATAAAGCGCTTGTTTTCGAAAACGAAAAAAGTATGCGTTTTTAGGGGGTAATTAAATTGGAAATTTTAGGGTTTATTACGTCACCATTCTGTGATTTTGAGTTTTCAGTTTTATAACATACACAAAGGCAAATGAAAACCATAACAGGTTCTCCTCAGGAGTAAAGACAAAAAAGGTTAAAAACCACTGTTCAAGGATAAGAATGAAAAGTGTCTTGCTGGACACAATTGCTTAAACCGGTGGTTTTTGTAAGAACCACAGGCGCTTAGAGGAAGCGCGAAAAACCTCTGGTATTTCCTCAACTACAACATATTGTGGAACAGCTCGTTCGGGTAAAACAGATCGCGGTTTGCCAGCAAGTCTCCGAAAAAAAAATGATTTGAGGGTTTGTCAATTTTGTTTAAAAAATCAATACCGGTTGTTAGAACTTGGATGCTTCATGTTCAGCTGTTTTGTTTTTGTTTGTTTACAATGTTACAGTGATAGAAACCCTACACCAGGAGCAGCTCAATGTGTTAATCGCAAATGTAGTAAGTTCCTGTATTGGTAAATGGCATGACATTAAAACAAACTGACGTCCGTCTACAACTCATCCTGTCACATGACTTATATACAGGTGTAGCGGTCGTGATATTATTGTTTACAATGTTTACATTAACGATTATTTTTTCATAATTCAACGGATAGTGTTTCATATCACAGACCAAGGATGTCAATTTCTTTTTTTAAAGTGGTTGGACCAAAATAACGGGTATGCAAAGCACCTTAACGAACATTGTACACAACAAACATTACCTTTATTACATAGACAACTCTAATGATAAAACGATTGTGCACCCTCCCTAAGCATAACCGAGGAATATGCCTATTTTTAACTGTTTATTATTTGTTTACAACTAATGCAAAACAATATAACTTACAATTCTTTAATGAAGTTGGTCTCATCGGTAGTTGGGAACTTCTGGTTTTCCTTTCCTATGGAACTGCAACAACACAAGGGTAATTTAAAGAAGAACAACGTTAACATGGAGCCGGTTTCTTACCTTCCAGGACAAAAAAAGTTGATACGCAAGTAGCAGTAATCTCCTTCAGTGCTCATACTGATGTTCTGCAAAAAAAATTCTAATTGTTTTCAATGTTTTTCCTCTTTTCTGTTGCATGGGGAAAAATGAAATATGGATTCTAATACTCGAATGTCAAAAACACACAAAATATGCAGAGAACTTTAAATTGCGAATTTGTGACAGTCCGATTATTGGTGCCCAAATTCGGCATATTACCGATTATCGGCCTTTTCGTCATAGTACGGCCGATAATCGGTACGTTTGTAATTTGTCTATCATTGCCCAGTCACCTAACGGTTTCACAGCAAATCGACGTCAAAACCTTTGATGCTCTGACATGACTTTATAGCAGTGGTTCCCAAACTGGGGTCCGCGGTCCTTTTGGGGTCCGTGAGGCAATTTTGGGGGGACCGCGAAGCGGTTTAAGTAATTCTATAATCTTATTTGGCGTCAGTTTGTGCCACTGAATAAGTTTAAATCAAAGTAGAATTGAGAATCGACTGTCTCCATTGCTAAACAATTGCCTTTATTGAATGACAATAATCAAAAAATGCAATTGTTCGCGCACAATCGTAATGTTTTTGTCCTGTTTGTGATGTCACATGCTGTCTTTGGATGATTGTTATGCGCAATTTTGCATAACTAGCTAAAATCCTGCAATCAACTTTCGTTTGTATGAAATACACATTTAGGCTTAAGGACCGCGAGCCCTCGAAATAATGGCGAAGGGACCGTTTTGAAAAAAATATGAAAAAGTTTGGGAACCACTGCTTTATAGGGATGTGCCGAAACTGCAAGTGTTCTGTTTGGTCGAGCACCGAGCATCTCACTTTAATGCTCGGTGCTCGGCCGAGCATGCTCGGTGCATTATGACGTCACAAAAAAATCACCTTTCTACGTTTTAGCTCTACAAGGCCTCTTACGTCACCGGCGGTGTTTTATTAAGCTGTACATGCCCATAACGTACGCGTTTTTCCACCATCAGAGTACATTTAAAAATCATTCGTTTTTGTTCATAGACACCCATTGGAACACTAGTTACATACGTTAGCAGGGCAAATTTAACGCTGGTTACATATGTTAGCTGAATATGCAAATTTAACGCTCGGGTCAATTTGTGCAACTGCTCGGCCGAGCACCGAGGATTAAAAACAGCGACGCTCGGTACCGAGTACTCGGGTACTGGCTCGGCTCGGCTCGGCCCGGCCCATCCCTAATGGCTTACGTTAGTTCCGTTTTTAACAATGTTACATTTGTTAACATTTAAATAGTACGTTTTGCAAAACAGAATCGCTTTTTTATGTCTGTACATGAATCAGGCGCGCCGGACCGTTCGGACAAGTTCCTGCCCGAAACGGAAATGTGTAGCACCACCCAACGTTCACATTTTATCGGCATCGGCCTTAAAAAACCCCACATGGGTCTAAAAACCATACGCTTTTTGTACTACTTACTTTGATAGTGGAGATGTGGAAAGGTGTGGGAATGCCAAATACAGGGAGAACGACCGTCTCATATTTCTTGTCGATGAAGATTTTGAGATCGAAAATATCCGGTTCCTTCACAGGAAGCAAAGTGCGAGATTTGTAAGAAACGTTCGATTTCTTTGACCTAAAAAACATGCGTTTCCGTTTTAAGTCATTTTTTTCCTGTGTGATTCATTTAAGTCGCATTTTTAAACAGATGAAAGTGCTACCGTTAAATACAAATAAACTCGGTGTAAAATGTTTGCATCCTGAACATTTTTGGGGGTATAAGGGCACTATAAATTTCTAAAATTTGAAGAAACTTCTTCATGGAATAAATGTCAACAATCATAATTGATTTTATATCTTTGAAAATCTTAAACATGTAAATAAAAATCTACTGAGTGTTAAACGTTACACCGCAAAAAGTGAAATACCAATCAAAACAAATATATGTGGGCGTGTTTTACTTCATTGTTATGATATGTTGCACAAAAGATCCACACCAGTAAAAAATAAGAATTCGATTTTGGTTTTCACACCCACATCAATAGGCTTCATAAATGCAACCTCGCTGACTGTGATCGAACCACAAACTTACTTGGAAGATTCAACGGATCCACTGTTTTTCATAATTCTCTCTCTGGCAGCTTCATTAAGTTGCTTACCGAGTTCGTGTTGGTGATTTTGCCGTTTCTCCTCGGTGCCAATTTCTTGCTACAAAGTATGATCATTTGGTTTTAAGATTAGCACTTCAAAGTAATGTCAACCTGTGCTGTACAATGTTATGCACGCAGTGTTATCATGTTAACTGTATTTAATAAAGTTAACCTAATGAGTGTGGCAGCAAACCAAACATATTTTATTTAGTTCATATTTTAACGTTTTTTAACAAATCTTTGCATTTATACGAGCCGTGGCATATCATATGCAATATTTGGGCAGAAACAATCTGTTTCAGTCACTTTTTGTTCGTAGAAAATACTTTGTGCATCGCACAACAGCTCAGGTCTAGGTTTACTTTCATTTGTAGCAGGAATTTAACCAGTATAGTCAAATGGGGTAAAAAAAAGTTTTGCCCAAGTTGGGGTAAAAAAAAAATACCCTCACAGCTAAACCAAAAACGAATTTGTAACACTTTCTTTTTAAATAAGATGTATTTATTCTGTGCCTAAACAATAAGCCATAAACCATTCTCAGATTTTATTTTTAGGCAATGTTCTGCTGGTTGAAATCAACAGTAGTTAAATTTGTATCTTAAAAAGTCTTCAACAACCTTCAGAAACTTTCTTGCAGATTGTTTATTACAAGTTTGGTGTCAATGACCTTTGTTCTGTGTTGTGTCATAACTATGACTTATTTAACAAAAAAGACTCCACTTGGATAGCTTCTATCTATATTTTTTCAGATATCCCGTTGTTCGTTTTTACCCCAAACAGTTCTATAGGAATGGGGTAATAAAAAACAATGTATTTTTTGCACCCCAAATTTTTTTGCCCAAAATTTTTTATTGGTTACCTGGAAGTTTAGAAAATAAAAAAGTAAGTCCATAAAACATGTACTTAAACCAAAGCTGCACAAAATTGCTTTGTGGACCCACCTTTGGAGGACGTTTTTAACAAAAAGTATACCTGCATTGCTGAAAGTGCAAATTTGGGTCCAGGCCTTATGAAAAATGCCAAAAAGTAAGGAAAAGAAGGGAATCAATTCATTTTGTGGCAATTCAATCAGTTTTGGACAGAAAATGAAACAATATTTCAAGAAGTTTGTGGGTTACATGGCAGGCCGGCAAGTGGGTGAGCTCAGTAAAACCTAGTTGCATACCAATAAAAGCCTGGTAAATGAAAAAAACAAAAAACAAATCAAAGGCAATAAATGTAGTGCAATAAAGGTATAAAGCCATGGAAAGTCTTAGCACCAATTTGAAAGTGTTTAATTAGTTTACAAACAGTTCGCTAACTGCTGTAAGTTTGGTATGCAAAATTTCGAAAACAAAGAAATTTATGTGGCTTGTGTTTTTTTGGCTTATTCATTGCAACAAATGTATTATTGAAATTTCTGTCTGATCTTTGACTTTAAGATGGTTCATTAAGTTCATATTATTCAATTAAAGTTCCAACTGCCACCTAATCTTTTTCAAATGGTCCTAATGTCCACTTGTTTTTTTACCCCGACATCGTTTTTTTTTTGTACCTTTTACAGGTTAAAAAAACAACAGTTTTCATCAAATATTTTTTTTTTAGTAAAATCAAAAACTTATCACATAACTATAAAAGTAGTCCCATCAGCTTTGTTGGGAAAAAACTGATCTTTTGTTGCCTAAAATAAAAGTTTGGCAACAAAGTTTCAAAAAATTGTTTTTATTTACCCCACTTGACTATAATTGTTGAAAACTAGAAGGGTGGCTTAGCACATTTTGCCATTGCACATACACTATAACATATTTGAAACGTTAACATATTCCCTACACATATTTTATATTGGGTCCCATATTAGCCACCTTCTTTTATAACCTTGGTTGTTTCTGCAGGCAGAAACTTATGGGTCCCCACACATGCAAACTTAAAAATGATGCATTTCCAGAGATAACCATCACTAAGTTTGGTGATGTAAGGTAGAACACAGTGATCAGTAATTAACTTAAATAATCATGCTAATGTAAGTACAAACTATACAATTCCATTAAAAAATTCAGACATTGTTTAAATTTTGTCCCATTTCATGTTTTACTTTTTGAAGAAAAAGGGGGTAAATAGTTCTTTAAAATAGAACAATTGAGAGACCTATAAATGGCAGATTTTGCATGTTGCCCAAATTTAATTTTTTTAAATTCGATTTTTAGGGGCCAGTGGGGTAAATCATGGTGCTACAGGGTTAAACAGAAAAAATGGCGACCTAAAATAGTGTGCATTATAACTGTTTAAATTTCGTTCAATTCTGACTTTGTCAAAAAAATGCACTCATTTTAACAGGCTGCTAAAATAAATGTGAGGGCGGGTTTAACACAACACTCGACATCTACAAATGGCATACTCTACAAGCTATCCAAATTTCAGCCAATTTCAACAATGTTTAAAAAATTCACCCACTTTAGGGGGCTAGAGGGGTAAATATTGGGGCTACAGAGTTAAACACAACAAATAGCACCTATAAATGACAAATTATACAAGCAGTCAAATTTCAGTCAATTCCCACACTGTTCAAAAAATTCTCCCACTTTAGGGGGCTAGTGGGGTAAATGTTGGGGCAACAGGGTTGAACATAACAATTGACAACTATAAATAGCATATTCTACAAGCTATTCAAATTTCAGTCAATTCCGACACTGTTTAAAAAACTCGCCCATTTTAGGGGGCTAGAGGGGTAAATATTGGGGCTACAGGGTTAAACACAAGAAACAGCCCCTATAAATGACAAATTTTACAAGTAGTCCAAATTTCATTTATTTCTGCCACTGTTATAAATTCACCTACTTCAGGGGGCTAGTGGGGTAACTGATGGGGTTTTACACCCAAATGTATAAAATATAGAACCACAAAGAACCAATGAACAGTCTGTAAAAATTTGTCCAAACCAGCCAATGTCTAACATTTTGACCACTAGGAGGCGTTTTGAGCAACAGCCCGTTAATGCCTCTGACGTCATGAGGCTGTTTACACCCCTCTCACCGTCAACTGCAAAAACATCCACCAAACAACCCACAAACATAAGTAACATATGTCTGGTTCACTGGCGCCCACTTATGGGGAGGCGGGGAGGCGCCGCCTCCCCGGGTATCTGCGTCGCTGACTTCGTCATAAACAAGTTTTGCGTTAATTTATGCACATACAGTTTTGTAGTAACTCTGTACTACTGCACAGTCAACGACTGCTTAGTTTGAACAGACAAACCTTTCTGAAAAATCAAACAACGCATATTGTTACGTCATAAACGTATACTTGAAGTGTTATATGCAGGGTTGCCATACCGTCCTTATTTTGAAGGACAATGTCTTCGAAAAAGTTTTTGTGCTTATTTCTAACAACTGTCCTTGTTTTTGACTTGAGTCCTTATTTTGTCTTATTTTAAACAATTACAAGTCAAATCCCTGCTAAAAGTAAACCTAGACCTGGGCTGTCGTGAGATGCACTAAGTGTTTTCTACAAACAAGGAGTTGGAACAGAATGTTCCTGGCAAAAAGAAATATGACATGTGATATGTCAAGGCTCGTATAAATGCAAAGATTTGTTCAAAAACGTTTGTTTCGTTTGACATGAAAGTCCAATTGTTCGTGTGTCCGTATTTCGAGTTCCATGTCGATGGCAACCCTGGTTATATGCAATGAGCCATTGGATAAAAACATGCAAGAAGTGTTTGCTAAAACTCGGTCAGCAACATCGACACAAATTGACATCGTTTAAAAAGGGGGTAGCCAGTTTTTTTCAGGGTGAGCCGCATAGCATGAAAATGACATTAGACGGCCACATAGCTTACAAGCACAAACGCAGCGCCGTTCCGCAATTGTGGTCTACAAAGCACTTTTGTGGGACCAGCAGGAGCTACAATATTATTAAGAGATAGCGCTACTGTCGAACAATAAAATTATCTGGCATAAATTACTAACCTCTCATTTATGTCATCACAACTAACAAAGAAAGGCACCTGTATACGCACAGTAACGAAAGCATGGGTACTTTAAGCCTTGTCTGTGATGTAACAAACTGTTTTTGGATCATTTTTATGCGTCCAGTGAAGTGCAAAACTAGGTAAACTTAAGACCACATGTTGTTGTGGGAACACTTTCGTAGCAAATTAACTTTCAACGGTTAACTCGTTGTTTTCCAAGATATATATTTAGAACAAATACCTTCGCGGGCTTTACTTTGGTAATTGTTGATTTAAAATAAAATAAACTTAAATGCGTTACATGCAATTTGCTGCGTAAATAGTGACGTCCGGGCTGAAAATATTTCCGTCTTTACCGAGTTATAATAATTCTGCCTCCCCGCCGATTTTAGCAAGTGGGCGCCTATGGTCTGGTTGGATTATAACATCACACAAATCTAACGTTTGTGGTGCGCACTAACAATATTTTACATTTTGTGGGCTAGCGGGGTAAATACTGGGGTTGTCATGACAAACGAAGCAGATGGCACATCTACATAACTATACCTACCATCTGTGAAAGTTTCATCCAAATCCATCAAACATTTCATGGCAAAAGAGGGTGGACAAACTGCAGGGAGGAAAGAAAAAAAAGAAAAAAAAAAATCGAGTAAAACCAAGATGTGTCCCCTTCAGGGAAGGGGACCCATAATAAGACAAAAGAAGGACTCAGGTCAAAAAAATAAGGACAAATCTTAGAAATAAGGACAGTATGGCAACTCTGTTTATCTGCCATGGCCGGGGTACACAGACATGCAGAAGCATGTAGAAATGAGATTTCCACATGATAGCGAAAAAATATACATAACATGGCAGAACTTTTTCACAATTTTGTGCTGTCCGAAGCAAATATTAGCAAAAAGTTGCCCGTATTCTTAGTGTAAACTGGCCTTGGGTGTCGAACATTGGTATCGAAAACTGAGGCAAATTATTTCGATACCGAGTGCGAGTATCGATAACACTGAAATAATTCAATACCATCGCTACCGCATACCGAGTTCCTGGTACTCGTGCCATCACCATTAACTGTTAGTCTAAATCTAAATAAATGAAGTATTATACAAGTTGACAAGGCATCTTACTCTGGTCTTGTCTTTCAAAAGAGTTCCCCTAGCTCCTCTTCCAAGAAGTTCGTTGGCTTCTTCTTCTGCTGAACTCTCATCTTCACTTTCATCCTAAAATACATATAAATTATTTTTTAGCAATTATTATGACATACAGATTTCTGGGTAAAGGTTTCATTAATTACACCACTGGAGTTGTTTTACCAAGAAAAAAAGTTCTTCAAATCATATTTTTCCCATGTATAAATTTTGGTTGGAGGAAATTGTAACTCAATGTTTTAGAAGAAATACAGAAACGGTGTGGTGTTTAATTCATGTTAAGTTGCAACCTCAAGATGACTAAATACTTTTCATGTAAACGATTTTATTTACCCATTTTTTGACAAAAGTTTAAGAACTTAAGAAAAATAAATACATGCAAAACCTAAATAAGAATACTTTTTTCAAAAAATGGGTACATAAAATTGTTTACATAAAAAATATTTTGGTCCTCCTAAGATTGAACCTTAATAAGATTAATTTTTTAAAGTGTTTTAGTGCATGTTATTGTTGTTACATGCTACCTTCAGAAAAATAGAGATGTTTCTCGCTTTCTTTTTATCTTTAGTGAGAAGGGTGACAGGTCCCTCTGTCACTTGAACCATGTCGCCCACAAACAAAGCATAAACTTTCTTCTCATTTTCACCAGCATCAGGATTTTTTAGGTTCGACAAGCCGAGGTTGATGTTGAACACCATGCCTAAAACACACATCAAAAATAAAGTTTCGAAACAGAAACATAAAAAACAAATATTTGGTAACTTAGTGAAATGAACTAAACAACGCTTGTTATTCCGTACACACATTAATGCAGGAAAAATTGAAACTTCATTTTTGAAATCTAATTAAATGGAAATACACAAAACACATCCAACACCCCAAATACATGATGAAACCTTAAGGTTCTAAAACAAAACTCTTTACCCCAGTTTTAAAGGCACAACATTGTTAGTAATATGACAAGAGTCAGTACTAACCTTATTAATCATAATATATGAACAAACTGTTTTTTTTTATGTTTGGGCAGTTAAGAACCACTGGCTTGAAATATGAATATTAATAAAAAATATTACTGACCCTTTTTCGCAGTTGCTTCATTCTTTCCATTGATTAAAAGTGAGACTTCACGAAACTCAATTCCCGATGCAAATCCAAAACTTCTAGTGAGAGAGCTCACAAGTTCCGGCTTCTCTTTTTTCACTTTTTGCACCACAGCATTGTACACATCACATAACTTTACTCCTGGAAGTTAGAAAATGTTAGTAAGTTTATCGTTTGTGTTATTCCCTTGTGAATAATGGGTCACATTATATCTTTGGTTTCAGTCTTCTCTATCAAGGCAAGGGTGCCCATCATTGAGTATGTAGTAAATTAAAGGTTAAGATACATTATTACCAAAACAGTACCACAGATGATGTAAGTGGACATAAAATCCTATTTAAAAATAATGCAAAAGTATGTGGTAGAAAAAATGTAGAGCCTAGGTCTAGTTATTACACAAGCGGCTCTTTGTCCAAAAGAACATTAAAGAAATTATAAAAGCTGCTTAACGTAAAATCGATTGAAAAAATACGCACCTGGCCGAAGCTTTTCAAATATTAGTTCTTCCAAATCTAGTAGGAATGTGTAGTTTTCCTGCATTCTTTCAGTGGGGTTCACCATCAGGGTTCGAACAATATTGGAACAGTAGGATCGGTATCTTACCCCAAACATACAAATGATGCAACCAAAATGCAGGGTGTTCTTGTCGCTAAAACCACAAAACAACATTTTTAAATGTGTTATATTAAGTTTGCAGAAATCTCCCAAAAATTTAATGCACTTTTTGTGTTCTCGAAATATTTGCCTCCTTTTATACAATGATTTCTATGTATTTTAGTGATGGGACGATACCAGGTTTTGAAGCGAGTACCGATACTGAGTACCACATGTATATACCTTCGATACCGAGTACTATTACCGAGTACTTAAGTGTAGTCTTGTACTTAGTTGTATATCACTGGCTAATTTATCTACCATGGTCGGGGTACAGACGTGCACACACACACGCCGAAAAATGTAATCACCAAGTGATAGCAAAAAATATATACGTAAACTGGCGGAACTTTTTCCCGATTTTGTGCTGTCCGAAGCAAATATTGGCATAAAGTTGCCCGTATTCTTATGGTGTAAATCGGCCTTCGGTACTCGCACGTTGGTATCGAAAACGAGACAAAATATTTCGATACCAAGACGAGTATCGATACCACTGAAATCGTTCGATACCGAGTACCGGGTACCCGTTCCATCACTAATGTATTTAAAATATTTTTGAAGATCTTTGTAGTGGTGTTTTACCCTTAATCTACAATCATTACCGCCGTAAACAACAAGAAGTTATTGATTTAAACCTATGTTAAATTTGCCAAACTAAGCAATTTTGGTAATACAACTCATAAAAAAGCCTTCATTTATTTTATAGCAACTTTTGGAAAACCATTTTTATTAGAGACAGGTTTTATCAAAAAATGTCTGAGATTCCCCAAATTGACAGCATTCGAAATTTCAACTCATAAAAGTCATCAAACATGCTTTTTTAAGTCACTGATGGTTGTGTATATATGCAGATATAGTGTTTACCTTATGACACTGAATTTGAGATTGTAGTTTCCACCACTTTGTATAATTGGTGGATAACAGGTCTCAACCAAGCTCGGGTCTGCCCCCTTGAGGTGGGCTTTGTTTTCCAAAGCTTTTTCAATCATCTCAGCCATCTTTGCATGTTTAACTTTCTGCACAGCAACAAAAAGACTTAAAAAAGTACTAATTGGATTTTCAGATTTGCAAACAGTTTAAAAAAGAATAAACCCAAAGATCTAATCAAACTCTTAAAACATAGAAATACTTACACGGTCAGCATCAATCACATCTTTAATGTTTTCTTTGAACACTTTGCTGTAGATTTCCAAAGTGACACTTGCCGCCCGTCGCATCATATTCAACTCCATGTCATCCTTGGGTGCCATGACATTTGCCAGTGGGGAACTGACATCCAACTATTGGTCAAACATGTAACATTAGCAAATCACATGATCACCCAAAAATAAATGCAAAAATGAAAGGACAGGACAAACCATTTCAAACCCAGCTGTGCTGAGAGCTTTCTTCCAGGAATCAATGAACTTGGTTGAAAATTTGTCTTTCTGGAAATGACCCACTATCTTACCCTAATAACAAAGTCAGTGTGATAAAAAGACAGAAAATTACAAAATGTATCACAAAAACTTTTTTTTGACGAAAAATCACTAGTATATCACCACAATCCTTTTAACACAGTGGTTCTTAACCGGCGTTCGATCAAACCCCAGGGGTTCGACGAAGGTCTTTTCGAAGTGTAATACAAATACTCGTTTTCATCAAACTTTAGGGTCTATAGTCGCTAAAAAAGGCATTTCTATTTGCCAAAGGCAGGGGTACACAACCGCAGAGACGAGTTTGTGCGGTTGTGAACATGTTTGTTAAAATATATGTTCAGGCGGCCGTGACGTTGTGGTACTAAAAAGAATATTACCCGCCTAATAACCATATACGTCACACTTTTTCTACGCCTATTGTGTGCAAACAATGCAAATAAAACAGGCACCACAAGCATCACAATATAGATTATGACATCATAAACACTTAATCTGATCTCCACGCTGTGCAGCTTAATCTGTGCACCAAGCCAGAAATTAATCTGGGCTTTGGGGGCGCTATTAGATGGTATATATATGATATAAACCAAGTATTTTAAAACAAAAAAGCAGGTACATGGCGGCCGTTGGCTAAATAAGAATCTGCGATGCGGCCGTCCTAGCAAAAAGATTGTGCACCCCCTTTTTACATAACAAAGAGCACTGTGCGCGTTGTTCGTAAGCAGAAAAATACAATGCTTCATTTTTAAAAATACAATGCTTCATTTTTGTAAAAACTAAAAATTCCAGGAATTATAGCAATCCTGAAACAAGTTGCTTGTATTATTATGTCAGAATTTAACAAAATGAAAAACAGTAAATGTTGCCACTACGTTTGAACAAAAACTAATTATGACCCAGCAAACAAAATGGGTTAAAAACCTAGGATGTAACTTTGGGGTTCGACCAAAAGCTGAAGAATATCGTAGGGGTTCGGCCGTTATAAAAAGGTTAAGAACCACTGTTTTAACAAATGCTAAAATTTCTCTACAAAGAAAAGTATTTTTTAAGATATACACTTACATTGCCACTTTCTTTCATAGCAGATACCAAAGTGCTAAAATTTTCCTTGTTATCTTCTTTGTCCCTAAGCAACAACGAAATTTTTGGCACACCATCAGAATTATCATCGTCATTAGCAGCTGCCTTCAGAAATTCCACCTTGAAATAACATGTTTTTGCATGACAATTTGCTTTAAATTGTACAACCAATCAACAAGTGTACCTTTTTCTTGCTGGAAAGAAACAAAATCTTCTCTTTGCAGAAAACCATTACTGTGTCTGTCAATTCATAGCCAAAAAGCCAAATCTGAAACAAAATGAGTAGACATAAATTTGTAATCTTTACCACATAGTTTTGTCATATTGGGAGTAATTTTTTAGTGATTTTATTTTTACTCACTTGTAGAGATGTAGTTTTGGCGTAGACCACATCCTCATCTGTTCCCATAGAGACCACCACAGCATCAGACTTGCTAAATGCATCAGATCCTCCCTTCTACATAATAACAAAAACACTGTTTTGGCAAGAAGTTCGCTTCAAAAATTATATGTATATATATATATATATGAACATGAGCATTTAGATTCATGATAGAATTTTCAACATGCAGATAGACTGATACATTAAATTTATGCATTTTATCATTGTTTAATGCAGTGTTTCTCAACCTTTTTTTTCCTGTACTGCCCCTTTTAGGTCTACATAATTTATAAATGCCCCCCTTAGAACTGACTAAAATTAAAATGATTTTGTTTCACGTACAAATCAATGTGATAATTGAAAGCCTAATCTTTAACAAGCTAAATGTTTATCCCCCAGGGTCGTATTTAAGCTGGAGGGCCTTTTTGCATAACATGTGAGGCAAGTCAACGCTAGGTGATACACCAACGTTTTTTAAGTAACAAACAACAACTAATTAAAAAGACTTTTAAGTGCGTGCGTGCCCACTAACGGTCACTTCAATTCCTTTCAATTGTAATGCAAATCGCACGTCCAATTGTGATGTCAACAAACCCGTTTGTTACTTACCCGGTAAATTATTGTGTAATTAACAAGTGATCAACTCATCGCACGGTTTTGCAGTGATTGTCTAACGGTCTGTAGCCGAGCACCAAGCACAAAAAACACCGAGTACTCGAGTTCTGGCTTGGTTCGGCCATGCACAACTCAATTACTACCGGCAAATTTTGCTATTAAAGCGCAGACAAGCCCGACAAATGCCGCAGTGTAATTTGCACAAAATGCATTGTGATATCATCATCGAAAACACTTAGCAAAACAAAGTCAAATTTACTTTAACTGGTCACTGGAAGAGATATGACAAGAATAACCTTTTCTTTTCGTTTTAACTGTTCTATCTTCTCTCAGTGCCCCCTAATCGCCCAAACATTTTCCAGTGCGCCCTTAATGATAACAAACGCCCCCAGGGGGGCACTTCGCCCCCGTTGAGAACTACTGGTTTAATGTATGTTTCACCAATTAATACCCTTGTGCTTGCCTTTAGATCCTGCATAACGAAATATATTTGTCTGAATTGTACGGATGAATGACTAGACGATTTAACAAATTTAAATCATTGCAGATAAAATGCTCATTATTTTTCATCCACTTCCCAAAAAAACATTTTGAAACAATTACAGTCAAAATGCTATTTAGTTCCTTTATAATGCACCAAAAGCTGACTTTTTAGTCTGGCTCTAATTTAAGTGTGTATCATGTCCAAAATACAACTTGGTTTAAGATATGGTATTGTTATCATTTATGTGCAAGAAAAAAAACACAACAAACATGTATTTATTTGTTGAACTTTTTCGGTGCATCAAAAATATACAGGGTCGCTTGGATCACTTGGATCGCTTGGTGCACCTTAATATCACTTTAATATCGCTTGGTGCACCTTTATATTGCTTGGCGCACATTTATATCGCTCAGTGCAACTTTATATTGCTTGGTACATCGCTTGGTTCCCCGTTATATCGCTTGATGTACCCTTATATCACTTGATGCACATTTATTCTGCTTGGTGCACCTTTCAATTACTCGGTTTAACCTTACCTACCGATATAAAGGTGCACCAAGCAATATAAGGGTACACCAAGTGATATTAAGGTGCACCAAGCAAAACAAAGGAGCTACAAGTTATATAAATGTGCACCACATGATTTTGAGGTGCACCAAGTGATATCAAAGCGCACCAAGCAATATTAAGGTGCGCCAACGGGTGATAATAATGCACCAAGCGATCCAAGTGATCTAAGCGATCGTGTATATTTTAGATGCACCCGAACTTTTTTAAAGACATAATTCTGCAGTAAGGATGGCTGTTTTTAAGTAAAACCAGCAATATTTGTTTATACTAAAACGAATTATGGCTACAAGAAAGATTAAACTATAGCATTGCAACAACTACATTTTATGAAAGCTTGTTGTCCTACGCAAATATTACTAAGATCTGTGAAATAAACCATTTTCTACTGTAGTCTGTAGTATGGATTGAAACACTTGTTAGTAGTTGTAAAACCAAAGCTGTATGTGCACACAAATAATTGGTGAGAGCTATATATTTGCATATCAGTTTCATAGGTAAAAACTCGAAATTAAGTTGCCATAGTGCTTATTTACTCGATTTAATTTGGCAGTTGTTATCAAAAGAGTTCAGATAACTGAGTTTTCCACTTTTAAGTATAACGCCTCCATAAAACAAAGCAATAACAATAATGACACAAAAATGCCCAAAATATAAACAGTGAACACAATACCTTCCAGAGGGAGTAAAATTTCTTCAATCTCTTGAAGAAAGACTCTTTGTCCAAGGTGGTAGACATTTTATTTTACGTCTACCAGCCCCGACCAAACTATCATCAAAATGAGAGTCAATTAGGTTGAAAGAGGCACAGTTTAGACACACCCAGCACCTGGAAGAACAAGTAGAACTATTTTAACATTTTAACGTTTGTTAAAGCTAAAAATGGTAAAAGAGCTTTAAAAAATCGCAAAAACATATTTTACAGAACCGCATGACGACTATGGTTGTTTTGTGGGTTTACTTTTTGCTCATCCACTTTTACAAAACAGTAAATCTTGCATTTTATATGTTACATTTCCACATTTTTGTATTTTTGTTAAAACCACTGATGCCTTTTTTATTGTCTTCTGTGCATCTGAAAACCGTTTTGAAAATATGTACTGCAATCACGAAAATGATTTGACGGATAAATAGATTACGGGCATCCAAAGATTTACAATTACGCGGGAAATCTGCCCTCATTGGTTTAGTGTGGATCTGGAAAATCTTATAATAGGGGCTCTTGCATTTGAAGTTTTGCCCGTTCGTGGCAGTAAATTACGCAATCCTTGAGATTTGCTTCTTTTAACTGCCTTGATTTCTTGATTATATATAGCACAGTGATTTTACACTGGAAAAGTTTGAGCGTTTAGCTGGTTATTGCGTTTGCGGTTGAAATATGGTTGGTACAATACGGAGTTTAATAATTTTGATCGTTGGATTTTCGAATTTCATACTTTTAAATTCTTTTTTATATGCTTCTCAAGAAACTCCTGCATGTTTTATTAATTGAATGTATTGAAGAATCATGCATTCTCTGTCACAAAAACATACATATCTGTACGAAAAACACAAAAATAGACAAGCACAACAAATCATAAAATTAGTAAAATGTGAAAACAATATCCACAGCAATGATTTAGTAGATAAAGGTGTAGGTTTAGAACCATACCTATTGATTAGGTTGAGATTCAGCATTTTACACCTTTTAAAATTATCTAAATATATGCTGTTTTTGGTTAATGAACAACATGGTTTAGTAAGTAATTTTAAATGTTGAAATATTTAGTTTTAGATACAATAAAAAACATGTTTACTTTTACCACCAAAATAACAAATATTAATCAAACTTCAGTCTTTTGGGACAAATCTGTTATGAGCCAAGCAAATCAACAAAAAAGTTGGCTCATAAAACAACACTAAACTCATGCATATTTAGCCAATAACATTGAATTTCATTCCTCTTTTCACAAGTCGGTCAATTAGAGAGGTTCTGTAAAATGCAGCACCTGGTGGGTAGACACCCCCATCAGTTGGAAGCTTATCTTTCTCTTTAAGAATTACAATTGCACTTTGTACCATAATACGAGGAGTAACCACATATCCTGGCTCTTGGCCCCACACTTCAACTGTCATTTTCTTGTCTGGTCGATCAGTGCGCCCACATTCATCATTCTTTCTGTTTGAGTAGCCTTCACAGTACATTGTCAGGGAAAATGAGGTTTCAGCCAACTGCTGTTCTGTAGGCCCTTCATGACTACACATTCCAGCAGTGAAGAACTTTGGATGATTAAGCAGCAACTTTCTTCCCCATGACCGCATGGCAAGAAATTTAAAAAGTCCCCCAAAGAACATTAAAAGAAACAGATTCCAAAATCCAGGAATACACATGTACATTATATACTGCACTGGTGGCACTTCATCCTTCTCATACAAAAAGCGACGTGACCGCTTAACAACAGATGGATCCGCTCCCAGAAAGGGAATAGCATACTTCTGTAGTTCGGACTGATAGTGAACAGCTCCCTTTGGTTTTGCTTTGGGACCAACCATGGGCAAAGGCTGATTGTTGAATGCCTTGCGAATCTTAATCAGGTTATTTGTATCACTTAAACCATACACTGCACTTTCATATGTACCAAAATGAAGACCAGAGCCCGACTTTCCTGTTTTCGTTTTGAAGTAACATTGAACACTATTTAAAATGCCATCAAATTGCTGCTCTGCAAATACCACACCCATTTCACTTGGCACAGAATCAAACCCACAGGCACCAACAATGTAAATTCCACCCTGTTTTGCACCATCACTATATTTTAATTGCATGTTTTCCAAGAACTGAGGTTCACCGCAAATGTCCACATAGCTGGTTTTTGCTTCCACACAAGCTTTGACCACAGCTTCCCCGAAAAATCTGTATGGACCCACACAGTCTAAAATAACTTTTGCCCGCTTACACATTAGAAGCAGTGATTGGTAATCACTAATATCGGCAATTATTTTTTGGACTTCTGGATCATTTTGTGTGCTAGCTCCTTTATTTCTCATGTCAGACAGTACTTTTTCCAATTTCACCATACTACGTCCAGCAATTGCCCAATTCAAACCCTCTTCACGATTGACCTCCAGCATTTCTTGGACAACATACTGTCCAGTGAAACCAGATGCACCAAATATGATGAAGTCAAATTCTCTTTCCGACCCCATCGCTTTAAATGTGCCTTTGCAAGGTATGGGTTAACTTAACACAGAGTGAATATAGCTGCTAAATTATCTGCAATTAAAGTTGCTAAAATTTGAAATAGCAAAATAAATTGGTTAACATTCTGCAAAAATACCTATTATTGTCTTAGTAACTGTTAAGCCTGTGACAGATTTTTTTAGGTAACTGCAATACAAAAGTACTGCTTGGCATGACAATGTTAAACACCGTAAATTCATATGGCTGTGGTATTCGAAAGTACTGGAAGCTCGGGCAAAGTCCACCTTATCGGTATTATGTCGGCAAACATTTAACTTGAGAAGTTAAGCCACGCCTGAGCGAGCATCGATTAAGACATTTAATTTGCACCGTAATGTTATTAACATTGTGCACAGGAACAGATTACTTACAAAAAAAATTAGGGCCTTCTGAATATGATTTATTGACTGCTTAATGTCATAAAATAATAAAATTCCTTGTTTCAATGGCAACACGTGACAAATACAAATCGGGTGATTTCCCTTAGATGAATTTTTATCTTCAATAGTCGACAAGTGTAAAAACATTGAACCTCGCCTATTGTACTTACAATGGCAAAATCATAAACTAAATGTTTGTCAAACCTTTCGAATGCTAGTTTGTTTGTTTTTACTGACAAAAATGAACATGTTTAATAGTGCAAGTCAGGTCATAACACTTGCTTTGGCACTTTGAATACAACTTGCTTTACCACCATGGTTTAAACAATTTTGGGGCAATGAGCACCTTATCACCTGAGTTTGTACTCAAGAAAAGCGGTGAGGCAATTACAGACTTACAGTTCTGGGACTTTAATGACTGTGGAGATTCTAGTAAATACTTACTTTCTGCATGTGGAGGAGCTGGTGGTGTTGATTTATGGAATTTGGACACCAGAAGAACGATTTGCAATATACCACCTGTTGGTGCAGTAACTACCTTGTCAGCTTGTGGACTTAATGACAACAAGTTGGTCACTTTAGATAAAAGTGGAAATCTTACTTTGTCAAATATAACAACAGATGGTTTATCAAGACCTGTTGTTTCACTTGTTATATCAAATGTAGCTTTTTGTAAAGCTACAGTGTTAAAGCAAAAACAATCAAGGCTGATTGTCGGTGTACCAGGAGAGGAAAAATCTTCATTTAATATTTGGGATTTAGAAAATTGTAAAATAATAGCTAGACTAGTGCCACCAAAACATCTAACACTGGGAATGCCTATGACAGCAAAATTGGTGGAAAATAATCGAATACATGCCTGTGTTGGTTATGAAGATGGTTCAATGCTACTATGGGATGTTATGGATTATAACATTTTATCACAAGCTGAAAGAATTTATAATGAACCTGTGATGTGTCTAGATACCTGTGATGAACACTTTTTAGGAGTATGTGGTTCTGCTACAAATGTCATTACAAAATGGTCATTTGGTGATTACTGCAACAAGGAATTTTCCTATGCATACCAGACTTTGAAATCATATGAACTGCCTAACCCTGGTATTGCATCTGTTAAGGTTCGCAGTGATTCCAAAATATTTGCCACTGGTGGCTGGGATTATAAACTACGCATATTTAGCTGGAAGTCTTGCAAACCTTTGGCAGTTTTGGAATACCATAAAGGTACTTTGCAAGCTTTGGCATTTTCTGGGCCTTCAATAAATGGAAAACAACTTCTTGCATGTGGGGCAAATGACACAAAAATTAGTATTTGGGACGTTTATAACAAATAATGCTTTGTTGTTACAACAGTTTTGTGCCAGATAAAAAACAACCCTATACAATACCACCATTGGTGTGATTTTCCAAAAAGTTAATTTGATTTGCATACAAAAAAGTGTGTCTTAGAAAGAAGTCTTTTCAGTTGTAAGTAATGTCATGAGTAACTTTGTTTTGTTGTAAACAAAACAACTGTAAACAAAAAGATACATGTTTCATAGTTAAAATTTCAAATGGATGGTATTATTGTTTCTGCCGTTTAGTACATGTGTTATTATTACCTATTTTAAGTGAATTAGGAAAAAACCTCTGCCACACTTATACAGTACCTTTGTTCACAATTGTTTATAAACAGGTAAAGCAACTGTGCTTCTATCAGTGGTGTTTATGCATCCAAGTACGAAGGGGTAGACTTTAAATGACGTACGTTACAGTTTGAATGCAGAACTTGCCAGACAACTATGATTTTACGTTTATTAGTAATCGTGCAGCCGCCGGAATCAGGTCACATAACAGCCCCAGTAGAATCTTAATGTAAACATTGTGTTAAATCAGTGGTCCTCAAAATTTATATAGTTTTTTCAAAACGGTCTCTTTGTCAGTATTTCGAGGGCTCGCGGTCCTTAAGCCTGAATGTGTATTTCAGAAAAACGAAAGTTGGTTGCAGGATTTTTGCTAGTTATGCAAAATGGCGCTTAATAATAATCCAAAGACAGCTCGTGACATCACAATCGAGACAAAAACAAACAAACATTGCGATTGTGCGCAAACAATTCCATTTTTCTTAGTTGTCATGCAATAAAGGCTATTGTTTAGCAATGGAGACAGTGATTCTTAATTCTACTTTGATTTTAACTGATTTAGTGTCACCAACTGACGCCAAAGAAGATTATAGAAGTACCCCAACCTTTTCGCGGTCCCCCAAAAATCGCCTCACAGACCCCTGGCCTAAAGGACCGCGGACCCGAGTTTGATAACCGCTGTGTTAAATATACTGGGACATCATTTGTCACAAGTTTTTTTGCAACAATTTTAAGTTACGTATACGTATATGATGTAGTTTTCGTAACTTCGGCACTTTAATTCTCATTTTTCGCATCACCGAAGAGCAAACTTAACGTATGGCGGAATTGTTGATGAAAAAAGTCACGTGGACCATGCGTTATCAAGCTTTCTGGAATAATTCGCAGCATAATGCTAGGAACATACTTAGGCTACAACCAGTTACAGTGCAACGAACTTTAAACTATTAGTCACCAGTAGGGAGAAAATCCCTGGAGAATTAAATCCGCAAACAGCTTCGTTGTCACAAACTGATCAGATTTATCATTTGGGGATCAACTGCTATTCTGCTGAATCATTAGCTTTGGGAATACGATTTTTGCTGAATAAGCCAAGGGTGTTTTGATTGTCTGGCGTTCTCCACTGGCCGGTAAATTCTGGATGTAAAGTGTGCGTGGTGTAAAATATTGCCGCAGACACTTATGTCATCAATCACAATTGGCGGAGAGAATGCTGATGACCAGGTTTCAACATAATTACTGGTTGTGTTTGTGGAGAAAGCATATTTGCTTTGCTGAGAAAGAACTTAGTGACCCATTACTGAGATTAGGATACACCTGGTTTTACAGTGAAATCACACTATCCCTGTGGTATCAACTTGTCATGTCAGCAAATGCAGCCTTTTTCGGTATCAAGTGACTTCGGTGAGATTTGCGGTTCCAGTGCCGTCTTTATGAGTCACAGGTAAAGGGATTTTCTCATTCATTAACATTGCGGAAGTCCTGGCCTATAAAACCCTGATCGCCAAACGGTCAATATTATGTTTTACTTTTTCTATGCTACTGTGCAGACGTTCGAGGTTGGCCGCTTGGTTGATTTTGCAACCAAATCTTATTGGGTTTCGGTCGACTGCTATTGCATGACGGCCTGACAGACAAAGAAATGCAGCAATGATCAGGGTCCCGTATCATTTTGTTTTGCCGTTGCGCTTAGTGCAAAGCAATTTTACTTGAAACTAAGGGGGCGATAAAAAAGTAATGCTAGAAACAACTAAGAATTGTTTTTTATGTGTTGTTTTGTATTTCAGCTCAATAAGTAAACATGCGATTCACCAAGCTACTGGCAGTGGTTGTCCTGCTGCTAGTTGTAGTTAGTCTGTGCGAAAGTGGCAGAGGAGGTCGGCGTCTACAAGCAGGCAGACCCAGGCGCCGGCGTCCAAATCGTTTGAGAGGTACATGGCGTCCCCGCGATTTCCAGAGGGTCAAAAGACTGCGCCTCAATAAATTGGGCCCGGCCGGAGAGGGACCTTACACCAGCGTGCATTTAGCGCCACCTCCACAGAACTTAGAGATTCCCTCCGGAGGTATTCCGGGAGCCCAGCCTTCTTACATTAGGCAACAACGTTCGCAGCTTTCAGCAAACTTTGGCAATAACCCAGTGCCCCCATCTAATGTCCCACCAAGTCTGCATTCAACCGACGTGCCTCCTGATCCTAATCTCGGAAGGCCGATTGCCGATGGAATACACCAACTCACCCAGTCCCAAAAGGAAGATATTGCTCTGGTAAACAGTGTTGAATGTGGTAAAAATAACATACATTTCCATGCTAAAACCCAAATCAAACAAAGTTTTGAGTAATTTTAGCTCATAGTTCGAAGTCATACTGGATTAACTAGCAAAAACAAGAAACTTTGGCCAAAAGATATAAGTTGTGATCGTGGTTGCTTATTGGTGTTATTTGTTTGCAGCAATTTTTGTTCAACTTTAACTACACAACTGAGGGTTCGCTGGTGACCAAAGCAGAGTTAGTTACGCAGTTTCAACGCAATTACGGCCTGGAAGAAACAGGTAACTCGCAGCTAATATTAACTTGACGTATCAGCATGTGTTGTTTACAGTTTTTACTGCTGGACAGTGCTCTAATTATAGGTACATGGTAATATAGTTAACATAAATATGACTATTGACCAAGAAACTTTTTGAGACAGTCGCTAAATAAACACAGAATTTGGTAGCAACAACAGTGGGTTCACAATTTTACACATTGCATTTGCAGGTGAGCTCGATGACAGGACAGTTGCCATGATGCTCAAGCCTCGATGTGGCTATCCTGATCAGCCCGCTGCGTATCGACTTTTTCCGAACAGAGAACACTGGACCGAAAGCACTGTAACTTACAAGTGAGACCACTAACTCGTTTTGCTGTAAAGCTTAGAAATAAAAATGATAGAAAAACAAATTCGAAATTACCTTTGGTGGAAAATAAATAAGAGCCCGTCAAAAAAACAGACCATAAAATATAAGATGCAAATATGGTTGTTTATGGGGATTTATACACTGTTTGGGTTTTACGTAATGTAACCTAGCTATTCTCAATTGGTTGTCCATGATGACTTTTAGGTGGTCCACAGGATGTTTAAAATTAATATATTTCAGGGTTAGATGTCAAATAAATTAAACTTACTCGAAATTTAGTTGAAAGAAATACATTGTAGGCCAAAATGTTTGACGTGTATACGATCTTTAATCTCACTCAAAAATGGGTGATCCACGATAGCCTATATTTTTAATTTGACTGATGGCCCATGGCTTGAATCGAGTTGAGAACCGCTGACTTAATGCATTCTTCTGCATCAAGACAGTGATCCGTAGGAAGTTCTGACTTAAGAATAATATTCCAACATGCGTATTAGGGACGATAGCTAATGTATTTAACTCCAAACAAGCTTCGTTGGTCGCAAGGACTTTCCAATTACCAATGAATGAGAAATCGTAATTTCCTTTGATTCATGGCCCACAGAATGTCTTGAATGGATGCCATGACGACCGACCTCGGCTGACCACATGCGTCATAAACTTGTGACGTCATAGTTTAAGGGATTCCCAGCGGGGTTTTATGTTTTTCCAAACACCTCGTTTAGGGCCAACTTCCAGAAATGTTTAAAGACATTGACATGTTTGGGGGAACTTTGTTGTAAGTAATTTTGGAAATTTACGTCGGAACTGTAACAAATTCATTTTCCAAATTTCAGGTGATAATTATTTTCCTTTAAATAGTAAGTTACAAAGACATTGTCGTATTTTCGTTGGGCTATGAACAAATTGTTTAGTACATGGCAATGCTCAACGCCTTCTATCATGTTACCCATAAACATCGACAGCCAGTTTTTTTCCGACAATTACTGCAGCTTGATTCCATGTGGAAAAAACTAAAGAAAAGTCGTTTTTTCTCTTTAGAATTCTAAAGATTTTCTCTTTAGAATTTTTGTTGCATTTGTTTTTGCTTGTCAGACAATAGTTAGTCCACAGTGAAATTTGTTTGGTAACCATATGTAAAAAGGTCTTGCAACGCACTCGACAACAACTTTTCGGTGCGACCGCAGAACCCGCAGGAGTTCGTCTCATCTCATGACTCACTGGTGACGCATCACCGTCTCTTGTCACGTGACTGTGCGATTGGTCGTCAACAGATCTCGAATCGTTCGTCGGACAGCTGGCGTGCCACGTACTTGATTGCTGACATTCACACCAATTGCTCTAGTATAGGAAACTTAACATGTTGTTGTTGCGAATTTAATGTCCCATTGTAGGCGTGGCATGGGCGTGGTTTTAATATCGAGTTGTAGGTCGGGTTCCGCTTTTCAGGCCAGGTTTGGTTCAAGTTTTAATATGCCGGACATGTTTCGGGCCTGACTTCACACTCCGTTACTATTTATTCGCATTTTTCACAACTTTCTAGCGCAATATTGGATTTTACGGGTCGCGTTTAGGGCCTAATTTCAGGCCCACTTACAAGTTTGTGCTATACACCAGGTTACTTGGTAACAAACATATGTTTTTGCAGAATTACGGGCTACACTCCAGACATGAGTCCCTGCCTGGTGAGAAACACATTTAAAAGAGCTTTCCGTGTGTGGGAGGAGATAGTTGAACTTGACTTCGTGGAAACAGACCAGAGCAACGCGGACATGATCATATACTTTGGATACGGTACGTTGACCTAATTGGATATTGACTTGATAGATCCACAGCATTATGAAACACAATAGACACCACCTATAACTGTACACGTATGTATATACGACAGATGTGATATTTGCCCAAAACCGAACTTAGGACGATGTTTGATCTCAGCCTCAAACGGCCAAACAGACCAAAAGACACATAGATTTTATGAATATGAAAGGTGGTAAGGTTTCTCCACCGATTTGAATGTAGTCTTGTAAATAGTTTTGCCCGTTTATATCAGTTTATCGCAAGATATTGTAATGTTAAAAGTATTTTCTATTACCACTGCAGGTGAGCATGGCGACGGATATCCCTTTGATCAACAGAACGGTTTGCTTGCCCACGCATTTACAGCAGGGACCACCGCACTCGCTGGAGATACGCATTTTGACGAGGCCGAGTTTTGGACACAGGGAGAAGGAAGAGGTACTTTTTTTCCTAAACATTACTATGTGACAGATTCAATCGTTAAGCCTTAATCTGAATCTGTTCCTTGCGTAATGCTTCGGCTTGTAGGGAAATCACAACTTTTGTTTTTTTTAACAGTGTACACGACCTACTATGGTAACAGCAATGGTGCGGCATGTGTGTTCCCATTCATCTTCGAGAACGTCGAATACACGACTTGTACAACTGCAGGACGAGACGACGGCCTTGCTTGGTGCGCAACTGTGCCAAATTACGACTTGGATCAAAAATTCGGGTTCTGTCCTCACGAAAGTAAGTTTAAGTGCTGCTATTCCAGATTAAAACTCCTTGCGTTAAGTGATAGAGGCTTAAACTAGTTTATAACACCAGTTTAGAAGCAAATACGCTACGCTACAATAGGCTTTGCCACAGTTTTAAAAAAAAATCGTTTGTCTGTGTTAGTTTTAAAAAATCGTTTGTTTGAATGGTTTTGCTGTTCACCGGTCGCAGTTGTGCTGTCCTAAAATTTGCTTTCACCTAAACACCAGCTTCTACTCGAAAAAAGTATAATCTTTGAAAATAATTTTGGAACCACCTGAAAGTTGATGAAATTGCGGCACAAATAAAAATAAGTAAGTCAGGCCCAACCAGTCGGTTTTTATTCAAACTCGAGTCGGACCTATTCCTTTATACCTATAACTCTAATCAACTCCGGCGTCACAGGATTTGTTGCTCTTAGAAACATTAAAATCTATGTGTTTTTGTGCAGCACTATTTACTTATGGAGGCAATGGGAACGGCGATCCTTGTGTTTTTCCCTTTACGTTCCTGGGCAAATCGTACGACAGCTGCACCACAGAGGGAAGGCAGGACGGATACAGGTGGTGTGCAACTACAAGTGACTTCGACGCGGACTCTAAATGGGCATTTTGCCCGGACCGAGGTATGAATGGGTGTGAATTTTACATAAGATGGTTGGAGTTGTCAAGTTGAAAGTAGAGTTTCGTTTCTAAGCAGTAAAATACCACTTGAAGTTATCATTTGAGACTGCAATCACACTACAATATCTTTTTATCGATTATATCGTCGAATCCGGGTGTAAAACTACTGTAAATTTCACAATATACAATTATTTTTAGGTGGCAAAAAAATCAATGCAAAATAGATTGAATCAACAAAATCGCAAAAAAACATTATCTTAACAAAATCGAATTAATAAAATCGCTCAAAAACCCAATGGCCCCATTCTGCACCCTGGCCTGTAGGAATTCACAGCACGTATTAGAGCAAAAATTCCATGCTGGAAACTTGTGATCCGGATAGCCATTGTGCACGTCAGGTCACTAGTGGTTCGCCTCTATTGAACCAAACTATGGAAAGGAAGCTCCACTCTACTAAGGGCACGTTTCTATACATACAATGTTGTTGTTTATTGACACCTGTGGTAGTCAACGTCGAACTCGTATTGTTTTAAAATTTAAAGAAAAATTCAGATTGATTGGCGTCATGTTTTCTGTAGGACGTGGGCTAGATGTTAGTAGAAAGATCTGTATTCCAAATTGGTTTATGCTGTAACTTATATTAAAATTTTGGCCCCAATTAAAACTTTAAATAAATTTTCGGGTTGAAATTGGCCTGTTTACATTTCTGATTAAAAAAAAACAAATTAATGTAGACTTAGTTCATTTGAAACATCAAGTCATTCGTTTCAAAGATTGTAAGAATTTTTTTTTGCTTAACAGCCTCATCGGTTTATTTTTTAAAAACAGTTTACTAAAACAGTTTACCTTTTTATTTTTATTTATAATTGTAGTTGTAAAATTAATTTGTTACGTATTCAGCACAAGGCACCACCGGGGGCAACGCAAACGGGGCTTCATGTCATTTCCCATACATCTTCAACGGCGAGGAATATCTCGACTGCACCACAGTGGGCCGGAGCGACTTTAGGCTTTGGTGTTCAACCACCGCCAACTACGATGTGGACAAGCAATACGGATTCTGCCAGGGAGATGGCTACAGCTTGTTCTTGGTAGCAGCCCACGAATTTGGACATGCTATTGGCCTTGATCATTCCAATCAGGCGTCGGCGCTGATGTACCCATCGTGAGTGTTTTTTTTTTGTAATTTTAGTATAGAAGAGTCATTTCGCATGCCGACGGAAAGAATATAACGTGCTGATAGTTTTAGTTAGCTTTTTCTGATGGGATTTACCAAAACGCGTAGTACATTTATTTGGCTTATAGCAACTGAATTACCTTATTCTGCATACGGTAACGGATTTGGTAACTTTGGTTGCCCAACATTTGACAACATATGATACCTAAATGACGTAAACTGAAGGAACCACATTTTAGATTTATTTTCAGTGCAAACTTAAGAAAATAATATCGCAATGTAAACGCTTTTCCTAGTATTAAATTCAAACGCGAAGATCTATTAAAAATATTTTCCCACCTTGGACAGATACCATTACGAGAAAAACTGGCGTCTTCCTACTGATGATATCAACGGTGCAAGAGCTCTCTACGCACCCAGAAGGTCAACTCTTCCTGTGCTACAACTTGAGCAGTGTGGCGGAGATTTGAGTGAAACAGAAAGTAAGTGTCCAAATATTTCTGTAAACAAAATTATGTTCTGGTATCTGTATACGTTTAGTAACCTAATAGTAACCCAATTCATGTCCAGTTTGTATTATTGCAGAGATATATTACTGATAATCTAAATACAAATAGCATGATAAGAAAGCAGCTTGCAAAATTGCATGACGAAAGTTGACATTACTGTGTTGCGTACCAATCAGCACGCTTACTCTAAATTAACAGCTCGCAGTAAAACTGGCTCTAGTTATTCTAAAGCTCCACATAAGCCCCTTCAATAAAAACAAAAGACACGTACAACTGTACCCCAAAAGTAATAAATATGAATCTTTAGCGCCCACCAGTGGCTCAACAACTACTCCGAGACCTCGACGTACCACAACACCCGCGCCCAGACCCACCACTAGACCCACTGTTGTTGATCGTGGAAACTTATGCGAAGTCACGCATGTTGATGCTCTGCTTTACTTTGGAAGGGAAATATTTGTTTTCTCGGTGGGTTGAAAAAGAATTAGATTTTTTTTAATCGACCGTTTCTATTTACTTTTTGCAGATCTTTTTTATAAGTTATGGCACATATATAATATACAGAATATAGCACAAAAAATACCTAACATTAAAGCTTTTCTTACTTACAAGGTATCGAGCAATGTAACATTTCTTCTTTACACTCTAAAAAAGATAATACATCATGCGGATAAATGTTACGAGAGTTACGAGGAAATATACATCAATCATCCATTTTTGAAATGCGTGGTTCTAGTTTATTTGAAAAAGGCAAACCTAAACGTTTTTGTCGCAATACGCGAAAACCGAGCAGGGCACTAGAACAGGACAATAGGACATACTGCCTTTTGTTGCAAAAAATACAGCGTGCAATTTTCAAATGGAACGCATTTCAAAGAAAATGGGAATTAGTCCTCGTCTGTGTTGCCATCACACCATGTTGAATTTCCCCACATCACACCATGTTGAACTTCGCCACATCACACCATGTTGAATTTCGCCACATCACACCATGTTGAATTTCGCCACATCATACCATGTTGGTTTGTGCAACAAGGATTTAAACAAAAGTATCATATTTTTAACAGGGAACCCAGTTTTGGAGGATGTTTGAAATGACGGGTGTGAAAAATGGTCCTCATTCCATCAATCAAATGTGGCCAGGACTGCCAAGCACCATTGACGCTGTGTACATTAAACCGAACAGCAACAATAAAATAGTGTTTTTCAAAGGTGCGTGGTTAAACTTTCGTTGCACAGAAGTAACGTGTTCAAACAAAACTGTTTTGGGTAAGTAGCAATGGTCATGTTGCTTTGTCGTTACCAGGTCAACGCTATTGGGTTTTCAATGGATTTCAACTTCAGGATGGTTACCCGAAGAAGCTTTCTACTCTGGGATTTCCAAAGTCGGTCCATCGCATCGATGCATCTCTTAACTGGCTGCGCTCTAAGAACAGAAGACGAACGTACTTTTTTGTGGGCGACCAGTACTACAGGTAAATAAGAGACAATATCTGCATTTTAAGCTGTTTTTGTCTGATGAGTCAGATATATTCTTTGAAGGTAATTAATATATTTTTTTATGTATATTGGTCATTGTGTCTTTGTTATTCTTTGATGTTTGTGGTAACCTCCATCACATTGGTCGGCAACCATCGGTCCGCGAGGGGTGTGTTACCGCGCCGCATAAAACTTGCTCAAGGTTCACATTGAATTAAAGTTGTAATAACTGTAATTAGAATTTAGTGCTGAACACCGGTTTAAAAGGTCGGTCCGTGATAAAAATTTCGGTTTCATACCGGTCCGCAGTGCAGAAAAGGTTGCCGACCGCTGCACTATCATATTAGTTTTTGGCCTTTGTTTCCCTGAATCGTCATGAACGACTGTTGTCTGGTTACAGATATAACGAGGAAAGAAATAAAATGGACGCTGGATACCCGAAGTCGCTGTCGACTTGGTCTGGTCTGCCACAAAACATCGAAGCTACAATGGAGGATCCCAACAAAAAGAGTAAGTTAACTATTGGAAAGTGTACGTTGCAATCAGCAGTTTAATGTAAAGACAAGTACTAGTAATACTTGTAAATTCATGAAACAAATGTTTGCAAACATGCTGGTGAAACATCTTCTTAATATTAAATGAAATCGAAAAAAATGCTTCAGGGAAGGGTCTACCTGTAAATAAAACAAAGTTTTGTTTTTATGTAACTAACATCGTACATTAATGTAAATATTACCCCTTTGCAGCATCTTATGCTAATCAATTCGTAATGTATACGTAAATCTCGTTTACCATTTGCTTTATGTGTGTGTAGAAATTTCCATGTTCGTGCAAGGCGGAAGGGTTTACATGCTAAACAACTACAAGGTCCAGGTGGCAGAGATCGAAGAGCTGCCAGTATGGCTTGGTTGCAGAGAACGTAGCCCAGGCGCCTTGCCTCTGGTATCAAACCCAGAAAGGCGGGGCCGACAAAGGGCGGATCCTTGATTCAGCTATCACCTGTTGAATTCTCATCTATAGCTTTTGTCAGTATGGGTCGCCCTTTTTTCATCCATCGCTCCTTTTTGCTGAATATTGCTCAACGCAGCGTATGTGTACATGCCAGTGTTTGCTTTCCATGTCGCCACAGCAGAAGCCGAACCCGTATTTAAATCCACTAGGGTAGTCTGTACAAGGTTCACTCTTAGACTTGCGCCGTTTTGCTGAAATTGTAAATCTTCTGTGGTGTGCTTTTTTGCTGACTGGTTGGGAATTGCGCGCCAGGTTCTACAAACTGCTTTTTGCGCTGCTTAGTTGGTATTGCTGTGTAAGGGTGGCACGTGTGGTAAAAATTAACCATCACCTTTTCAAAAACTTTTGATGAACTTACGAAGGGCGAGGTTGCTGAAAAACATGTATTCTTTTTTTAATAACATTTTTATGTTCAGTTTGTTTCAAAATATCCTCTTCAAGCTTTTGAACTATATTAACTATATCATACGATTATTCGACTTGTGTAAATAAATCGAAACAAAACCTTGTTTTTATTCTGATAGCTTCAAAATGAAAACATAGCCAGAGCAATAGTTCATCATTGTTTCGAGGTGTGCAATGTTTCGATCAATAAGCAGCTAGTGACAATTGATCGGTTGTATGAGCTTACATAGCCACCTTACGGCACTCAAATCTCTTGTCACCAGGTGCACTGATGAGACCTTATATATAGCTCGATGCTATTATAATAATTGCATAGTTTAAACATCGTTTAACATAGTTAATACCAATATCTTCACAGAACTTCCTTAAAGAAATGTTTGAGAAAAGTTTTAGGCCTAATACAGAAACCTGGATTATCGCTAAGCCTCGGATTTTTTACGTCACGGTCTGTTGATCCGTGGGCATAAACTTGGCTCAGCGCGTGAGCCTGGCTTAACAGTGATCCGCGGATCAAGATTTCGGAAAATTTGGCGTCGGTGATGCGTGACAGACCGAATCCTAGGTTTGGCTGAGCCGAGCCTGATCCGAGTTTCTGCAGACCGCTGAGCCGGACCTACGACCTGGGATCGACTGAGCCTCGATTGGCGCTAAGCCGTGACTTGGAGTAAGCCAGATTTTGGCCCCTAATTACCGATCAGGGTGCAAATTGTACGTTTTCGTATGGGACCAGTTCGTTAAACAAAATACTGCAAAATAGCATTTGGTGTTGCGGTTCTACCCCCATTCAATGAAATAACGACTGCCTGGTGGTTACAATAATCACCAGACCTCAACCATCATCAGGAAGCTAAGTTGATTGGAGGCATAGCTTGTTTTGCACCTATTAGATGCTTCAACCTGCGGGTGATAGTTGTCAATGACAATCGCTTGGTGTTTCATATTTTAGCCAACATAACTTATCGATTCCATGCAACTCGGTGCCTCTCCATCCCGGCTTCAATCGGTTGTTTACCGATCACTCGTTTTGCCAGCTGACAAGGCAGGATGTCATGTCCTTTGCCGAAGGCTCGGTTTGCTCGGATAAGAACAAAACGTTTAGACTTGCCGTAGTTAAACAAAAACCATATGCATTATCAAAACGGATAACTAACGCATATTTTCTCGTAACTCTCGTAACGTTTTATGCGCATTTTTATTCGCTTTTTAGTGTGTTTCAAAGAAACCAACCACGCCAGCCAGCGAGATGATATGAACACCTCGCCCTGGCTGCGTGGGGGCAGATGTTTTATGTTTAGGCTTAAGACTGGTTGTATTAGAACTGGGGCAGGAACTTGGCCGAATGGTCTGGCGCGCCTGACCCACATAAAGACAAAAAGAAAACCTTGATCGGGATTCGTCCCCGGGAGTGTCCTGGGTTCGAACCCCGTGAAAACAAAAAATAACTGTAATATAGACTAACAGATCACTAATCCTTTGTTAAAGCCCTGTATTTGCATAATCTTTGATGTGTTGTTAATATTTTGGACTGTTGTCACATTATGTATGTAATCAGATAACTTGCCATTTTTGCCCTGTGTGTTATATCGTATCTTATGTATTAAAATTAGATGTTGATGTGTAAAAGGTTATATGCATTTAGAGGTAAAGCCCTGCTAAATAGTTTAACTCTCATTTAAACTGAAATTAGCACACAAAGATCTATAATCGTTAGAGTGAATTCACACTTGACTGAGTATAAATCAAAAGACTTAATCTTTGTTAATATAAATCATATTTTAGTTTGTGACGCTAGTTTAGAATTGAGATAGATATTGAGATCTTAATAGGCTAACTAGAAACGTTACACGTGTTAGAACCAAGTTTTGTTTATCGTCACCTACGAGTTAGAATGTCAGTAGCTGGTAGTTAACGTGTAGTAAAGACAGGCTCTCATGTTGAAACAAAACACATTTGTTTCAACAATAAGTTGTGTTGTTTAATGGCAAATCAGTAACACTTAAAGTTAAGGCATAAACAGTCTAGCTGCGGTAGTTTAGTGACATGTTTATAAGTTGCTTTGCTGTATAGTGTGTATTCTTACAAGAACATTAGTAAATTTTCTTTTTCTTTGATTGCCAGAACAAAACTTTCCTGAGTAACCGTTTATAACAATTGAGTAAATGAGACGAATTTTCACGGTCAGGATATAGGCTCAAACGCATGGAATAGTAAACCCGGTCCCAGCCTAAAGTCCGCTGTACAAGTTATATTTATCTTGTCTTGTATGCAAAAACATGTAACGTTTTTGTGTGTTTGCTTTCATTCTTGTTGACTTGTTTGTTTTCAAATGAAATGTAGACAAACTTACGGACTGTACACAAAACAGGGTTGTCAAATTTTATCGATTGCCGTATGAGCAACTATAGCACTCTCTTCGACACACGTAGTATTAACCTTTGTTGCGCATAAGTCAGGAGCAAATAAATCAACAAATATATACCCCACTATCTTACATAAAAAATGTTAAAATGAGCCCAGTTTTGGCAACGCCAACAACTTTCTCAATGTGATTCAATATAGTTACGTGGTTTAGGCCGTTGCTACGTTGTATTATTCTTTATGTGCTGATCTAGCAGTTTTAGCCAAATATAGTTTGACTAGCTCTCTTTAGTGTGCTTTGCGCCGAGCAAGGTTTTTATCGCAAGTACGAATTGCAAATTCTGGAGGCGTGTTGACAAATCAAATATTTAAACTTTCCGTGGATATTTGAACTTATCTTTGCATAGCCTGGGGTGAAATCTCATGTGACCATAAAAAAGACTGAACGATATTGGGCCAAATGAGGCACACATCGTCACACTATAAACTTGAATTTGACCCAGGCTCGTAAAGGAAACGGATAAAAAGGTTAAGACTGAGTGAGAACGTAAACGTTGGGACAAGTTTATTCAGTCAGTCGGAGCAATTTATAGAATCTGTTTTAGCAGGAACTTTAAATGTTACGAGGATTTAATGTTTGCGGAGGTAAATCAGGAATGGAAAAGGCACAGTAATGAACCAAATGCATTTTGCAGTGATGCCCGAGCAGTAAAATGATTTTTATACGGGTTTTTCAATAATAGAAAATATATGTAATCCGCCATAACAAATAGCATCCCTGACTTGCGCCTTGCAGCGAAACAAAAGTTTATCAACTTGCCCTCTTACCTCTTTATAGGCTAACTTCGGCTTATAGGCTGTAGTGTGGATACAACGCCTGCGGTTGGCAATGTTTGCACAAGTGCCACAATTGGGTCTCTGTTTCTCGAAATCGCATGAAAAAGTACATGATCGATGCGGTTTAATCCAGTTTAATCCGGTCTGGCAGCTAAAAGAGAATTCAACACTTTAGGGTAGATCGACTCGGCCAAAATAACAGCAGGTGTTAATTTTCGTTCAGTCAGACGGGCGCGTGGATCGTGACGAAAAAAGCTATGCGTCGTTTGCCTACAAAGGGCCGCGCAAGAGGTTGTACTGAATACGTTCGCAAAATAGCTAAAACGGTTTTACTTGCTGTACATGCGCTGCCATTTTAGGAAAATTCCTTTAATGAATGTAGACTTTAGTTAATTTTTCAAGTATAGGGGTTCGATTTATGATAAGAAGCTTCTAGAAAATCATAAATGTGACTTGTTGCACGATCTTTAGTTGCAAATCGCTCTCTTAGCGTTAACGTGTTAGTACAGTGAAGTTTTCAAGAGTTTTGAACAACTGCCCGGAGATGTTGTTTTAGAGGCTTTTTGTGTTGGACAGGCATTTGTTGCATTAGCGATTCTATTGACAAGCTTTTGCGAAATTTCCATTGCAGGTTTTGAAACAAGTGCTAGGCTTGTGAAATCAGTATGATTTAGTTAAGGTTTATATTAAGGTTTAAGTGTAGTAAGTTTTGCAATGAATTCATATTTTTGCAAAGTCCAACAATAGCGAGATGAATGCCAGGTTTGAACAACATATCCTACAAGAATGACTTGATGTACTGTGCTTGAGGCAATTTATTAGCCTAATGACTATTTTCCCAATTAATTAGATGTTTCGTTGCCAAACGTGATAGCCCAGGTAAACTTTTTCAATGTGTTATCCCCGTGTCAAGTTTGATAGTGTCTGTGTTATCTTCGGGTTATGTTTGGATATCGAGTTTTGGCTTTTTCGCCGATGTTTCATAGAAAATTCGCGATTATATGCTTGGATTATAGGTAGCAAATCAAGTATTTTTTGAGAACTAGATTTTCAATGAAAACTACGCGTAAATCACCCTTGAGTTTTGCTCGGACAGTTAGAACCATTACCGAACAACATTGATAATTGTAGCCTAAACATATAATAAGAAAATGAGTATAAACCTCGGATATTTTAAAGACTTTTTGAAAAGTAACATTTAAATTAAATGTGTGGTTTGCACTGTAAGCTGGCGTCCCAAGGCTGGATTGTGTATCAGGCGAATATTGTGATCGAATCCAGAAAATGAGTGTAAACCACTTGTGCTATTTGGCCAATTGTTGTTTCGTTCCTGGTAAAATTGTTGCAGCGAAAACTGATTTATTCGCTCAGTTAAAATTTGTTTGCCGTTGGTCGTGGAAGTATTAAAGTATTAATCTACAAGGGAGCGCGTGCTTAAAACGCAACGCTATTCAAATAACGGTGTTACCACATCGCCAAATTAAGTTTTGCATCACTTCCTTTATTACATTATAACCTCTTCTGTGACGAAACAATTCATAATATACACGTAACAGTGAAATTGGAAGGTTGTTGTTTACAAGTTATAATGATTGGTTCATTTGCTGTAAAACGTGGCAGATTAAGGTGTCTTTACTGTTGGTTTAGTTAAATTCGTAGAGCTGTATTTTTAGTGACAGATATGGCTCAAATTAAGTGTTGTTGTGTCGACTGACCTTCTGCAAGAAAGCAGTGTTTCCTGTAATTGCGGGTAAGTGTTTTATTCCTACTTATGACGAAAAAATATTTGATTTATACACATGTGACTGGTGGCAAAATGTACTTTTCAGCTGTGCTTGACTGTTGCATCTTTTGATGGACTTGCAACTACAACGTGTGCCGCACTTTTTGACCCGAAGGCAAAATAGTTGGTGAGTGGGTGATTGGCATTTCTTATGCGTTAGCGCAGTTTAATGTGTTTTGTTTACTTGTTTAGAAAACCGTTTCATTCCATGTTCAATTACTGAAGCTGTTTTCGCCATTGCTTACACCGATTGAGTACGACCATTGAATGTTTCGCAATTAATGTGTTTCACTAATGACTTATACTGTATGTAGTTTACAGAAAAGCCGTTGCCGTCGTATAATAAATGGTAAAATGACCAAATATCTACTTTTTGTTGATGTGAGCTAGTACAGCCATGAAACGTCAATATTTAGGATGATTAATCTACGGTTTATCCTAATTTATGCATGGGTTTCTAGCGATTCGTTCAGGATGTTCAAACCTGGATCATCAATAAAAATCATACTTGAAATTTTCCTTGAAAGTGTTACCTTTCGTGTCATAACACAAAGATAAATCCCGGGAGTACGAAAGTAATGCAAGTGTGAAACAAAACAAGTTCGTTGATATCTCAAACATGACAAGGGGATAATTTTCCACCTGGGAGGGCTCAAGGCGAATCGCGGAACCAAGGAAGTAATTGTTTTTTTTTCCGCAGCAATGACGAAGCAAACGTCACAACAAAAAGAACAGCTTCGGGTTGGCGAAAAAAAAGTTAAGTCATTGTAACCGGACTTTTCTCTTTTGCGAGTCACGGTAAACACCATTGTTATAACAAAGTGCTGCGCCATATTGAGCATCATGATCAGGGTTAAGAAAATCAGATCAAAACTGGAAATACGAAAGCTAATTACAAGCGATTAAGTTGTTGGTCCGGTTTGATTGTCTAGCAATCAGTTCTTGACACACAAAAGAAGTGGGCGCAGCGTGAAAACGTGATTTTGACTGTACAGAATAAGTGCTGTCAGTCAGTGAAAGTAAAGCAAAAAGCCAGTTAAAATTTATATTGACTGACAGAATGTTCGATTTGCAGTTTGTACACAGCATTAAGTGTGAATTGTTATTTAGACTAAAGATTAAACTTGTTTAGGACAAAATTCAAACCTTACTGTAAAAAGTAAACTTTCTTTAGCGAGAACGTTGATGTATTACAAAATACATTTTTGTTAACATTTAATGTTGTAATGATTTTTTAAAACTTGAATTTTCATTTTTTGCCTCATTTTACAAACTTTGCTATTATTTCACACAGTCACCATATAGTTAACGCGCATCCTTAGTATACTACAAAAAATCGTGCAATGGACGTCGACTGTCAAGAATACATCACAAGCTGGAACCGTATGTACAACGAGCACGTCACAGTAGACGACGCATGCGCAGTGGTGACCAATTATGACGAGTACGCTAAGATTTACGAGAGGGATTGCTCGACCCTTAAGTTCAGCCTACCCAACGCCGTCACCCAACTTCTAAAAGAGAACATGCCCAAATCAGTGTTTGAAAGTGAAACTGTGGCACTTCTCGACGTGGCGGCTGGTAGGTATTTCTGTTAAACAGCGTGCTTAACACGAAACGCAGAGCACCCAACTAACTCGATTCGACAAGTTCGTAAACATTATACCAATAAGTCAGGCCTGCGTTTCAGTTTTTTGAGTCAAGACTTTACAGTTAGACGAAATCACCATGACATCACATGTTTCGATAGTAATATTTTACCCAACATGATTTAAATCAATTCCAAACATGCCCTTCCAATTGTTTGAAAACCATTGAAAACCAAGGAGTGATAACAATTGACATATAAAACTGGGGTTATCTCTCCGGTTTAAAACTACTATATTTCTGATGCGTATTCCCAACAGTTGTAAACGCGCCTGGAATTGGAGCCTGAACCCGGCCCGAACCCGAAAGCACAAACAATCGATCTTAAACAAGGCGTTTTAGGGCTGTTTGATACTAGGTCAGGTTCATAAACTAGTTACTTATCTAGTTAATTTTTTGCACAAAAATGCTGACACGGAGTGTGAAGTCAGGCCCATTTTTTGGAGAAACTTACAACTCTGGTACGCCCAGTGTTTTTGTACCTTTAACAACTATGCTTTTCCCAGGCACCGGATTGATGGGAGAGAGTCTGCGTCGTGCCGGTTTCAATGGATTCATCGATGGAGTTGACGGAAGTCAGGAAATGATGAACAAAGCGCAAGCGAAATGCATCTACAGGTAAAAAATGTTGGTTGTAAAACTATGCATAACAAGCATGTTTAATTTTCTTAAAAATTGGTTGTGGCACGCCGCAAAGGAACAAAATTACTATAATTTACTTGATGCTGTTTTTTACCCAAACTTTACAGGAAACTTAACAAGGTTTTTCTCGCACCCGATACGCCTATGCCGGTTCCCAACGAGCATTATGACGTATTGACATGCATCGCTGCACTCTCGCAGGGTCACGTTAAACCGGAATTGCTTACGGTAAATTCACACTGCACTGACACTGTTCACAAAATGCATGACTTAATACGGGGTTGGTGAGACCGATCACTACCACAACACAAACGTATTTCGCTTTGTGTGACAAGTTATGAACAAACGCCATATGCTGCTGACATCCTTATCGGAATGGCTCAACGACACACATGTATTGCTATGCCAGTCTGAAAACTTGAAACGCACACACAAAACAAAATACGCGAGCTTCATAACTTGCCTGCGGTGGTTCTTAGTTTATTTTTTATTTGTTTGTTATGGATCGCCTATAACTATTTTGGTTAAAAATTACTGCAACAACGAACATATCTCATAATGTAGCGTTGAATTTAGGACTTTTTGTTTAACGAAGGTGCAAATCAACGAAAAATTTTAACCTTGGTATAGTTCACAATTAAAGAAAACCATAGTCTAAATGAGGATCTTGTAAAATACGATTCACGAAACTTATTTTAACGAGCGATCTTTTGTGCTACAAGTTTCAATGAGAAAATATACACCGCTGAAAACCACTGAGCAGACGGAATTAGGACTTTATCTACATGTTTTCGGTTAAAGCATTATTTCCTTTCGGCGATGGCGCCCATTACTCTCAACCACATTCCAGCATTCACACAAACATTTTCTAACCAATTTTATATTTGAAGGAATTTGCCCGTGTGACCAAGTCGGGAGGCCTGATCGTTTTCACAGTAAGGAACAACCTAACCAACCAGAAGTATATTGAAACCTTGAACTCCATCGTGCAGTACTTGGAAGGAGACGGTACATGGGAAAAAGTGAAATGCTTTTCAACCGAACAATATGGCATTGATCTGGCCTCTGGGCCTTCACAGAAAAAGTCACCAATGTATTCGTTGGTTTATTGCTACCGTAAACTCTAGTGACAGGCGTAATAGATATTGGTACAGCCATCACGTTCAAGAAAAAGTTTCATACTATTAATTAGCGCTTTGCTTTATTTGCACATAAATGCACCACTAACGCTTATAAAATAGGTAGACCTCGGCCCAACGTCTTATACAGGCTTTGTTGTTTGCTGTAAATTTTTTCGCCTCATGGTTAAGTATTACAAGCAATGTCAAAATAGCAATTACAGAACGTACTTTTCGATTGAACTTTTTTCTTTAAAGTTGTTTTTCGTCCAAGAACTTTCCGGTTGCTTCAATATTGTGGACAGTATCCAATATCACGATGTTTATATGCTTAAAACGTGAAGGTGGCATAATTAGGTGGTGGGCAGGGTTATTTGTGGCTAAAGCAAGGTGGATGGCAAAACATTTTATCAATTACCTTACAATGAACTGCTTTGGTGACCGATGCTTTGGTATTATGTTACTGCTATCTTTGGCCTTAAAGTTATGTTTGAAAATTTCCTTTAATAAACGCGTTTATTGCTTGCTGAAACGTTCTTACTTTATGCGGCATGGAAAAACTATCGTGACACTTTCAAGTAGATTGGCAATCAAAAAAGAAGTTGGACAAAAAAGTGGTAAAACGGCTTTGGTCATCGAGTCGTTGTTGCTGAACAGCGACATCTAGTGCATATATCTAAGGTCAAAATGTGGGTAGAGCTACTAACACTGAACTTTGGCTTGCGCCCGGTCTGGGAATTTCTGGTAGGTGGCGCAACGAAGCATAGGCGTTTATGGTGCTGACTCCGCAATTTGGGTTTATGGTAAGTATGATTGCTGAGTGAGCACCATAAACGCCTATGCTCCATTGCGCCACTTACCAAACCGGCCGCAAGCCAAAGTTCAGTGTTAGTAGTTCTACCCAAAATGTGACAACATTTAATAAGTTACTTGACTAATATTCAGGTTAAATGTCAGTATGTTATCTTTAACGTCGCTCACTAAACGTAAGCTCTGTTTTACATTAACCTTGCACACAGAAACACTTAACATTCTTGTATGACAAAGACAGTTTCTTGCAATTAAAACTTAAAAACATAAGCTTTAAACGGATAGGCCTTACCTTGCCAGTCAGTAGTTGATAAAATATGCATGTGTCTGAACGCACTTTTTAGACATGTGCTGGTAACCGATTTCCATCAGGACAAGAATAACTGTTTTCCACATGGTTACGTTACACAGGGTCATCTCTAAACAACCAAACAACTTAACTGGTTAACTTGAACACAGTTGAATGTGCAAAATGTCTTTAGGGCAACAATCATTAAGCGTGTTGCTTGCAGCAAAACAATTATTTCAGGCAAGTCAAGCTTCAAAAGGTTTAGAGTAATTAGAAGGTGTGCAAAGCAGCAGCGTTCAAATCGGTAGAGACAGTTATTCGGCAACTATACCAATGGTTTGTTGTGTAAAGTATAATAAAAAACCTAAAATCCAACTAGTGATTCAATACAAACCAAAGACAAAAAGTCATTTGTTTTAACCAGTTATGACAGAATATAGTTGACTGGATAACATGAGACCTTTTACACATAGTCAGTGTCGAAACCAGCATACACTCTGTAAGTGTTATAATACATCTCATTTAGTTGCAAAGTGTAATAATTTTCCCAACCAACGGTTCAAAGCAATCAATATAAGACCTGACAGACAACAACAAACAAAACCACCCAACCCAGAACCCACACAGTTGTATTTGTTTTTAAACTGTCCCTCTACAAAACAAAGCTTATAATCAATGAAGCGTGAAATGTTACCTGAAAACCATAAAAATCGCAGACAAGAGAAAATAATGTCATGATTTTAAAATATATATAATTTAATTACTTAAGCATTGTCAACATTTCCGTATTTAGTACCTTTAAATGTTACCATTTCCGGCTAACCGATTTGAGCCATTCCGAATTTATTATCTTTAGCGATTAAAGAAGTATTATTTTTATTGAAAATAGATATGTTGGCGCAAATAAGTAAACAAACACAAATCACAAAGGTGGTTTATGTGGGAAGTACCAATATAACCGGCAATGTATTGTCTACCTCTGACTAACATTACAATCAACATGCACTGCACGATTTCAGGGTCTTATGACATCCTGGAATAGAAAGCAAGATACGCGCTACCTTAATTGGCATCACAAGGAAACACGCTGGACTATGTATGAATCAACCGCAAAGTGTTTGTTTATTTCAGGCCTCACAGTTGACGTAAAACAATCCTAACTTGGTGAACAAACTACAAAGAAAATCCTGTGACGTTTTGTACGACCTTTAGCATATTTTAGCACTAAAAACTGATAGGAGTTGTAACTTAATTAACTTGTGGAGTAGTCTACTTACTATTTAAACATAGCTAGAAATAACAGGTTTCTACTATTGATACAGCATTGTTAAAGTGTTATCGTATTTACTTAATGAGAACTGATAATTTGGTGCAATTTTCTTTGATGGAACTGAGCCTTCACATTTTATTCCTGATTTTGGGTGCGGGGTCAAACGAGGCTAGCAACTACAATAAACAGCAATACTCGACCACTTTAAAAGCGTTTTTTGAAAATTTTACTCGTCACTTTCGTGCCCCCGATCACCCTATACAACTACGTCACTCAGCGAAAAACTTCCTTGAGTGTCAGACTGCTTGACCCCTCACAGACCTTTATTCTAAGTTGTGATCAATGCGTCAGCGCACTCGAATGATTTTATATCATTTGAAAGTAAAAATAAACAGAAGCCGGCGTTTGATTATGTAATATTTTTTGCACACGGCGAATGAGATAAATAGCAGAGTGCTAAGGCAAGAAATTCAATGCAGCTTACTGACTGACCCTTTCAATAAGTTGCATTTTTGACTACATTTACGAAGACCATGATAAGAATCAAAGAAACAGGTACGTTATTTTTTTAGAATGAAATATTGCTGTTCTAGGAATAATTTTGTTGTGCCTTTTTCTACATACCTTAAACCTAGGCCGCTGATAAACATAATGTTTTATGAAGAAGAGCAATTTGAAATTACGTTTAAGTAAGTAGCCTACACCATTGCTAATCAATGCAAATATTTTATCCGCATGTAGTTTGCCGATACGATCTGCAAAATAGGTTTTGGTAATTGTTGTTGCATAACTTATAGTTTCTTTAACATTAACGGTCTCCATATTTCTTCAAATTGTACCACAAAGCGGATAATAAAGGCAAAAAAGTATTATTCCCATAAATAACTAAAAAACACATATCCCTACCAATGTGCTTTCAGTGTGCATTTTTCAAATATAATTGTATGGATCCAAGTATTCCCTATACGCGCACACTCTAAATGGTTTTTGTTTTTTTGCTATTACTAAAACCTTGGACCTATAAATGGTATTTTTGTTACAGCGTTTAATATTTTGTTACAGAGTTGGTTATTTTGTTACAGCGTTGGTTATTTTGTTGGCGGTGGTTTCTGCAAAGGCTCAAATTGACAAGTGCCAAGACATACTAAATGGAAATGGGGACAAGTACGAAATAACGGAAATCAATGAATGCGCAAGAGGTAAGAAACTGGCGCTGTCAAATAAATGAAACAAGGTTTTGTTTGAAACGAACCTATTGTCATTTCTAACAAATTAAAAAGAATGTTGTTTCCACAAAGCCGGCTCTGAATCCACGATAGAGCACAAATTTAACAATAATTCTGTAATTTTTGTGACTAAATGTATGCTAAACCTTGGTTACGCAAACGAAGACGCAAGTCAAAATTTGTAATTTGCGAGACAACATAGGCGCCTATTGACCAATAAGTTTATGTCCGCTTGCAGCATCCAGCCTGACCGACGGGGGAACTGCGAATGATTGTCCACACTTAGATTGTCTGGTGCAAAGCGCTTGCAGGTTTGGACACCACAAGGACGACACAGGCTGCTTTACGTGTGATTGTGTTGTTGAGGGAGAGGAAGGTATGAAGGCAATTTAAATCACTGACAATGTATACACACTCGCTGTTCAAAACCAAGATTATTCTAAGCTGACAAAATAGTTTAACACTTCAATAAATTTTCGGGTTTAAAGGGGCTTCTCAAAAACGATTCGGTTTCAGACCGGATTTCGGGCTTATATACGTTTGGGTTCGGGACGAGTTCGGGCTCAAATTTCCGGCCCGTTTACAACTCTGAGCAGCACTATAAAATGATTTCGATGGAGGCGGTTTACAGTGGCGTAGCCAGGGAGGGGCCAAAGGGACCATGGCCCCTCCCAAATTTTCAAAGTTGTACATTGATAAACTTTAATTTAGTGTAGTTTCGTCCCTCATCATTGTGGTTTCGTCTCTCAACTATCAAAGGAATATATTATCAAAAAAGACTTTTACCAAGTTGTAAGGCGAAATCCATGCTTTTTTATTTATGCAGACATGGAATAAATCAATAAAGCGTTTGGCTGTCCAGTCGAACCACAATTACAATATACTTGCTTTCTACTTCTTACCATGGTATTGCAGAATTTCTTGAAAGCGACATAGTGCTTACACCCGCCTTGAAGGACTTCCTCGACCCACACAGCACAATTGGCCGAGGCTTACAACGTGCTGCAGCCAATCGTATTCCATTGTGGAATCTTTACCGAGACAGCAACAATAACTATGTCATACCTTACGTCATCACAAGTGGAATAGGTAAAAATTCTTCAATAAAAAAAAGTTTAGGAATGCAAAAACACCTGAGTCAAATTTTGTTGCACCTTGCAATTTAAAAACAACAGTTAGTAAGTTAACGCATATAATAGAAAAATGTTTTACAAGTTAATAGATCGTTTTAAGTAGGCCAACTGCTGATTTCACCAAGATCTAAGCTACCTGTAAAGAAACGTCAAACAAACCGGCTCTACAACAGACTAATTGTTCATGTTGACAAATCTTACAGGTTCACTAGGACGCAGAGCCATACAGGAAGCCGCTACTGACTTCGCAAGGGAAACCTGCCTAAGGCTTCAACCAAGGACTAATCAACAGTACTACATACAGTTTATAAACGGCGGGGGATGCTATTCCCCTGTTGGGCGGCAAAGTCAACGACAACAGGTCAGATTTCATTTTTTCTTTATGTATGACAGACAAGTAAAGATGATTACCTGCTTTAAAGACCAGAAATTGTTTTGCGCAACATTTAGTGTAATTGTGACACATATTTTCGTTTAACAGGAATTAAAAGATATTTTGGCATTGTACAGGTATCACTCGGTTCAGGGTGCTGGCAAAAAGGTACCGTGATTCACGAAGTTTTGCATTCACTTGGATTTTGGCATGAGCAAAGTAGACCTGATAGAGACAGCTACGTTCAAATTCACTGGAACAATATTCAGCAAGGTTAGTTTGCACAATGATCATTGAATTCAGAAAATTTGAACTTATGTTTTTTTGAGAAGTAGGACATTTTAGAAGATTGTGAAAACCTACGTTTAAAAGTGTAACAATGCTTCGTAAATACTTTATGTGACATGTTTTCAGGAATGTCCTATAACTTTAACAAAATGACGACCAGTCAGATCGACTCACGTGGTGTGGCTTATGACATAGGATCGGTGATGCATTATGGGAGTTATGCGTTTTCGGCCAACCGCCAGGCAACGATCACAGACCGCCGGGGACAACCTCTTGCCACACAGGTATGGAACATTCTAGAATAAATAAGATTCCAAAATTAACTAAAACACCTTGCATTTCAGCCGAATATTACTTTCATTGTTTTATCTGCAGAGACGCGGGTTTGCAGCAAGCGACATCAAACAATTGAAAGCGATGTACAGCTGTCCTGCTACCGGAACTGGAACCGGTACTGGAACCGGAACTGGAACCGGTACTGGAACTGGAACCGGTACTGGAACTGGAACCGGTACTGGAACTGGAACCGGTACTGGAACCGGCACTGGACAGTGTCGTGATGTTAACCAATACTGTGCTAGCTGGGCACGCACAGGGGAATGCCAGAAAAATCCCAAGTACATGTTAACCAGCTGTTGTTTGAGCTGTAAAACACCAAGTAAGTGCATGCATATTTTCAATGTAAACGAGTAATGTATTATCACTAGTTTGACATAAAATCACATACTTTGAACAAACCCAGGTATTTTTTCATCTGAAAAACTTGTCTGGGTCCTATACCTTTCTTAATTTTGTTTTATTGTTTAGTTTCAAGTTGTGCAGACAAGGAAGGATACTGCAGCTATTGGGCGCGTGCGGGATATTGTACTTCAATGGCTTACACTACCTACATGAAAAAGAACTGCCCACGCAGCTGCAACTTTTGTAACTGAAGTCCTTGTGGCAAATGGGAGCCAGGGAGTTGTTAGTCATGTTTCACATTATATCGATCATGTAAAAAATGCTCTTTTTAAGCGATGATTTAAAATATAATTTGCTAAATGTTTTTGACTAACTTTAATTTGCTGCTCGTGAGAAATGTATGAATTGCAGCCTACGTTGATTTTACTGCACTTATGTATAAACAATAAACTGCAAATAAACGAAAAGGTTTCCACATCAGTTTGTTCTACACCAGATTCCCTACTTCGATAAGGTTGAGAACCAATAGAAAAGGTACCATGCAAAAGTGAGGATTCAATTTACACCCAACATTTATGTGCAAATATTGTGTATACTGGTTGATTTTGTTTGGCTTAGGGTTTTAGACTAGGTTTTAGATCGTTTTTAGATAATTTTGAACCTTATAACGCACAAATGTCTCGAATTTGAGCAATTAATTAGCACCAGTGTCAAACGAGCATGATTTGTAGTGCTTATGATTAGAGTGTTTTGTTAGTAATCATTGTGGAAAATATAGCACGTTTCTCGGCGTGTACGAACTATATAGTGCCCATGCAGCTTGTTTACTATATGAAACCATATAAATAAGTGGAAAATGCTTACAACGTATCGATTTGGAAAAGAAATACACATACAGGTCAGAGTTTTTTGACAAGTTTATACACTTTAAAACTACCTTATTTGCTTGTCAATGTGCATGAAATTTTATTGGAGAAAAAAAATTCCACTTTTAAGCGCTTTAATAGAACCAAACAAACCAACAAAAATGTACTCTACATGTTAACCGCGTGGATTATCAAAGCGGCAAAATAGCGTTGACAGGTTTTTTTCAAACTGTGTATATGTACACTGATCCGTTTAACATTGTCGACAGCTCTTTTTGCACGTTCTCCGCATGTACACTTTGTATTGTGGATACCAGCAGTAGCCTCGCCCTGCCCAGGCGCTGCAAGCTTCATTCGTGTCAGCGCAAGCTGCACAAAAGAAAGATGTTAAACTTAAGAAAGACATATGCAACAACAGAAACATATACTCTGTCATGAATGCTTTGTTTAGTCGTGAAGAATTTATACTCGTAATTGAAACTTGAAGAATTTATAATTATATTTATTTTCACACAAAACGGAGACATTTTACAGGGTTGTTATTTATTAGAAGGTTTCAATACTGAAAATTTTAGATATCGCAGTAGTCAAGAGTCTCAACTGCTTTTAGGGGGGAAAGGGCCATTTACCAATCTGACATGTCAGACTCTGCAGAGTCGAGCTCGGTGAACTAAGTCATCAATTTTATCAATTCATAAAAAAGCAGACAGCTCGACGGCGTACTCATTGTGAGCCGTTTTGGGTTTTGTTTTTCCCAAGAAAAAGCAAACGAACAGTCGATAACAGGATCTCACTTTAATATTTTGAGTCGGTTTTCGAACAAAATTATTCCTTATTTGAACAATTATCGCGTCATATCGTACCTGGGGTGCGACGACAGCTTGCACAGCAGTTTGGCAACATGTAATTGGGATTTTTACTGCATTCTCCTCTACTGGCCCACCCTTTACAGCTTTGATTTCTGTCTGAACACAGTACAGTTCCGGTTCCAGTTCCTAAAATAAGGCATGCATTAACTGAAGCATAGGTTTCGTAGCTTTCGGTACAAAAAATAAAATAAAATTGTACATTATTGCAAAATAACAGCCACAAAATGATGGTAGGTTATTTTGCGTTTTATAAAAGTTAATAATTCAGAAAATCTAACCTGTTGTACTTCGACAACTGACACAACAATTTGGCAACATGTATTTTGGATTCTTTTTGCACTCCCCGGTTTTAGCCCAGTATTTACAGCTGCTATGCTTGTCAGAAGAAGTGCACTTTTTGTTCCCTGTTCCGGTTCCGGTTCCAGTTCCAGTCCCGGTTCCAGTGCCGGTTCCAGTGCCGGTTCCAGTGCCGGTTCCAGTACCGGTTCCAGTGCCGGTCCCAGTACCGGTTCCAGTACCGGTTCCTACGTTTTTGCACTGGTACATTTTATTTATTTGCATTTTGTCTTTGGCGGACATTCCACTGCGCTGAAATATATGTTATGTTTATTTTCTACAGTCCTAACAATTCCTATACTTTTTAACTATAACACACATTACATGCCCTCATCAGTTTTCATGTGAAAGTTTCAAATCGATTTTCATTATGAATTTACAGTGACAACCATACTTAATGTTATTATGTAACTATTTCATGTTTTTTACTTTAATTTCCCATGCAATTCTGTGTAAAAGTAAATGAGAATAAGCTTAAAAATCAAAAAAATCTCTGAGTTGTGGTTGTACATGTTAGCACAAAGGGGTCCAAAGTACAAAATGATATAAATTTGGATGTTGGGATACCTGTGTTCGCAATTTGTATCCGTTCTTGTCAGTAATTGTTGGTCTGCCGTTGCTCGAAAAAGCCAAGCTTCCATAATGCATCACTGATCCAATATCGTAGCTTGAGCCAAAAGAGTTCACTTGACTTGACGTCATCTTTTTAAAGTTGTAAGCCATACCTTTATAATTATTGAAAGTAAACGTAAAATTTTAACAGCTGAAAAGCCCTTGCGGGCACAATGTTTTGACAACTTGTGGACGCATTTAGATTGTTTGCATCATTTCAAACCGTTAGCTTGTTGTCGTAAGCAATTGTTTTTCATTCTTAAAATGATCGTAAATTTTTACTATAGTTTAAAGTTCAATAGCAAAAGAAGCAAAAAGTTGAATAGCAATCATTAAATCATTAGATGTTAATTTTATTACAGGAGTAAGAAATGACAAGAGTTAACTCTTCAAACGACGACTTTACTGCCAAACATGGTTGTTATACAGAAGTGATCCTGTCGTCTTTAAACAGTTATGTAATTGGTTGTTTTGCACCGATATTAGTGTTAAACGAGTTTAGAGTTTGCTACAGCCCTAAGAAGAAACAATTCTCAGATGTACACTACATTTCATTGTTATTTATTTATTTTCATATTTTTTAATTTTTTAATTTCCCACAGAGAATTGTTAAAATACAAGAGGAAATCCCCAAAAAAATATTGCCTAAGCTCTTCGGCATACCGCTTTGAATGTTTTGCCAGTTAATTCGAACGTGGTTGTCGCGATCAGGTCGGCTTTGTTCATGCCAGAATCCCAGTGAGTGCATTACTTCATGAATGGCGGTACCCTTTTGCCAACAACCACCACCAAGCGAAACCTGAAAAGGGAATGTAAACAAAAGTATAGGACTATACCTTTAAAGTTTTATTATTTTTTTGGTATTGGACTTGGAAAACCATTATTGTTGGGTCCGAAAACCGGACTAGACCTTTCACTTCATGTGAAAAATAGTTTGTGACAAAATTATTACAGTGGGGTACCCACAAACGAACGAAAATAATTATGATTTTTTACACTATCGATCTCTCTACATGAAAGTACACCAAGTACTGCCTTTAACATATAAACTAACCGCATTTTGTTGTGTGGTTATCAAAATTATTGAAATCGGGGATAGGTCTGAAACCGTGTCATTTATACAAATTCCAGCATTTACAGCTTCAACTGTAAATGTTGTTGCAAATTAAAAACAATTGGGTTCCCACTCATAATGTGATTGAAAAATTGTCAATGAAAGGGAGTTTACCTGTTGTACGGACCTTTGCCTTCCCACTGGAGAGAAGCAGCCGCCTTTATTCACAAAATGTATGTAGCCACTTTCTCTTTGGCGGGGTCGGAGTCTGAGGCATGTGTAGCGTTCGAAATCTCTCGCAGCTGCTTTGATGGCCGTTTGTCCCACAAAATCTGGTTATTTAAGTCAGCGTTGAATTAAAACCAACGAAGTTGAATACATTCATACTGGGATCAGCCCTGAAGCGTCCATGCAGACCATCGATAAATCATAGTACTCCAGGCCCCATGAAGGCGTTAAACCGAATGAAGACGTTTATTAATTAAAACCATGTTTGTTCCATAGATCGACGTTTTCGACCGACTAACTGCCACGTATTCGAACTGCGATGCATGTGTGTAGCTTATCATACTAATTAAGGCCTAGTTGATACCGGTTTATTTCGCTTGGTGAAAGAAAACATACGACACAATATGAGACTAAAATAATTTGGAAAAGTTGGAAAACAGCATCGCATCATTAAAACGTTAGTGGGGAGCATCATGCCTAAAAGCGCTGCAGCTACAACATAATACGAGGCAACATATACACGAAACATACGCCAACCCATTTTCAATAGGATATGTGCCATTTTATAGTCATACTTAGTTTTTAGATACTCCTTACCGATGCTGCTCGAGACGACGTACGGAATGACGTAATTGTCACCTTCCTTTAAATTATTCCAGAGGGGAATACGATTCGCTGCTCCGTTTTGAACGTCAGATAACAATATATTTCGCAACTCCTCAGTCAAGAAGATGTCGCTTTGGAAAAAGTCTAATTAGAGACAAACAAAGTCAATTGGTGTGGAAAAAGATTTCCAAGTCCATATTCCCCACTAAAGCGTATACGCTTGTAACAAAACAATAGCAATAATGGTGATATGAGATCATAATTTTTCATCAGGAAAATTAATAAAAAAATAATAAAGTACCTTCGTTTCCCTCCTGGACGCACTCGCACGTGAAGCAATCATTTTCATCTCTTTGGTGACCCAACGGACACTGGCTGTAGCGCAAGCAATCCATATATTCACACTCAATCACCACTCCATTCCCGTCATATAGTTTTCCTTCATTTTAATGTTAATTTTTACGTGTGAAATGAATCGTTTAATTTGTATTCGATTGCCGACACATCGAAGTTTAAGGAGATGAAACAAATGGTAGCCTACACATCGGCAAATATCGAAACTCTCGTGTAGGCTAGCCCAGCGCTCTTCAACCTTTTTTCCCGTTGTATACTATTTTGCAATTTTCAAGCAACTTTGTATACCCTACACATGGTAATTTTTAATTGCGCACATAAAGTAAAACAGTCAACTAATAGTTACGGTACTCGCCTGGTCACGTGAATTATTGTTATACTAGACCAGGGGTAGATAACTTGTCGCCGTGAACATGTAAACTTAAATGCATGTACTGGCGGCCGTGATGTAAATAAAACACGGTACGTATTTGGATTGTAAAATTAGTTTGAGGGTCTGGAAAAAATATTATCAGCCCAGAAGCCACTCAATGTACGGAACAAGCTAGAAATTAAATTCGCTATCAGGCACTATTAGGAAGGATTTACCATTCGACCATTTAAAAAATCAGTTAATTTTGTTTATTTGACTTCATCTCAAAAAGTTCGAAAAATCCTATTTCGTTTTCGCAACCGGTTACTCCAGGAATGTTAAAAATAAAATCTCAGAAAGTAACAGGTAGATGCTTATTGCTTCATAATTCACATTGTTGACGCAACAATGCCAAACCGACGCAATAATATTCACAAGCAGGTCAGTCTCACAGGTCACGAATGACGATGCTATGCCTTCCTGCATTTCATACAAAATCGTGACCTTTAATAACACTGACCGCAGCCGTATTCCCTTCGTATACCATTTTTCAGTCGTATACCCTAGTTTTGATGCGGTATACACTTGGGTATACAATATACCCGGTTGAAGAGCACTGGGCTAGCCTATAGCCTACAACAGTGGTTCCCATCCTTTTTTTGACGCGACCCAAATACTTACCAAAATTTTGTTTAGTGGTTTCTCGCGACCCATGGACATGCTATTTTAGTTGAATTTTTGTCTGTAAATTCGTAAAGCTTTTTAAAAATTACTACGCAAGTTTAGCAAATCAATAACCGTATAAAGAACAAATAGTGTTGTTGTTTACGACCAAACATTTCCATTTAACCAGGACTTAAGAGCTGAATCGAATAATTATTAGCCAGACAACGCTTAACTGTGAGCTAACACATCACTTTATGACGCCACAAACAGTTTTAACCATTATCACGACAAGTTGTGATGAAATTGTTGGGCAACAATTTAAAGCCTTGGGAAATGTATAAAAATAACGCTACAAGGCGAAATCAAAAAGTAGATGTTCTTATTGTCACTAAAACAAGCGACCCAACAGAATGTTCAGGCGACCCAACTTTGGGTCGCGACCCATAGGTTGGGAAACACTGGCCTACAACATACAGAAGCAAAAATACTTACTTCTGGCGCAATTATTGATGTCGGTTATGTCATATTTGTATCCATTGCCGTTTTTGATGTCTTCACAGATGTCAAGTGGCAAAGAAATAACCGACGGCAGAAGTCCAAGCAAAAAAGCAAGATCTGTTGTTAACGCGCAGATTAGTTTAACTGTCAAGTTGATCAACGCTTCAAAGTACACAATAGACGCTGTTTTTACATGCAAATAATGTATCAGCACTGCAAATAAGTTATAACCGACTTTACAGACAAAAAACTTACAGGTCATTTTCAAGTTATGCAGAAAACGTTTGAGCTCAAACAGCACACCGACCTCTTCTCGCCGTAGTTAGGTCTGATCGTTAGTTCTACGTTTCCTGATTGAGTATGTAGGTCCAGGGGCAAGATCAGGTTGCTTAAATAGTCACACAGTTGCAAATGATTTTATTGCTCGCCAAAACAGCCGACTGTAGCGTGCGAATCACAGCAGGTCACGGCGGTTTATATCTGTTGTGACGTTTGCTCAAGTTTTCTGACGTGTGTACTATTTACAAGTATATTGTGCCCACGGGCGAACATAATTTTGTTTTATCAACACTAATACGTCATCAGTGAATAAATGCATTATCCTATTACACTTATGACGTTGTTTATGAAGTGATGGTTTACGATCGATGCATCTTTCTTGCTTATTACTTTTGTGGCTTTCAGCTGTTGTCACGGTTGGCTGCATACGTCATGTGAATGGGGATGGAAATTGTTGCACGTGGGCTTTCGAGGTTATTATTACGTATTGATGAGTTTTGGTTATTGCATGCAAAAAAGTCCATTAGGTACTTACACACAACGAAATCATTTTTCTGTTTGGTCGACAACAAATTGAAACACTTATCAAGCGCATGCTGAACAAGACACAACGTTTTCAACAAAATTTTGAAGTGTAATTTATATTTTGCAATTTGCCCTGCACATTTCACTCGCAACGTTTAATATTACTGAGCCATTTCTGAATGATTCTTATACTTTTTTTGAGAGTGCTTACGACTATATAAGCGTATGTTTTTGTCGGTTAGAGTTTTGTAGAAATAGGAATTTTTTTGTTACCATAACAATGGATGCAAACAGTATCAGCGAAGAAATGGTTAAGCATCTCAGTCAGGTTTTGTCAAACTTTCAAATTCCTGACACCACTGCAATTGAACAGGTTTGTATTACGAATGTTATATTTATCATATAAATTGCATGCCTCCATTTCTTCTTGCGTTTTGGTTGAAAATTAGACCAAATTTCAGGAAAGCTAATATTGTGTTGTATCTAAATGGTTTGTTATGCTATTTTGTAAGTAATCAATGTGTGTTTCATTTAGGCTACCAAGCAGCTCCGTGAATTAAGCCAACATTCCATGTTTGTGCCAGCTCTGACTTTTTTGTTGGCAAATGATCCATCAACACAAGTCAGACAACTTGGGGCTGTTGTGTTGAGAAGGTAAGTGTTAAATTCACATAGATTTTTTTAAAGACCGTCATGTTTCTTAAAAAATGTTGTCTGTTTGTAAGCAACAAAGTCACCTATGTTGCAATTTTTAATTAGTGGGTTATGCATAAACCATCATTTTGCCCCTCTTTTTAAATTCTACTTTTTGCTATGGGACTTTTTTATATATATGCCAAGAAAAGGTGACATGAATAGATTTTTTTCAAACTGTTTTAGAAAACTGAACAAAAGTTGGAAAACTCTTGACTACAAAACAAAGATAAATTTTCGTCAAACACTATTGAATCAATTAACATTAGAGAAAGATGACAATGCACTTCGTTCTGCTATGCAAGTTGTTGGTTGTATTTCAAAATATGAACTTTCCTCAAATGACTCCTGGCCTGAAGTCATGATGTTTATTCAAAGTGGTGTGCAAAGTGCCAATGAAAATGACAGGAAGGTAAAATACCCCAATATTTTTGGGCAATTTTAATGACAAAATGTGTATAAACCACACTTTTATTCCAGCATGCTCTTCATCTGCTTAGCATAATTTGTGACATATCTGCTGAACATTTGTCTGCCCAATACAACCCAATATTGAACCTGCTGATGGAGGTTTTAAGCACCAACCTTGCTCAAAATGCCGAGTCAGCATATTATGCTGTCCAGGCTTTCAATTCATTAATTCCATTTCTTGGCGATGATCAGGCAGTAAGTTACTATTTCATGTATTTTTATTTAGAACTGTATTAAGTTTGTGTACTTTTTTCAACCAAACAACAATGGAAAAATATTTTGGTTTTTGAAAGTTCTGTTTGATATATTTATTAAAGACAAAATGTTGATAATGTTGATGCACCTGTTTACCTTTGTATTGAAAGGTGTCCATGCATGATAATATCTTCTATGTTTTTTATACAGAGATTTGTGAGACCCCTTGTACCCAAGTCTGTCCAGGTTGTGAAACTTTTACTGGAGGTTGATGAGGTAAGCAAAGATATTCCTACCAAAAAGTATTGGTTGACATTGGAAAAGATAGCTTTTCTGATTTGTTTCATTCTGTTCAACAGAGTCGGGCAGCTGAATTAATTGAGATATTCGAAAGTCTGATTGAAACTGAAGTTGCTTTTATTGCACCATATGTCAAGGATTTAGTTTTATTTTCACTACAAGTAAGTTAATGTATTTTTAATCTTACAGAACTCATTAATAAACACAACTACAAAACTAAAAATATCATTTCTTTTATTGTTGTAGATTGCTCAAAACACCGATTTGGAGGATGAAACCCGTGTTAGAGCCCTGTCACTTCTTCAGTGGGTGATCAAAATAAAAAAGAAGGTATGTCAACAAAAGATTTTAAGTTCTTGGGGCATTTTCATAAGTTGTTGCCACATGTCTGGGTCTGTATTATAAAGTTGTGTGCCATGTCCAATTCAACTTTAAACCTTTTTCTAGTTATGTTTTCTCTAATAACTCAATATTTAATTTTGTTTAAATATCTGTTGAGCTTTTATAGTTTTGATGCTAATTTTATGTTTTTAGGCAATTTTGAAGCATGATTTAATTGGTACAATTTTGCAAACCATCTGTCCAATTATTGTTGGCCCCTTCAGTGATGATGATGACGATGATGAGTCAGGGTTAATTGGTGACTCAGCAGAAACTCAAACTCCTTTAGCATCATGTCTACAGGCAAGTTTTTTACCAAAACCATCTGTATTTTTTGCAAAACATTAACATTTTATTGTGCACATTGTTATTGTACACTTTAAGATGTTACAAAATTGCTTGAAAAATTAAAATCTGATTTGTTTTAGGTGATTGATGACATGGCATTGCATCTTCCTCCAGAAAAGCTTTATGCCAAAATAGTAAGTGTTTTTAGTTCTCTCGTAAAGATTTGCAAAGCCATTGTTTTGAAACTGATAAATGTGCAATATTTTGTTGTGAAAATTCCAAGTATATTGCGCTAAGAACTCTTGAGACATTATTTGGTAGTTATTAGTATATAATACACATGGCCAAATGCTATGACAAAAAAAGCAATTAATATAAAGCTTCTATATCTATAGGTGATTATGTTTTAGCAACGAATATCCTTTTCTATGCAAACCATGAAGTAATGCTGAATAAAATTTACCTCAATACTAAGCAATGCATTTTATGACAGCTTCCTTTTGTTGCAACTTGCTTGTCACAAGGCAATGATGAACATAAGAGAGGATTATTACTCACACTTGCTTGTCTTGCTGAGGGCACTTCTGAATTTATCAAAAACAAGTAAAACATGTTACATTATACTTGTTTGCATTTGCCAAATCTGGTAAAATCTTTCTCAAAAATCCTTTCTATTAATAAGACTCAGTATTTTTATCGATTTATGTGGTATTATTTGTGTTGGGATTGAGAATTTTTAAAAACTTAAAAATATTTATTTGTGCATTTTCTAGTCATTTGAATTCATTTGTGGAGACAGTCTGTCGAGGTGCAACAGATCCTCATCCAAAAGTGAGAAACGCTGCAATGTTTGCCATGGGGCAATTTTCAGAGCATTTACAGGTAACTACCACAATAAAATAATGTGACAAAAAAGTGTTTCACCATTTATAAGCTGTGAATGTTCCAATAAGTGAAACTTATTTGATAAAATGTTACCATGAAGCTTTTTTGCGAAACCGTTTTCAAAGCTGATCCTGCAGAAAAATTTTCTCAACGTGTTTCTGTCTTTATTTTTAGCCGGACATAAGCAAGTACGCACCACAAGTCATGCCAATTCTTTTCTCACTCCTTGAACAACTCAGTGGTGGAGGCAAAGATTCAGGAATCACAAGGGCTTACTATGCTTTGGAAAATTTTGTTGAAGACCTAGGTACAAAGTAAATAAATTTCTGCAGCACCGTTGATAGGATCCAAAACCACAACTGGTCTGGAAATTTTTGACTTTTTAACAGTCCTTAAACGATCTATGACGCATGCTTAACGCTGTTTTTGCAAATGGTTGTTGGTGGTGCATGCGCTTTAAGCTTAAGGCGTCACAAAAAGGATGGATTATTGTAGTATTCTGTATTGCAGTAATTATCCCTGAAGGGGACACATATTGATTTTACTCAAAATGGGTTGTTTTTTTTTCTTTCATTTTTCTTCTCCCCAAAGTTTGTCCGACTCGTTTTTCCATCAGATCCGTGATGGATTTGGATGAAATTTACACAGATGGTAGATATAGTTATGTAGATGTGCATCCCACTTTGTTTTTGTTGATAACCCCAGTATTTACTCCGCTAGCCCCCTAAAATGGGTATTTTTTCCCCGAAGTTTGTCCGACTTGTTTTTCCATCAAATGTTTGATGGATTTGGCTGAAATTTACTCAGATGGTAGATATAGTTATGTAGATGTGCATCCCACTTTGTTTTTGTTGATAACCCCAGTATTTACCCCGCTAGCCCCCTAAAATGGGTATTTTCCCCTCGAAGTTTGTCTGACTCGTTTTGCCATCAAATGCTTGATGGATTTGGCTGAAACTTATACAGATGGTAGATGTAGTTATGTAGATGTGCATCCTATGTTGTTTTTGTTGATAACCCCAGTTTTCACCCCGCTAGCCCCCTAAAATGAGTATTTCCCCCCGAAGTTTGTCCGACTCGTTTTTCTATCAAATGTTTGATGGATTCGGCTGAAATTTACACAGATGGTAGATGTAGGTATGTAGATGTGCATTTTACTTTGTTTTTGTTGATAACCCCAGTATTTACCCAGCTAGCCCCCTAAAATAGTTTTTCCCCCGAAGTTTGTCTGACTCGTTTTGCCATCAAATGCTTGATGGCTGTGGCTGAAACTTATACAGATGGTAGATATAGTTATGTAGATGTGCATCCCACTTTGTTTGTCCGGATAACCCCAGTATTTACCCCACTAGCCCCCTAAAAGGGGTGAATTTGTAAACAATGTCAGAATTGGCTAAAATTTGGATAGCTTGTAAAGTATGGATAGCTTGTATATCGTTATTGCGCCATTGCAGTTCGGGGGTTGTTAACAGCCCTTTGACGTCAGAAACATTAACGGTTGTTGATCAAAACACCTCTAGTGGTTGAAATTTTAAACGTTGGCAGATTGGACTGAAATTTTGCAGTACTATTGATTGAGTCATTGTGGTTTCCTACTTTTAAGTTTGTGTGTGTTGGGCCTCAATTAGTTATCCTACTTACTCATTGTTATCTATTGAAATGCATTATCTACAACTTTGCATGTGTGGGGACCCATGAGTTTTTGCTTGCAGAAACAACCAAGGTTATAAAAGACGATGGCTAATATGGGACCCAATATAAATAAGTGTAGGAAATATAATAAAGTTTCAAAATATGCTATAGTGTATGTGCAATGGCAATATGTGCTAAGCCATCCTTCTAGTTTTGAAGGACGATTGTCTAATCTAAACGTAAAGCAGTCAGGCAAAAATATTTTGTTGTCACGAAAAAGTAATATAACCGCTATTTTTTTTGCTGGTCCGTCCATACATTTAAGGTCCTGCGCATTTTTCCCGAAAAATAAGTTTATCTAGCGTTTGGTAATAGGTAAACATACACAAGCAATAAACTTATTGATATAGCAACATAACTGTTATAAAATCAGCCAGTTTCATTTTGTTCCTTGTAGTAGTTTCATTTTGTTTCCTGTAACAGAATCAGGCATTCTTCCGTACCTGGACCAACTCACGCAGCATCTTCTTGCATCACTTCGATCGTCCAATGATATTCACTCCAAGGAGTTGGCTGTAAGCGCCATCGGGGCAGTAGGTTAGTATTATTCGTAAACATGGAAAATACGTATTTTGGCCTCAATACTTCGTCATATTTTTCAATTTGCTCGAGGAAGAACAATAAATATGACTGGAAAAAACAACTTTCCACAACGAAGGGAATTATATTGGATTTTAATGTTAAATTTGATTTTAATACATATGAATCAGTTAGAGATTGTAAATCCCAATCGTAGCCGTTTGTTTAAAAAACGTCCAGATTATCACTTAACCCTGGTCATTGCTTAAAAATGATTGGGTTATGCATTTCGTCTGTAGTTGCATATTTACAATAAGTAAAACAGTTTGAAAATTTATGTATGAAAGGGCGAAAGCGTTTCATCCTTACAGGAAGAAAACGGCGTTTTAGAAGCACGGAGTAAATGTGGAAAAATATGTGTAAAATGCCAGTAAACGTAATTTAACTTTTCTAAATTATCCGATCATGTATACTCACAGCAAATGCAGCAAAGGAGAACATTCAGCCGTATCTTGGAGAGATTCTTCAACTTCTGCAGGAATGCCTTTCCACCATGGGAGGAAGCAAAGAGGAAGAAGGTGATGAGGGACAACTCAATGTACTTCACACTCAAGCCCTGGGTAAGTTTTTCGATTCTCAGTGAGTCGTATACTCATTGCGCGTTGTTTGTGAGCTTTGTGTTGCGCGGGTGTTTTATATCAGTAACAGTGTTTCAAATTGATAAAGGTCCAATCGTGTTGCAGAAAAAATCTTTGGAATTAATTATTTTTGCATCACAGGTTGGAAGGTTTCGAATTTTTCTTAATCTATATTTTGGCGCAATATATATCCCATTTCCCAAGAATATTATGCTTTACGTAAAGTATCCTGAACGTCTAAATTGAATTTTTTTTGGTTGTAGCTCCGAATTGAAAAATTAACAAACACATCAGAAAAAAGAAAGGTTTGAAAAACATTGATTTTTTTCATATCAAATGACATTTACCCTTTTTTGTACAATGTCACAAAAAAATCGATAAGATAAAAAACATGTTGTCTAAGAAAAACATCGACTTCTATGTTACAGACACTTTGGGAGTGCTGATGCGCACAGTAGGAAAGTCAAACATGCAACTAGCTGAAGATTGCCTGAAACTAAGTATGAATCTTGTCACAACCGACAACTCTGATCCGGACTTAAGGAGAGCAGCGTAAGTACAATTTTTTGGGGTATTTTAGTTTACTCGATGTTAGTTGTAAAAAACGGTTGCATATTGCTATCAATATTATGTTATTTTTTCTAGACTGAAACAATAAAACTTTATAATAAACTTTTTTTATATTAAATGACTTTAAAACTCAATAAAAATATCCGCTTCATTACCCTAACGCAGTGGTTCTCGAACTGTGGCACTAGTGGTACGCCGGACTTGTCAGGTGTTACGCGAGTAACTTTCTGCGATACCTAATTTTAAGTCCAATCTAAATTGCCACTCAACAGACCCAACTGACCAGCCCTGGTTTGGGCGAAACTCGTGTTTTGGACATTCTTTTGAAACTGCTAAATAAGTTGGCAAGTTTGAGAAAATGGGCCTTATTTCTTGGTCTATCCATTCAAACAGGGTTTAGGACTTTAGGTGGTACGCAGCGATACAAAAAGTTGTCAGGTGGTACGTGATCCGGAACAGTTTAAGAACCACTGCCCTAACGCATAAACAGCTTGACTAACGCCCGAACTAGATCGTGGTTAAAAAAATTGTAAACTTGTTCGTGTTTTCTTTTGTCCAGATTCGGTTTGTTTTCTGCCTTGGCCAGTATCGTAGGTGAAAACATGGCCCCATTTCTTGAAGTGATTGTCAAAAATCTCGTTTCATCTGCTCAATCGACGGACGGTGTTATTGTAAGTATGCGAAAGTCCCCGGTAGTATGATAATACGCTAAATAAATTTCCTACTAGTGCAAGGCGACCCTCGGATAACCAAAAACACAATGTTGCAGTAACAGCTGGTCAATGAGCAGAAGTAAAATTTGCAGTGTTGACTAGGGATGTGCTAAAACTGCAAATGTTCTGTTTGGTCGAGCACCGAGCATTAACGTGAGATGCTCGGTGCATTGTGACGTCACAAAAAATCCCCTTTTTACGTTTTAGCTCTACAAGGCCTCTTACGTCACCAGCAGTGTATCACGTTTTTCCACAATCTTATACATTTGAAAAATCACTTGTTTTTGTTCATAGACACCCTTTCGAACACTAGTTACGTATGTTAGTAGGGCATGAATATGCAAATTTAATGCTCGGGTCAGTTTGTGCAACTGCTCGGCCGAGCACCGAGCATCAAAAACAGCGATGCTCGGTACCGAGTACTCGGGTTCTGGCTCGGCTCGGCGCATCCCTAGTGTTGACTATATAAGAACAAGTACATAATGATGTTAAAGGCATAGAAAATGATTTATTAAGTGTATTATTAACTAGTTATGCTTCAACTGCAATAAAGTTGCTTAACATCCAGAGGTCTAGCGGATAAAACACCTAAGATATATTTGTTTAATAGGCTCATTTCTCCGAGGACAGTGACACTCCAGGGCAAGCCGATTTTTCGTTTCTGGACGATTCAACGGAAACTGACCTCGAAAACGGACAGGATGAAGACGATGATGGTAAGATATGTAGGCAGCGAATCATTTTCATCAGCAGTAAATTTTGAGGCAATGATCCTCACTTAGTTTTGTATGTCGAGTCCAGTGGATTGTATTTCAACCATTAACGCTCGCCGTTTAGCGCCAATATGAGCAATGGACTTACAGTATAGACGCCGTTTAAACTCCCTACTGTGGGTGGGTTCGCAGAACCCCTGTGGAACAGATAAGAGTCCTACGTAGAGACTTTCAAAAAAGGCAATTTTGCCTCTATTTTGACTTTCATTTTCTTGTCGTGCCTTTCCGATTTTAGATTGTTAACAAGAAAAGAAAGGTTGCTAAGTCTTGCCTAGCTGCAGCGATTAATGCGATCGGAAGCTAATCTAAGATTTTGTTTGTGTGTTGTACCTTAGATGCAGACCTCGTCGAAGCGTTCTCTGTTGAAAACTCGTACATGGACGAAAAGGCGGACGCCTGTGAAACGTTGGGCGATCTCGCTAAGTATTGTCCAAAGTCGTTTGCAGTGTATCTATGCGATTGTTTCAACGAGGTATTCTTTCAATTAACTGTTTCGTTATGTAATGTTTTCATTACCGCGCTAACCAGTTGAAACCGGTTCAAACAGGTTTTCAAGCAGATCGAATTCCCGCATTCAGACGTTCGTAAATCTGCGATCGCTTCCTGTGGCCAGTTTACTGTCACTGCTTATCAGGAACAGAATATGAACTGTAAGTTGTTGTTTTGTGTTCTGAGTTGTCATCAATTTTGTTTTTCTGGGAATTTTCTGGTTTAAAAAAATCAAACACAAAAGTACACCACTTTAAGTTTTTTTTTTTTTTACTTGCACTAAAGATATTTATAAATTCGGTTTTAGATTTAAGCTTGTAGAATATATATCACGGAAATGGGTACGTGGAGAATTAGGACAGATGTCTGTGAAAAATCGGCGTATAATTTAGCAACTAATCTGGTTGTGACATTTTTTTCAGATGCCAGTTTTCTCTTGCAACTGTTTCCACTCCTCTGCAAGACAATCACCGACGACCCGGAGCGGCTTGTCGTCATGACAACCATCGCCACCACACAGGAGCTCGTCAGCGCCGCTGGTGTCAAAACGTTCGCGAATCAAGAACAGGATCTTCAGGTTAGAAGCAATTTAAGAATACTCGGTTGAATCACTTGTAAAGGTTATTTTGTAACACATAAGTTTGCTTCATGAACTCTTGTTTTAATTTTTGTCTTCAAGATAATGTTTATGGATTTTACCTTTAGTAAAACTATTATAGATATGTTTTTTTGTATTTATTACAATGAAGATCTTTTGATTGGTATTTTGTTTTGATTCTTTATGTTCCTTTAACTCGCGTAGCTCATAGATGTGGTGTTTCAACACTACACATGTTTGGTATTATAATGTGATAATAATCCAGTTGTTGTTAAAATGTTGGGCGGAAAATGTATTCCTTGTACCCATGTTTCGACGTCCTTTAGCAATGAAAACTGAAAATATCAGCCAAATTGTGCTATACACTGCACGTTGCTTTTTAGAACGATAAACAATTAGCCTTTTTACTTTCCGCAACAGTTGTTTCATTCTGTTGCCTCCTAGAAAGGACAAAATACGGTTGTTCAGGTTTTATGACAAGCTGTATAGTGCAGGACGTCCCCTTGTTTATTGTCTGTCACAATGACGCCTGGTTGCCAAAATACATGTACGTGTTAGTGTGTCACGTCTGGCATTAAGTGAGCTGGCTTGAGCGTGTGTCATAGTTGCCATCATAGCTAGTCTCTGTGACCCGTAGTAAATAATTCCATTTACTTCTCGGTAACGTGGCAAACATTTTTTTATTGCTCCTTTTTTGGAAAAAACGCTTTGTTTGGCGTAAGTAAAGATTTGACAATGACGTTGATAAATGTTGTAATTGTCTGCAGGCGGTGCATGTTATTTTTTGTTTTAAAATGCCAATTCATCATTAGCTTTCCTTGCGTCCAAACTAACCACAAAAGGCAATACATGACAAACACACGTAGTTTCGAATTGAAAGGCAAAACTCAAAGATAAATTGCAATTTGAATTCTTGTAGTAAAATTAGCGTAGTATTTCCAGTCTGTGTTTTGTGCCCCGGCTGTGTTACGTTTGGTTACTAACGAATACAAAACTTGTTTATTAATCAAAACTATTCGACTTGTAGTACGGTGTATGAAATCATTAACCGCAGTGTTTGGTATATGGCAGGGGTTCCCAAACTTTTTTTGGTCTGTGGCCCAATGTCTATATTTAATAGCGGTTCGTGGCTCACCACGTACTGTAAATTTGGGCACAAAAAATAACTCAAAAGCAGGCGAAATGGTTTCTAGCAATTTATTATGGGTCCCCTTCTAGAAGGGGACACATATTGTTTTTGTCCGTATTTTTTTTTCTTTTTTCTTTTTTTCTTTTTTTCTTTTTTTCTTTTTTCTTTTTTCTGTCTAACGCTGGTTTGTTATACGTGTTTGGTCAAGAAAGAGTGCTTCAAATTTATTCAAATTTGGACAGATGTTAGTTATTAATCCAAATTTGATCCTCCTGAAGTTTGACCCCGAATAACCCAGCGGTTCACCCACAGGCCCCCAAAACGTATTTCTTTATAAACGGCTATACTTACTGAAGTACAGCATCTCTGAGTGATATGCTTTGTTGTTTGGTGCAATATAAGGTATTTCAAAGAATTTTGTATCTTTTTTTCGATTTACCCACTTTCACACCTTAAACCCCTAATTTTTCATTTCTGTCTAACGCTGGTTTGTTAAATGCGTTTGGTCAAGAAAGAGTGCTTTAAATGTATTCAAATTTGGACAGATGTTAGTTATTAATCCAAATTTGATCCTCCTGAAGTTTGACCCCAAACGACCCAGCGGTTCACCCACAGGCCCCCAAAATGAAAAAAATTAAAAACGGCTGTACTGACCCAAGTACATAATCTGTGGGTTTCATGCTTTGTTGGTTGGTGTAATGTAAGCTATTCTAAAGAATTTTGTAACTTTTTATTGGATTCACCCATTTTACCCTTTAAACCCCAAAATAATAAGTTTTAGGCCCAAAATACAAGACCTAATGTGCGGAAATGTTAAACAATTGTTTGCAGTAGGTTAATCGTTCAGTATTTAAAATTTTGCCTTAATCGGCCAAATAGTTACTTTTATAGCCCATAATATGTGTACACTGTCAGTCAGATAGACGTATCAACTCTAAAGGGAGTAATTCGCTTGTTTACGATAAAGGCGGGTGAATGCAGCGGGAGTGCTCAGCTTGACGTCCGGACGGACGTTTTACGACACAGTCTGTGTCGGTAACTAGAAATCAGCTGTTTTTGCACAGCATGCTATGTCGTTATATTACGTTATCAAGCACATTTTCAGTTTTGGAAAATTGTGTTTAAAAACTAACCTTGAACGACAATATCAAGGACAAAGATTAAATTAAAAGTCTTTTTCCCGTTCTTATTTACTGTTTTTTGTGTGTAATTATATAACAATAATGATGCAAAAAGAATACGGACAAAACTTTTAAAGTTGGGTTATTGCCAAAGTTGATTAGGTTTTTCCTTAAAAATCTTAAAATAACCAGGATGTTTGTTCACTGTGAATCCGCACAAACACGCGTGTGGGGACCCATTCGTTTTTGCTTGCAAAAACAATCATATGTGTAGATCAAATGATGTGTATAGTAAATTGGTAAATATCGTATAGAATATATAAAATGGAAGTATATCAGAAAGCCACCTTTCTAGTTTTTAATGAGATACATGCTCCTGAAATTTGGCTACAAGATTCGGAATTCTTTGCAAATTCTATGTTTTTCAAAACAAAGCGCATAATATCTACAGTAGAACAAAACAGTAGAATCTGTTCAAACGAATCTGTGGCCCATTGAAAATGTCTTGGTGGCCTAGTACTGGGCCATGGCCCATAGTTTGGGAACCACTGGTATATGGCAACCCGGTTGAATTGCTGATCCCGGGTGACATATACTTGTCAGGAAATATTGCCACTGTATTGAAATGTTGTGTGAAATCTATATCTTTTTCTTGTCCTTACATATACACACAAATAATTGTCCATACATAAATAGCTGTAATATCACAATTCGGCGAAACAAAAATATAATTAATTAACTTTGTAGCACTTTAAAATCACCAAAAACGGAAAAAGCAGTTCGTTTCAACAACACACGTTCCAAATCCAAATTTGACGCTCTTCGAGTAGAAATTAAGAAGTCAAAAGCAACTTGTCGTTTGATAATCCGTATCTAGACGGCCGGTAGCCTGTAGGAAACACACAATGGCATCCAACCCTCACTAACACTGTTCGTTTTTCACCGTTCATCATAGTCACTGTTCGTTGCATTTTTAACGGCCTACTTTCCAACTGCTCGGTGTAAATATATTTCGGATTTTCACCACTGCCGATTTTTGCCATGCAGCCCCGGCATAAACATTCCACGTCTACAATGTCACGATCGTCATCGGACCTGAAGCAATGTTGATGGTTTAATGATTCAATATTAAATTGTTGCAATACTGCTCCGTTATTTTACATGTATGATTTGGTTAGCGGCAAACATTTTTATTTATTTTAGAACGATTGATGGTGTGCTATAACATTTGCGCGTTTTTGGATGAATTTGACATGTTTTCTTTTTTGGTATCCAGTCTACAGGAATGATGTGCCGAAAGAAATCAAGGAAATTGTTGTTAGAAAGTTAAAATAAGGATTTTATTTTTAACACGCTGCAGTTTACATGGAAACTGGTTGTAACTTATTACAATATACCGTGAACAATAAGTTTGGTTTTGTGTATTGCTTTATATTTTGGTATTGACCTTTTATTAGCCATATGATTTCATCAAGAACTATCTTCGATCTAGTAATTTTGCCAGTCAAACGAACCTTCGGCTGTCATAGTTTTTCACGTATTTCCACGGTGACATTACGCGGTTACAAAGACCGTCGTATGTTTTCTTTTCCAACATCTCCACATGCTTCAAACACTTTTTCTTGTCCGGTGAAACATGATCCATATTCCCTGTTTGATTCTTAAAAGTCTCCATGTTGTTTAGTATCGCTTTATTTTCTCGCATCGCCTTTTCTCGGGTCCAGTATTCTTCCGTATTGATGCTAAAGGTTGTGGAAAGATATGAGCTTATATGCCGTTTGTTTCCATATACGCCAAAGTACGGTTAACCATGTTAAAAAAGAATTCTTTATTTAAACAGCTCAAACAATTTTAATGCACCCCCGTTATAATATATGACGTTTGTTATAATGTACCAGAATTAAAAAAATAGTTACTAAACTTTTTTTTCTTATAGTTAGAGTAGTTAGAATGACAACCTGCAAAACCTGTTCTACAAAATAACCACAACAATTATTTTTATTTAATAATTAGTATTATGTTTGGAAAGCAGATTGTCGACAAAAAACGTTACACCATTTGGATTTAGCAATATTTTAACGTACCTTTCAAAACTACAGGCGTCCACCTGCATAAAATCTGGTTTAACTGCGACCAAAATCACCAGAACAATAATCAGCTTAAACATTTCTCTTCTTCGGTAATTTTTTAAAGTCTTCTTTAAACGTTTCTGTACGTTGCCAACTACTGTAAACTGTTACAATACTTTTTAGCATGATTTTTCCCTTTTTATCCTGCCCATCAGAAACTAACTTTCTTTCCTGCAGCGGAAACCACTCATTTTTAGCCGTACATGAATGTATTTTAGGTATCTGCCAGCAAGGCCATGCGCAGGCCACTCAATCATAGCAAATGAGTCAAATCACCAATATTCTTTAGGTTGGTTACGTAACCAAAAAACCGTTACACTAGTCATTGAACCTCTACACTAGTGGTGGACGTTTTCATTGATTTTGCACACCCTTAGTTTTAAATTGCGTAGTTATTCCGCGAAGGCCGGATGCTGTTTAAGCTATTTTGTATTGAGCATTGTTCACATGGTTGCGCCGGTTTCAGTGCGACGTCATACAATCAGGTTTTTCTGAATGAAATTTAATTAGGGTAATCCTTTTCTACACAAGAAACTATTTGCTTTAGTCCCGAAAATAAAGTTGAGTTGAGTTGAGTTTATTTCGCTCGGTGAAAGCATTGTTTTAAGTGGTTGCTTTCAAAAGTTGAATTGTAAGGAAATTTTCGGTGCAACCTTTATCCCTTATTTGACATCTTATTTTAGAATCACCGTCCATTTGTTGCTTTTAAGAAACTGTTTGTTTATGATGGACAATATTTGGTTGTTTAAAATCTTTATATTTAATAAGCTTGCTGAAAGTGATACGTTTTTTTAAGTTGCTACAAGTATCACTTTGAGATTTCGTTGCGTGGTCCGCATTTAACAATTAGCTCATTTTGCAACAGAATTTACAGACTTGTTTATCGTCGTAACGGATTTTCAACGCTTTGTCTCTAGAATGTAGGACGGATGTAAAAAATCCTTTTTGCCGTGGGGTGTCGCTGTGAATTTTAATAGTTGGAATGTTTTTTTTCTGTTTGATCGCGGTTGACAACCATATCGCGAGGTCGTAACAGTTTTTTTACAGAATAAAAAAGTCCTTAACCATGACCAGAGATTAAAAGGACATTTTGAAATCAATAATCTGTTAGAGGCGTAGGATACAAAAAATTTAAAGAAATTTTGTTCTGTAATTTAATCGCTTAAAATTACTTGAAATGTGTCTTTAATAGTTGTCCTTTGTTTAGACTTTGTTTTGCAATACGCAAGCTCGGTGAAAACATACGCGCTGCAAAAGTGAAGTGTATACTCAAGTTTACCCGTTTGTGAGATTAGATTTTGTGGTATTCTTTGTTTGAAAGTTTATTTTCAAGTCCCTAGTTTCAAATAGAACCAATATAATAAGTATTTATTTTTAAAAATGCCAATGCCAAAACGGAAAACACGTTTCCTTTCCGACCGAGACCGATACCGTTATTTTTATTGTCATGTCATATTCGCTGTGCCTAAAATACCGCTGAGTCAGCATTCAATACAAGGAGCGTGCAACGTCATTTGCGTAACGACGCATTTTCGTGACCATTGTATTGACACGACGCACTAAAAGCAAGGGCGAAAAAGTACAGTCTATTTATGTGCCAAATAAAAATAGAAAATATAGTTAAATTTGATCTGGCATGTTTTGATGATCGTTTATGATGTTTCTTTAAGAGTAAAGAAGAGTACTATTACGTAATATTTGGAAAGTTTATTAGTGCATATTTTTGTTGGAAAGTTTAGGGCATGAGTGATTTTATAATCCCAGTTGCCCCTTTAGGTCTATTAGAAATTTCTTTTTTATTCCAAAAATTAAATATAAAGCAGAAAACATAGATATCTGATATCAGTTGAATCGGGTTTGGATTTTGTTTAGAAAAAAAAATTTGCTTGTGGTCATGCTGCGACATGTAGATTTTTTTTCATTTTTCAACATTTTATGACTTACAGTCAGTTGGCTAAACTTTTAAATGTGTGTGCATACTTAACCTGAAATGGGACATATGAACTGGCAAATACAAAATCACAACCTTACTGCTTGCATCAAAAAGTATTTAAAAACAGGTATATGCGTATCACCAGTCACTCTTCCGTGTGATTAAATAAAAGGAGGTTTCCATCGTGGTTTTTGCTTTCCGCCATCACTTACAACTTTCGACCGGCGTTCGAATTTCTCATTTTGTTATTGATGTGTTACGCAAACTTTTTGTATTAAATTTACTTGCCCTCAACTTGAACGTACTTTTATGGTTTCTGCATTCCCGGATTTTTGCGACTTAAAAATAGAATTGAATTGATGCTCTTTGCGAACGCATAATGAGATAGATCAGTGGTTCCCAGTCAAGCGCAGTAATACCTCCCAACGGAGGTATTTTAAAACCGGATGGAAAAATTTCCTATATTTTGTACATGTGGTTTGAAAATAGACACTTTAGCTCTGGAAATATGACCTGTGAAGTTGATAAAGAACCCAATTTTAAATGATGTTTGTATGGTTTTGAATCTACTATGTAGTGTATTGGGGAGGAATATATTGACGTGGTAAGTCAGCATTTTGTCGATAAAGGTTGGAAACCAGATAAGTTATTATAGATGTACGATCTCCATGGTCACTGCGTTTTTGAAAACATTCGTAATTCTAAAAGTATACAAGATCGTCATGTTTTACTTAAATATTTGTTTGTCTGTTAGTTACCATATTTTGCATCAGCGTCATTTTTGACCCTACAATGTAATACTTGCCTTAGAGATCGTCACCTTTATTGGTTTTGTATTGTTTTTGCAATCGGTTTTTATCTAATCGTCTGTTCTGCTGTCGTGATTTCTTGAAAAACTTTGCCTGTGTCTGAATGTTGCATATTTGCACAAACGATTCACTGTTGTCTTTTACGACTTTTACATTAGCAACAGATTTTTAAGCAATCAACGGAAGTAAAAGTGAAGTCAACGGTCTACAGAGAGCAGTCGAAACTCGAAAATAAACAACTCTTTTATTTGAGAGCAAATACAGAGAAATAAACACGTTGCGATGTAAAATGTGTCAACTTATGCAAGATTTAGGCCAAGAATCAGTTTTGATGTTTGGGATCAAACAACAGCTTTAGGAGCAGTTTTCGTTAATTGAGGTTCGGTGACTGGAAATTGACAAGTGCATGCAAAAGGAACTTGAATCGTTTCAATACAATGACTGCATCTACCATACATGTTTTCCATCGTAACGGGCAAAAACATTGGCACACTTCTCATATTTTTGTTTTCCATTCCAGTTTCAATGTCGATGCAGCCGTCGCAAAGGCACTGGGCTTTTGCTATGTACTTTTTTCGTCTAAAAATGTTGATAAATGGTCAGTCGATTAGACGTTTCAGTTTTTTGTCAAAACACCACCGTGGAACGAATATGTTATGTACAGAAGAAGGTTGTAAAATATTACCTATTACAGTGGTTCTTAACCTTTTTTGGTGAAGTTTCCCACTAAAATCGATCGTCAAGTTCAAATTTCCCCACTGTCATTTTTATGATGATGCTTTGTGCCGTACGTTAACAATAATGCTCTTTATTTAATTAAATATGTTTGACTTTGTGACTAAACAATTAGATTTTATTTTCCTATTACTCACCTTCTTGCATCATAATCGAGCACAAAATTCCACGGTGATAGACTGCGTTCTTTCAGGAACCTTGCATTTTCTTTGTAACTTTCAGTAAAAACTGGGCAGCTTTGAATTTTGACTGATCTCTTTCCACGACTTGAAGTCTCCACGTCATCGCTAGTGACGTTGACCACTTCCAATGTGTCCATGAGTTTTGGATCCTTGAGTAGAAGTTCTTCAAACTGATAATATTCTTCCAACAGTCCATCAGCCAAAGCTCTATAATTACAACGTTTGCGCCCATTAGGACAAAAGTGTTAGCGAGAGAAAAAAATGCCCTTAAGGGATTATGTTGACAAAATTGGTCGCCTTGCATAAAAATGGCAAATAATTACAATCGGTCATTTTGTGATTATGCCTAAAGTTTCTGAATATACTTCAGATCGGCAATATGTTCATAACAATACAGTATTATAATATACGTGCAAATATTCTCACGTTTCTTTACTGAATGGATGAACTTCAATTCCATTCGTCAACCCCACTATAAAAATCATAATCGTCTTCAAGATCAACTTCATGTTTTGAATACTTGGAGCTGTCTGTGGTGAAACTTTATTTGCGAACGTTATTGTTGGTGCCAGTTTATATCGCTTGAAGTAGGAAGTAGGAAGAAGGAAGAAATAGAATTACGCACGTTTTTCGCAAAGGCCGGGTGCTGTTTAAGCTATTTTGTATTGACCATTGTTCACATGGTTGCGCCGGTGTCAGTGCGACGTCATAAAGTCAGATTTTTCCCATTGAAATTTGATTTGGGTAATACCATTTTCATGCAAGAAACTGTTTGTTTTAGTCCCGAAAACAAAGTATTCTTTTAACTGGTTGCTTTTGACGATTAAACTGTATTGACAAATTTCAGGAAAACTTTTTGGAGGACAGTTTCTTTGACATGCCTGCTTCCACGAAACTATTTGGCTATGATGGAAAATATTTGATTGTTTTAAAACCTTAAGTTCCAATAAGCTTGCTAAAAACACCACGTTTTTTTAGTTGCTACAAAGTTTCGTTGTCCGCATTTACCAATAGGCTAATTTCGCAACAGAATCTATGCATTTATTTTTCGTCATGATGCATTTTCGAAACTTAGATTGTTGAAGAAGTTAAAAACACTTTTGGCCGTTGGATGTCGCTGTTAATTTGTATGGTTCGAGCGGTTTCTTCTGTTTCAGCGGCAATTGACAACTATATCCACAGTTTTTGCACAGAGTGAAGAAGTCAGGGCTGTTTTTCTGCTTCTTGTAACTTTCGGTAGGGGATGATGTTTTTTAAGCTTTACTATTTCTGTTTTAATCTTTTAGGATACTTCAGACTAGGCTGTCGGAACCCATCAGTTTATTGAAACAGTAAATTATTTAAATCAAGTCTAAAATTGCTTTAAAACCTACATTTTAGTGTATTGGCAACAGTCTAACGCTTAAGACACTAAAGTAGATGTTTAAAATTCGGTTAAAACATTGTAAAAATATTTATTAAAAATAGTGCGTGTAATTTGGAAAAAGCAAAAACAATAATAACAACAATATTGTAATCCACATGTATAAAAAACATTCTATAGCTTGGTAGATTTAAGATTCCGTGTTTTGCACAACACAGTGGCAGCCAAATTGTACGTTGATTTCCGACATTTGGTATTGGCCAGTAGCATTGAGCACACTAACGTTTCTGGGTAGTTTTAATCCGACGCTTTTTAAACCGGTTCTAACCTCCAAGCCAGAAATCGGGTCAATGCAGCCATCGCACAGACAAACGCTATCCAGGAATAAACGTTGTCCGGGCGGTCTGAAACAAAACTTATTGTTTAGTTTTTAGGCGTTCAATCTTGTCTATGCCTGTCCTTTAACTGGGTGAGTGCCATTTTTGCCAGGGTGAACGAAAGGTTTAATAGGACCGAATTAAATGTTTTTACGAATAAAATGCTTTTATGCAATCCCGAAACCCTTTTCGATCCAATAGTTATGGTCCAAAAGTTAAGAGTTGCCAATGTGACCGAGAGCTTGCTGATGTCTAAAAGTACCTGAAAAGTCTTGGTTTCGAGTAAATATGTTTTAGGAGGTAATAAAAAGTATTGCACACGCTTATAAAAAATGTGATCACCAATATTTTGTAGTGTTCGTCCAACTTTAAAAAGTTAGCATGGTTCGTTTGTGTAATTTTGCTCAAATTTGCGCCAAATCAGTATTGATCAATTCAACCCACCTTCGGCTGTCATAGTTTTGAACATATTCCCACGGGGATATACTGCGCTGTCTTTGTTGACGCGCGTTCTCCTTGTACTCTTCTGTAAAAGTGGGGCACCCAATCGTGGTGGCCGCCTGGCGTTTGTGTTCCGCTATCTCATCCGCACTTAGTCCAGTCACATTGATCGTTGGCAATTGCTTGTCCCCCATTGGTTGTGTTCCCAACACCCTTGCCATCTCCCAGTACTCCACTAACGCTCCACTGTGGAAATATAAGTTTTAGTGTTGATTTTTGCCACTCTTTCTGCCGCACAAACGTATTAATTCTAAAATCAACACTATGAATTGTGACGTCAACACTATGAATTGTTACGTCACACAAGCCAAAGCGTCAATCTTGAAAACGCAGCCTTGTTAATAAAAACTATCAGTTAAATAAATGTGAACAGGATTAAACATTTAAATAACTTAATAGACTGTATCAGTATGGATTTTTGTACATCTTCGTCAATCCACTTCACTGCAACATATTGCAAGATAAATTGCAAGTATGCAGAAAAAATACAAAACTATGAGGTCTACAAAACATCTTGCTATACAAATTTATTACCAGTGGAAATTTTTTTTTCTGTATTTCCACTTCATAAGTGTTAAAAAATGGAAACAGTATCAATGCAGTATTATCTTGACATTCTGTTACACTCACCTTTTTGCTGTGCAGTAGGGCATCAGTTGGAACAAACAGACACAGGTCACAAATATACCTAAAATCAAACCTCTTGTCCACATTCTTTGTATTTTTACTTCTTTTTATCTTAAGATTGAGTTTTGACTTTCTGCAATCCCTTCTGTCTTTTATGTATAACAGAACGCTTCCGAAACCAAATGAAATAATTTTCACTATTACTCATAATCCGTGATTCCACCATTGCAGCGCACGTTTTGGAAACAAGAAACTACAAAAACAAACGTTTCTATTGTGTTTACATTTAAACTAGCATAAAATGACGTATTTAGCTATAGCGATAGCACTTTTTGCTTACTCTCACTAGATACAAGGGAGTTAAATCTTTGATTTGTTTGTTGCCTCCAGCAACAGTGTACGAATTGTGTCATCTGCATCACGTGATTGAAAGGGGGCATTTCGCCCCCTTACCATTGTTTTTATCACCCGTCACTTTCTCGCTAAACATTTCCGTGGATGTGCTGAGAAACACCAATCGTTTGTTTTTGTGCCAATTGCTTTCGCGATGGGATGTTGTTTTCCGGAATATTTGTTTCTCTTTCAATTGAATGGTCATCAGTATAATTACGTGTAATCCGTTTGGGTAATAACCGAAACGACAAACTAGTAATGGGATTTTGTCCGATAGGTCGATTTGTTGCGAAATTTTTTACAACGTAATGTGTCGACTCATCGAGGAAAACAAAATTTCATTTAAAACTGATACTGATGTTGTCACTAAATATTTGCTACGTTTCTTTGCGGTAAACTTTGTTTGACTGCTTTCACGATCGCAAATGCTGCTGGTATTAGATAGTTTTGTTTAATTTTTAAGTCAACCAGAGATGCTCCCTAATAATTTGGCCTAATAAGAGAACGTTGTAGCGACTAGCGACCCTAGCAAAACCTAAAAGACTTGACGACATTTTGTTTCCCTGAAAGCTATCAAACTTGAGCGTCCAATTTTTTGTTGTTGATGGAACACCTAACATTTACTATGTTTTATCTGTTCGCTAGTGGACAATAGTTTTTGTTGCATGATAATCGTTAAAATCGTCCAAGGAAGTTTTTATAATTGATCAAATTTTTGCCCATTTTTTGCAATGTTGCCCATTAGTAGCCTAACAATGAGAAAATGTGATGAAAATACGTCAAAATTGAGAGGATAAAAAACATGGTTAACAGTAATGGAAAGAGAATTTAAAATAAAATAATTTCCGGTTCACACCGACTTGGCTGATCTTAGTTTTGATTCGTTACATACAAAAGGTTGTCGACGAATTCTTATCACAAACTGTTACTAACTTGTGTACGATGACTTTTACCGCAATTTTTCATCCAGCTATTGTGATTTGTATTTATCCGACAGATGTTGATGAACTCCTTGGTGCAAGTTCTCCAGCAAAAAGCGGCATGCCAAGACGACGAGACAGATGAAGAGGACGAACAACAGGTGATTAACATAATGGGTATTGACATACTTCAAATTAGCCAATCTCTGTGCTACCTCCTAGTGATTGTGTACATGACCCCCCCCCCCCCCCCCCCCCCTTATAAAAATTTTGTGTTCATACATTATTACATTATGGAGAAATGAATTAAAACTCGCTATAGTTCAGGCCACTGCCTTGTGGATGAACACTAATTAGAACGTGTTGGACAAGATTCAAAACAATACTATTGTAAATGGTTTTGTTCTGCTCTTCTCTGTTTGTCACGTGTATTTTTTCAGTTTAATAACACCAATGACCATATTAGCAGTGATGCAATCCAGCATTATCTATTTCAAGATATTACTGTACCGGGAAATGTAGTGTTGAGTTGACAACTTTATGGTTGCTTGCAGATCGAGTGTCAGGTCAGTGCAGTTTATATTTCATGATCTGGTTCATGGATTTTTGGTAAGTAGGCTAGATAAAGCAGCAGTGCAAGACCACAAAACTATTTACCAGGCGAGTTTTACCACCGAGGTCTTAAATCTGTAAAAAGACAAAAGGTAGTTGTGGGAAAAGTTGTTCTTTGTACATTTAAAGTGATTAATTGTTCGTTTACATGACATCCTAAGCTTAAAGAATCAAGGCAGGTTTTTGTGTACTGTTACATTAACATGGTCTTTAACGAGGTATAGTATATTTTGTTGCAAAGAGTACGGTCGGGCTATAAGTTTATGTTCGTTACTTTGACATGATTGAAAAGATTTATTGTTAACCTGCTTTTAGTAAAGATCAATGTTGAGTTCAATGCTTCATTTGTACATAAATGAGCATCATAAATGCGTATATGTCCGATAACAAACTTAGAATTCGCACAAATGTTTTGCATTCAAATTTCGTGTTTGAAATTATATATTATTGTAGGCGGAATACGACGAGATGTTGGTCGAATATTGTGGTGAGATTTTTCCCACTCTGGCAGATAAACTGGGCGCAGCCTTTCTCCCTTACTTCATCTCATGTCTGCCCACCTTCCTCAACAAACTGGTAAGTGCATTAAAGTTATCTTATGGGTGATATGCTGTTGTAGCAATAAAACACATTCGTTCAACTAATGTTTGCGAAACATTTGTGTCAGCATTTATCATAAAGTTTAAACATTTTCTGTAGAAAGTCACCAATACTGTAGCTGAGCGTTCGTTCGGTGCTGGTACAATAGCTGAGGTCGTGGACAAGTTAGGAGATGGATCAAGTGTTCAAATACTTTCGCACATTGTTCCAAGACTAATTCCTCTCACAAGGTATAATCAATATCAATGTTTTTCCATCAGCTTGTCAAATCGTGTTTGATTTTGTTTTTTAAAGACACTGCAAATACTTTTTACTCAAAACTCTTCAAGATTGGATTACTAGAGTTTAAACAACTGTTATTTTAAGTAGTCTCATTAATTGTGTGTTGTTTTGGTATATAGGTCAAGATATTAACTATTTGTAATTCACAAAAACTACAACTAAGTGTCGAAGGTGTCCTACTCCTTGAATTATCTGTTTTCATTTTTGATCTGTTAAGTAAATGATTATGCGGAACGTTTGATTCTGGCAGCCTTACAACTTTCATCAGCAAATTAAATGAATTCTTGCAGGGATTCAGAAGCCGAAGTTCGGAACAACGCCATTTACGGTCTGGGCGTGGTATTGAAAAACGGAGGCAGCGCAGCGGTGGAACATTACCCGTCTGTGCTCGGTTGTATGTCGGCTGCACTGACACGTGAGAAGAATCGAAGGGTCACTGACAACATTCTGGGTGCGGTTTGTCGCATGATTGTCGCCAATCAGGAAGTCGTGCCTCTTGACCAGGTAAAAAAGCACCGTCGTGTTAAAGGTTATTTGCACGCCGTTCCATGTATAAGAACTTTACACAGTATTCGTTAGATATCAGAAATGGTCGATCTTTCGGTCGAGCATGTATTACAAAGCTACTGAGACAAACTAAAAATAATCCTGTTTTTTGTGTGAAAACGATATCAACTAAAAAAAAATTGTAATTTGTACGTTTTGTGTTATGACACTACAAACTTATCAATATTTTACAACGTAAAAAATAAATCATTCTTGTGTCAATTGTGACCAACTGTAATAGTTGTTTGCGCAAACGTGTTATAAAAAAGGCTTAGCCCAGTAAAACGAAGATTTCTATAACTGTGATGTGTATTAACTAAAACCTTGTTTCCTTATATATTAGGTTTTGCCGGTGTTATTATCAAAACTGCCCATTGTTGAAGATCACGCCGAAGATGCTACAGTCTACGGCTGCTTGGCACGACTTTTACGTCACCCACAAATCGGCAGTGACGTAGCCAACGTTACGCGCATCGTGGACATTTTTGCGCAGGTGTGCGCGAACACAGAGATCGAAAACGGTAAGTGTTGTGTCGTCGTTTGTCACAATAAATGATGTCAGAATTGAAATTCGAACCCACGAACAAAACTTTGTTTAATGTGTCTCGTGGATGTGGGTTTTTGGTCGCTGTTTGTTTCAATAAAGTGAGGATAGATGGTAACTCTAGTTCTGGTATGTTGGTTAAACACTTCTCTTTGGGTGGTACGAGGCATTTAAGACCAAATTTTAAAACCTGTCATAAATATTATCTCTACGGGTGGTTTGTAGACCGCTACGTGTCGGTAGCTAAATACCGTTGTATATTACAAACGGTTGCCGGTGTTTTGTCACGTGGAATGCAAAAATACCTGAAACAAATTGTGTAGAGTAATAACACAATGGTGTTTGCTAAATAAGTGTATGTTAAGCAAAGTCAAGAGAAATTTAATTTACTTATCATATTTTAACAGTTTATTGATTAGAAACTTGTTTTGTGTTTAGATGTTCGCACGTCAGTCGGTAGAGAGTTGCGCGAAATGGGATCACGTGATATGAAGGCGATGAACCGTATCTGCGAGGCGTTGGACCAGAACACGCGCGGAATTATCGAGCGTATTGTCTCTTCATAATAACATGCTCGTGAGAATGACTTTTTTCTTCGTCATGCATGTAGCGTTAAGGGGCTCCATACCGCTTGCATATATTACATTTAGCCACAATGTAAATCCATTGCTGGATAAACATGGGACTTACAATTGTACATGTAAACTTGAAACGGGTATTGCAATCTGTCAGTGGTAATACAAAAAGCTGTATTTGCCTTGTCGTTTTTCTAATGAGTATTATTTTCAACAGATTGACCACTGACTGCCATTTCAAGCTGGCCCATTAAAAAATCCTAGGCACTTAGTCATGTCCTGGCTATAAATGTTCAAATAGCAAAATAGCAAGAATATAATAGGCAATGTACAAAAATGTTATCATTGACCGCATTACATAGTTTATTTATTGTGCAAAATGTTATTCTTCTTGTACAAAGATGGTCTCTCCTAATTATTTATCTGTTTTTTGTTTTCTTATGATTTGTGCGTTGGACATTCTGTAAGTTAAATTCGTTTCTGTTGTTTTAGAGACGTCTCCATCGTGGTCATAAACAAACTTACAATTTTCTTGCACAAACAAGCATGACCATCCTTTCATGTAGCTTTTTTAACTAGGCGAGGACGTTCTATTGGGTTGTTTGTATTTCTCTATGACCGTGTTCATACAATATTACGTTTATTGTAAACCTGCACACAGCTAATGTACGGTATTGTGAAAAAATCTCTTACAACTCTTGTTACTAATATTTAACCTGAATTGCTTAAAAGACCGTGTACTTCACCCAGCGCGTTTGCTCGACTAAAAGTTCCAATCAATGCGTTGTGCATATACATGTTGCCTTTAATGGTTGGTGCTGTTCATATGTTGAAATAAACGGTTTATGCATGTTTTTGTGTCAATGCTGCGTGCTTTAACTCCCTGCCCTCGTCTACGCAGATAAAACTTTGTGCAATAGCGACACCTAGCGGTATAAATGTTCGTTGTATTGTTACCACAGGTTAACGAAAATCACGTCGATGGAGACTGTAGGTCAGGGGTTCTTAACCAGGGGCACGCGTGCCTTGTGTTACTTTATGCCAAAAAAACTTCACTTTGCTGGGAACACAGAATATACACGCGTGAATTGTCAATTACAACCTCCAACTTGTTATACAAACAGCTATCTATTAATTACAGGGTTTTGGCTGGACCGTTAAACGAATACTATCAGTTTGAAGAACTTCTACTCAAAGATCCGAAACTCATGGAAACAGTAGAAGTGGTGAACGTCACTAGCGATGACGTGGACTCTGTTGGTCGCGAAAAGAGATCGGTCCAAAGTAAAAGCTGCCCACGTTTCAATAAACGATATAAACGAAAAGCCAAAGATGTTAGACAACGAAGTTTGTCACCCTGGAAATTTGATGCGAGAAGGTAATGGTTAATATTTTTACAATCTTCTTTTGTGTAAAGTATGATTTTTTTCTGCCCAAAAGAGGTAGAAGATACGATTTTTTTCCTTTTAGTGCTGGTTTCAAACAAAATTAAAACCTAAAAAGTTAAGAAATGGTCACTTTCAACATTTCATTTTAGAAAACCAAGGTACATATCAAAAGCCCAGTGCCTTTGCGACGGCTGCATCGACTATGACACCGGAAGGGAAAACAAGAGTATGAGAAGTGTGCCAATGTATTTGCCCATGACGGTGGTAAAAGAGTATGGCAAACGCCGTCGCTGTATTGAAACAGTCCAGGTCCCATTTGCATGTACTTGTCAATTTCTAGGCATCGAACCTCCATCAAACAAAACTGCCCCTAAACCTGTTTGTTTTACGCGTCCAAAATCTAAACGCGGTCGAAAACGCAAAAGTAAAAACTGGCTGAGGTGGAAAAATGACTTTTCCTACAAAGATTTAAATTAAATGAATCAAAAGTTTTCGATTGTGTCTTGCTTTTACATTCGCCACTTTATACTCGCCATAACTGTTTCTTTTGTGTTAAGCTATTTTTCTTTTTACTGTGTATTTAATCGGACGATGTTATAAATAAAATAAAAGCGCCCAACTCTAATCTTTAAGCATGTGCCTGTAGCACGCTGAAAGCATCACGTCTGTTTTGATGTTCATTGTGTTGCCCTGTTGGTAAATATTCCATGACTCAAGAAATAGTCTTTTCCTGTAGTCGGGCTCACGGGCCACAACAGACGCTGCATTAAAATCAATACGGTGGCCTTGTGATACCGCGTGATTGGAAAGAGCCGACTTCTTCGCATCGCTGTTGGCAACATCCCGTTGATGTTCTTTTCGGCGGGTGTTGAGTGACCTTCCAGTCTTCCCGATATACATTTCCAATCACGCGTAATCACAAGGCCACTGGATGAAAGTTATAGAATTGCACTTTAAAGTCATATCTGGTAACTCTGGTTACAGCAGCACATAAAAATTACAGTTATGGACGATTTTAGGGACATTTTGAATTATGCTTCGCAACCTGCAGGACAGAAAAAGAACTTGGGAAACCCAAAATTACAAGAAAGAGTTTTATGCAAGAAGTAAAAAAAATCTCCCCAAAAAGCTTGTTTAGCAAAACGTGAACAAAACACGCTCCTGCTGAATTGACGTTAACACTATGAAATTGATGCGACGTAAACACTATGCAATAAAATTTCCAAGATAAAAAAAATCTGCTATAATAAAATTGCTGCGATTAATTTAGCACAAAAAATTGCGAAAAATTCAAAATGTTACACGCGTTAAAAAAACAAACATAGAGGACTACAATACGCAGGAATCAGGTATGGAAACGATTTACACCGCGTTCCAAACTTAACCGGAGTTTTATGAGGTTGCCTTGTGCAGTCAGTTTATTTTAATTTTGACTAACTAATGTTTTAAATTGTACTTTAGTTCGACTCATTAAAGGATCAACCGTTTTCAAAACATGAACGTGTGCTATAAGCATAGTAACGTGACAAGGAACAAAACGTCGCATGGAGTTATGGTTCAAACCCGGAAGAGCTACTAACGTAAGAACGCACAGTAACCAGGATTACTAATTTCCGGTAGAAGGCGCAAAGAGCATAAACAACTAGGTCTTTGTGTTGATTTTATTGTTATAATTATTATGAAACCTCAGACGACCTACCCGTGAGCATTTTTTACAATAGGCTACCCGGTTTCAACACCGGACCTACATGGCCTGTGCATTTCTCACATTTGTTTGACAACGAAAAATAAATTCTTAAAACACACTGCGGTCGTTCAAAAACCTAATTTAATCCAAGTCTAACTAGCTGTATTTCTTTAGATTTGAGGTAAGTTTATAGTTACTGAAGGGATGTAATGTATGACCACCCTCGAAAGTTTTCTGTACCAGAGCGTAGAAAAGAAAATCACCCAAAAGTCATACCCTGATATCACTGGTCGTTTGATTTTGATGGATTTATTTTCGCTATGCTTATACTAAGGTGCCCAATACTAAACTTTATAACACCGTTCTAAAAATAATTGGCGCACTGAATCAGCAGTCGGTAATATTTTTGACAAAAGTATTTTATTTGGAATTTCAAACTGACATAAGGATTTCCTTCGTAGAACGAACTTTATAAAGTTAACGAAGCAAATTATAAGCATATTGTTTTACGAAAACAATAATATTTCAGAGTCATCCACAATGTTGGGTGAACTTCTCGTGGTTGGAAACACGCAATGGCAGCCCAGGTTGACTTTGACTGGTACAGATGTGTAATCCATTGCTCGTACGTTGCGACTGAAGGGGATAGGTCTGCTGATCAGACTCTCAGTGTAGACAAAAGATGATGCCCCGTTTTCAACAAAGCATCCGCGACAGACGCAAGCTGTGTCCAGTATGTAACGGTTTTCCGGCGCTCTGTCCGGAAATATGCAAAGGTGTCTGATTTTTACAGAAGTGTGGTTGGACAAGAAAGTCCAAATAAGGAAATTATGCAAATAGTTCGCACGCTTAGGCAATGGCAAAAAGCACTTTGCACGATTTCCAGTTATTTTTGCATTTCCACAGTTTTGAAAGCGAACTGTAAACTATTTTGGTCATTTTGGAAACATTTAGGGAATTTCTCCTTGCAAAAAGTGTTTGGTGAAAAATTTTAATTTAAACTTAGCAGCAGCGGGGATAAACATATTGCAAAATATTTTTATTCGATTACGGAAAGGATTTCTTAAATCTGTTTTAGGTACAAATTCAACAGAAAAATGCTTTCAGAATTCATATTCAAGTGATATAGTTGTGTAAAGCAGTCAGGCTACTTTAGATTTCAAGCAATTACTGCAAAATGTACAAACATCAACAATTATTAACTTCTGTGTACCTTCGACTGTCGTAATTTTTCACATATCGACAGGGAGAAAGGGATCTGGCTCCCATAGACTGGTCCGTCCCTTGCAGTAGGTCCCGAAATATTCTAAGGCATTTCGAATCAACATTATGCATGGCATGTTGACCAGCAGTTTCATTATTTATTGTCTCGAGGCTGCTGCGAAAATCTGCATCCTTGTGAAGTTTTTCATCCAATTTCACATATTCGTCGAAATCAAGACTAAAAATAAATTGCTAATGTTTGTGTTTTGCTATCATAGTAGAACGTGTTGGGTACACGGCGTTCAACACTTAACGAGCTAGACTGTGCAGTCATTTGAGACTTAACCATGTTTTAAATCGTACTTTACCTCTCATCAAACGATTTCGAAACATGAACGGATATTTAATTAATTAACCCAGATAATTCTACAATGCATGTTTTGAAAGCGTACAAAGTCGTGTAGCCTAAAGCACTTAATTACAACACAGAATAAAAACACAATTGCAAAGCATAGCACTAGTAGCCTGTAAAATCAATCTTATTTAACTTACACTTGTCCGATGGAGAAGCCAACACCGGTGAACACTAACCAAGCCATAAAAACAAGACATTTCACCATACTCGAACTTGATATTTTGGCAGAAGTCAAAGTTGTTTGGTCTTGCAAACTAGTTTCTGATATTCAGATATGCTGTCTAGTCTTTTTGTACGACTGACGGAAGTCTAGGAAACTGAGTTCATTCCGGTAAGACTTGTTCCATGTTTTTTCAAGAGTTTGTCAATTGTGACACGCCCTGAGCGGCACGTTGCTCAAATAACGCGACGTAAAATGAGTAAGTTCGTCCACGTCGTGTCTGGAGTCACAGAAAGCGTGCAGGATAGAAAAAAACGCAAGTGCAATAATAGTTTAGTATTTTGCGTCGTTTTTTCGTCATATCCGCACGTAAATACCGATGGTGTCGAGTTAGAGAAACATACCTGTCCATTTACGGCAAACAAAGGTCATAAAGGTTGGAGCACAGCTTTCGCGTTTTTCTTCAATCGTATGAGAAAATTGGGAGTCATTACAATGCTCTAAGCACGATCGTGTTTACATTTCAAAACAAGACGTTAGATTTGACAATATGCCGTCATTATGTTCGTAAATTTCGCTAAACGGATATTTTTCTTGAAAAATACATATGTGAACACAATATTTTTAGTTACTAAAACCTCTTACAGCTGTATAACTAAATTTTTCGGTTTTGTTTAAATTGTTGCTTTCTTAATCTAAAGTGGTGGCGAAAGCGAATGATGCTTTTACATCTTTTTTGGTTGGCCTTAGCGTTGAGTTACGTCAGTACAGAATGTGCGACGTCACATGCAAACGTTAGTCACGCAAAATATGCAAAGACTGTACTTAAATAAGCAAGATAATTGCCAAAAACTATCAGTTAACAAAAATACAAGACAAATTGCACTTGCTTACATTGTTTCGCAATATCTATACGTCGTGGATTCACAGACTATATTTTGGTATTCATAATTTAGGTTTATTTTCAACAGTAATATTTTAAAGCTTCTAATAGTTAAACAACGTTTCAGAGTAAACATGGGTATGATATGTTGCAATCACATCATGATCGAAACAGTTAAATCGTGTTTAAATCGTGATTAATGACACAAAATGAATTTGACTCTCTGATGGTGCACTATGATGACTAGTTTATCAAACAATTAAAAAACGTCTGACCTGAAATCCCAATAAAAAATAAACTATAAAAGTACAGTTCGATATCGTGACGACTTGTAGACGTGGCAATAGAAAACAATTGCCGTAGCAATATATCATGTTTACAATGACATGTTCGCACATATTTGTTACAAGCAACCATTCAATAGGTTTAATCGGGAACAGTTTGGTGATCGTATATGTCACCTTATTAAAATGAAATGGGCCAAAGCAATCGGATGTGTAGTAAATCAACCACGACCTTTCGAAAAATCCAAAACAAAAGACCTGTTCTAAACTTCTAACCTGGAGATCCTGTCATCGTTTTGAGAAGGCAGCCACCACAGTGCGGCTCTTGAGTTGTAGTCGCAATGGTTATTATGATAATAAGACGCTGCGAATCATTCGTTATAATCTAACCGTAACCTACAAGCTTTTTGCTAGTTCTACCGTTCAGTCTCTTGACTTTTGCTAGTTCTACTGTTCAGTCACTTGACTTTTACTAGTTCTACCCTTCAGTCTCTAGAATGAGGACGTTGGTTTTCGACAACCTAAAGTTTAGGTTTGGGTCCTAAACCAAATAGAATAAAGTACCTTGCACTACACACAGTCAAAATAAACTAACTCATAAATTATAAGTATAATATGTAATTTAAACCACTACAGCACAACTTTAAACTGTCACAACTAACTACCACAAACAACAACCTTACTACACGTTTAGACAAAAACCTTAAAATTGAGACATATAGAAGATTTGCAGTTATGTCGTAACAATGATACAATGGCGCAACGGTTGCAACGGCGGGAAAAGTTTTTGTCATTGGGGAGCATTTTGGGGAATGTTTGACGTTATTGTACTTACCAAAGTCGTCGTTGATATTTATGTTGTGGCGGTTCATGATGGCTCATACAACCTGAATTTCAACTTGCAGTTTATTGAGTCTACTCAATTTGGCTCTGATAGTCGCATGTTTCTCAATTGCATTTACAAGTGCGTGTTTTGCAACCGCTCCAATCGACACCATCCAAAAAGGCTACTCAAACATATCCTAACATACTGTACTTGTGGGCTAACATAGTACCATGCTAAAGCCTAAACTTGTTTGCTGCCAAACATCCAACACATTTGGCAAGACGAACACAAAACGCCTTGTGTAGTTACAGCACACTTTGCCTGCGGAGTTACAAAGATGACTGACGATTGAACACAACACACACTTAGCAATCAATATCAACGCCCTGCCGCAGGTAGAGTGCTACATTTTTCCATACTTCAGGTCCATCGTTTTTGTTGAAAAATAGTTCATTCGTGCACAGAACGTTTGTCATTTTTTACACAGCAAGCATCATTGCAACATAGCTTTATGATAGTGTTAATGTATAGTTTGTTATTATTATTCGTTTGGGTAACTGACGTTTCTGTCCACTGCTGCATTTAAAACTTTCATTCATAATTTTTTGTGCATTCGACCTAAAACCACTTTAATGTAAATTCAGCAATAACATAAAGCCAACATATGTCCTCTTGCGTTAAACGGTTCACAAGAAAAAACTTTCGGTTGAATAGTTACAGATATACACGAATTTATGGTGCGTTTTTATTTGCAATTAAACTCAATAAAATCAAAAAGCATGCATTGTCAAAGCTCTTTTTTACCATTCCTTATCGACCAGAATCTGCAAAAAAACAAATAAATTTCAAGCAAAAATCTTTTCACGTCAAGCGCTGTAGGCCAGTGGTTCTCAAACTTTTGAAAAATGCGCCGCATTAATGAACTAATATTTTATTGCATGGCACGCTTTGTAGGTGAACATAACTTGTTAAAAATGGTTATTTTGCAACTTTATTGTGATGGCTAAGATTACTTTTATGGAAACCACAAAAACAATGAGCTTCAATACGTTGTCATGCATTTAGTAATCAAATGCTAAAACACCAGGAAATGTTTGAACTGATTAAATTTGCGGCACTTAAAAATCTATCGGGGTACACTAGTGTTTTGCACACCGTTTAAGAATCACTCATGCTGTATCGATGACATAGTTTCTTTCATGTTTTTATTGGCTGGAGTACTTCTGTAGTTAACAGAAGTTTCCATTGGGGCACGGTACCTGTTACATCTTATTTGCCAGTAATTGCCGATTTCTATTGATTTCCGCTTTTCTTCACTATATACAACTTGTTTTGTAGCCTAGTGCGTTGTGTGACGTAACAATCGACTACCAGATTTGTGTGATAACGCAACGTGGTTTAGTTCTTTTCGTTGCTGACTTCCGTGGAGCACGGTGCTGCGTCGGTTGTTGTAGAAAAGCTGTATATTGTCGTGTTGACGATTATTGGTGAGTCACTTTGTATATATGTGTTTAATGACTCAATATTGTGAATTACCATAATGAATGCTAACCTCTGTTGACTTGACCTAAAATGTCATTTCCCTTTTTTATAGTCGTACTGTACGTGTAGTTGGGTTCATTCAAGTTGCTAAAGTTGTAATTGTTTACGCAGCGTTCTTGTACGATACTCACGTGAAGCGTGACTTTCTACACTGTTGCTCTACATAGCTTGGTAAGCATTGTGTATGACGTCATAATGGCATATTGTGGTCTCATGTTTTATTGTGTATTTAGGCGTGTGCCAGTGATTTCTGGAATCGCCCATGTTATTTGTTTTCTTCCGGTTCCCATAACAGTTGGTGAGCTTAAAGTTACATTCCTACATTTAAAGCGCAGTGCTAATGCATGTCTTTGTAGAAACCGTTTCCTATTCGTTTCTATCGCCTCCCACCGTCCTCTTCATTCTTCATTGAAAGTGTTTGAATATAAGATCTACAAAACACCCTATCTGTGTGGACTGCTTGTTGGAGACCTTTAGGAATCGCGTTTCAATCCCCCCTCGTGTGACGTTCCGGGGCGCGTTCACGGGACGTTACATTACCTTTGGTTACATGTGGTTCCGTGCATGTTTTTTACATTGGTTCTATAGTGTTTATTTGTTTACCTAGAGTCAGTACCACCTTCTGTGTTTTAACCTGCCACGGAGATTTAGAACCACAAGGTACCAACCACAAGAACTCAGAAAACCAAACCTTTTAGGACTCGGCATTTCAAGGCAGTTTTACATCATTGTATTCAAGTGTTTTCAGATCGGTGGCAATGCGCCATGCACTAAATCGTTTAAAAGCTCATTTTTTACTTAAGTTATATGTCATAAAAAGCAATCTCAGGTGTTCATGCGCCGCATTCTTGACGTTTGGGAACCACTAGTCCAGGGCAGCGGCGTAGGCAGACGAAAGAGCTCCGTTCAGCTGAATTTATGCACCAAGTTAGAAATTATTAATATGAGCATTTTAGGCAGCTTTAAATAGTACATATATATATATATATGATATAAACCTGATTCTTTACACCAGTTATTTTAAAACAAAACAAGCAAGCAATTGGCGGCCGTTGGTGAAATACTATGCGGCCCCATAAGATTAAGAACTTTTTAATGCGGCCCTTGCACTGAAAAGTTTGCCCACCCCTGCACTAGTCTATAATACCAAGTCGACAATCTAACCTTAGCAATTCGGCTTTTTAGGCAGTGTTGTGGATGTTCCTATGCAATCTAACTTATGCAAAACCATGAAGTAATGCTGAATAAAATTTACCTCAATACTAAGCAATGCATTCTATCACAGCTTCCTTTTGTTGCAACTTGCTTGTCACAAGGCAATGATGAACATAAGAGAGGATTATTACTCACACTTGCTTGTCTTGCTGAGGGCACTTCTGAATTTATCAAAAACAAGTAAAACATGTTACATTATACTTGTTTGCATTTGCCAAAGCTGGTAAAATCTTTCTCAAAATTCCTTTCTATTGATAAGACTCAGTATTTTTAACGATTTATGTGGTTATTTGTGTTGGGATTCAGAATTTATAAGAACTTCAAAATATTTATTTGTGTATTTTCTAGTCATTTAAATTCATTTGTGGAGACAGTCTGTCGAGGTGCAACAGATCCTCATCCAAAAGTGAGAAACGCTGCAATGTTTGCCATGGGACAGTTTTCAGAGCATTTACAGGTAACTACCACAATAAAATAATGTGACAAAACAGTGTTTCACCATTTATATAAGCTGTGAATGTTGCAGTAAGTGAAACTTATTTGATAAAATGTTACCATGAAGCTTTTTTGCGATACCGTTTTCAAAGCTGATCCTGCAGAAAAATTTTCTCAACGTGTTTCTGTCTTTAATTTTAGCCGGACATAAGCAAGTATGCACCACAAGTCATGCCAATTCTTTTCTCACTCCTTGAACAACTCAGTGGTGGAGGCAAAGATTCAGGAATCACAAGGGCTTACTATGCTTTGGAAAATTTTGTTGAAGACCTAGGTACAAAGCAAAAAAATAAAAAGATTCAAAACCTCAACAGCTCTGGAATTTTTTGACCTTTTCATAGTCCTTAAACGATCTATAACGACATGCGTATAACGACATGTAACGCCTTATTTGCAAATAGTTGTTGGGGGTGCATGCTTTGAGGCGTCCCTGAAAGGATTAATTGAGTTTTCATAGTATTCTGTATTGCAGTAACTTTGAAAGACGATAATCTAATCTAAACATAAAGCATATCGCAGTAAGGTAAAATAATTTGTTGTCACGAAATAGTAATATTACCCCTATTTTTTTCTGGTCTGTCCGTGCATTCAAGGTCCTGCGCATTTTTTCCCGAAAAATAAGTTTATCTAGCATTTGGTAATAGGTAAACATACATAAGCAATAAACTTATTTATAACTTATAGCAACATAACCGTTAAAAAGTCAGTCAAGTAGTTTCATTTTGTTCCCTGTAACTGTAACAGAATCAGGCATTCTTCCGTACCTGGACCAACTCACGCAGAATCTTCTTGCATCACTTCGATCGTCAAATGATATTCACTCCAAGGAGTTGGCTGTAAGCGCCATCGGGGCAGTAGGTTAGTATTCGGTAAACATGGAAAATACGTATTTTGGCTTCAATGCTTTGTTATGTTTTTCAATTTGCGCGGGGACGAACAATAAATATGCCTAGAAAAAAAAACTCGAAGTTCCCCAATCAACTAAATTTATATTGGATTTTAATGTTGAATTTCATATAAACACATATGAATCCGTTTAATGGCATAGAGATTGCAAATCCTAATCGTAGCCGTTTATTACCAAAAAAAACATCTGGATTATCACATAACCCTGGTCATTGCATAAAAAGCTTGGGTTATGCATTTAGCCTAATTCGTTCGTAGTTTCCTATTTACAAAGAGTAAAACAGACTGAAATTTTGTTACGAGAGATATCTATGAAAGGACAGTAAGCGTTTAAGCCATAAATAAAAAACAATGGCGTATTAGAAGCACGAAGTAAAAAAAGGAAAATATGTGTAGAACTAAAATGCTAGAAAATGTTTAAATTTTGCTCTCGTAAATTACGCGGTCTTTACTTAAAGCAAATGCAGCAAAGGAGAACATACAGCCGTATCTTGGAGAGATTCTTCAACTTCTGCAGGAATGCCTTTCCACCATTCACACGCAAGCACTAGGTAAGTTACTCACTGGATCTCAGTGAGTGAAATAATCATTGAAGGTTGTTTAACAGTTTTGTGTTGCGCGTGTGTTTTGTATGAGTAACAGTGTGTCTAATTGTGCTGAAGAAAACTTTCGGATTATTGTTTTGTGTTATAGGTTGTTTTTTAGAGTTTTTATAAATCTATTTTTACACAAAATCGTTCCATTTTCTAAGAAAAATATGCTGCAAGCCAAAGTCTCCTGGATGTCGACATAAAGTTTCAACCCATAGTTTAAATCAGTGGTCTTCAACCTGTGGGTCGCGACCCCAAGTGGGGTCGCCAAAACTTTGTTCGGGGTCGCTATAAATTAAATTTATTGGCTTTTAAATTTAGCATAAAAAAGCATGCGTTTTTGTTCTAGTTCGCAACCTTTGCTTATGTTTTGCAGTACAGCTTGGTACCTCGTGTCACAATCTAATCATTGTGGTGCAATAATCTATGTAAAACTCTATGTAAACATAGTCCAACCCATTGTTACGCGATAGAGCCCCACGAGTGCCATATTGTGTCCAAAATAATGCAGCGGGTACTGGGAAAAATACATAAATTAACTGATTTCTACAAACTGGTGAGCTTTAACGCGAATTAGATTGGATAAATTAAAAAAATGGGGTCGCATGTTAATGCTAATTTAATTTTCTCATAAATTGGGGTCTCGGTTAAAAAAGGTTGAAGACCACTGGTTTAAATCAGTGGTCGGCAACCGCCGGTCCGCGGCCCGGTACCGGTCCGCGAGGAATTCGTTACCGGGCCGTTGAATTTTTTTAGGTTAAATGCTATAAAACGTTTTGCCCGTGTATCCCGGGCATGATAAACTAATTTAGGCGTTTTTATTGCTAAACATTTGTAGTTTTTTGAAGACCGGTCCGCGATAAAATTTTAGTTTCAAAAACGGTCCGCAGTGCAAAAAAGGTTGCCGACCGCTGGTTTAAATGATTGTTTCTTGAATTGAGGACTTTTTGCTTGTAGTTCCAGCTTGAAAATTAACAAACCTGTCAGAAAAAAAGGTGTGAAAGCTTAAAAAAAATTATCTTATGTTAAATGACATTCAACTTTTTGTACGATGTCTCCGAAACAGATTTATAACGATAAAAAGATGTTGTTTAAAAAAAATCCCACTTTCGTGTTTTAGACACTTTAGGAGTGCTGATGCGCACAGTAGGAAAATCAAACATGCAACTAGCTGAACATTGCCTGAAACTAAGTATGAATCTTGTCACAACCGACAACTCTGATCCGGACCTAAGGAGAGCAGCGTCAGTGCAATTTTTTGAGCTAATTTTTAGTTTAATCAATATTAGTTGTAAAAAACGGTTGCATATTGCTATCAATATTATGTTTGTTTTTTTCTAGACTGAAACAATAAAACTTTATAATAAACTTTTTTTTATTAAATGACTTTAAAATTTAATAAAATATCCGCTTCATTACCCTCTAACGCAGTGGTTCTCAACCTTTTGTGGACCGTGGCCCCCTAAAAATAACTTTTTGGCCTTGTGGCCCCCCTCAACTAACCCTGTAGGACCTGTGGCCCCCTTAAAAAAGGAAATGGCAAACTCGTGTTGGAATTTGGTACTAATTTCGGCTTTAAATAGGTCGAATAGAGTAAACAAGAATCCGTAATCGTGAAAAACCTCAATATAGGCAAATAGTGTGTGAAAAAGTCGATTAAATTAGGAATAAAGTTATTTGCAACACAAACTTGGTTGAGAACCACTGTTCTAACGCATAAACAGCTTGACTATAGCCCGAACTAGATCATGGTTAAAAAAATTGTAAACTTGTTCGTGTTTTCTTTTGTCCAGATTCGGTTTGTTTTCTGCCTTGGCCAGTATCGTAGGTGAAAACATGGCCCCATTTCTTGAAGTGATTGTCAAAAATCTCGTTTCATCTGCTCAATCGACGGACGGTGTTATTGTAAGTATGCGAAAGTCCCCGGTAGTATGATAATACTCTAAATATATTTCCTAATAGTGCAAGAAGACCCTCGGATAACCAATAGCACAATGTTGCAGTAATGTATACTTTAAAACAAAGAAGTACACCAGGAAGTTAATAAGCTTAGGAAACGATTTATTAAGTGTATTGTCAATTTCTTCAATTGCAGCAAATTTGCCCAAGTTCTAGATCCCAAACGGCTAAAACTCTTCAGACTCTTAAGTGTAAGAGAACCTATTTTTATTTATTAGGCCCATTTCTCTGAGGACAGTGACACTCCAGGGCAAGCTGATTTTTCGTTTCTGGACGATTCCACGGAAACTGACCTCGAAAACGGACAGGATGAAGACGATGATGGTAAGATATGTAGGCAGCGAATTATTTTTATCAGCAGTAAATTTTGAGACAATGATCCTAACTTAGTTTTGTATTTCGAGTCCAGTGGCTTCTATTTCAACCATTAACGCTCGCCGTTTAGCGCCAGTATGAGCAATGGACTTGCAGTATAGACGTCGTTTAAACTCCCTACTGTGGGTGGGTTCGCATAACACCTGTGGAACAGATAAGAGTCCTACGTAGAGACTTTCAAAAAAGGCAATTTTGACTTTCATTTTCTTGTCGTGCCTTTCCGATTTTAGATTGTTAACAAGAAAAGAAGTCTTGCCTAGCTGCAGCGATTAATGCGATCGGAAGCTAATCTAAGATTTTGTTTGTGTGTTGTACCTTAGATGCAGACCTCGTCGAAGCGTTCTCTGTTGAAAACTCGTACATGGACAAAAAGGCGGACGCCTGTGAAACGTTGGGCGATCTCGCTAAGTATTGTCCAAAGTCGTTTGCAGTGTATCTATGCGATTGTTTCAACGAGGTATTCTTTCAATTAACTGTTTCGTTATGTAATGTTTTCATTACCGCGCTAACCAGTTAAAACCGGTTCAAACAGGTTTTCAAGCAGATCGAATTCCCACATTCATGATGTGCGTAAATCTGCGATCGCTTCCTGTGGCCAGTTTACTGTCACTGCTTATCAGGAACAGAATATGAACTGTAGGTTGTTGTTTTGTATTCTGAATTGTCATCAATTTTGTTTTTCTGGAAATTTTCTGGTTTAAAAAAATCAAACACAAAAGTACACCACTTTAAGTTTTTTTTTTTTACTTGCACTAAAGATTTTTATAAATTCGGTTTTAGATTTAAGCTTGTAGAATATATATCACGGAAATGGGTACGTGGAGAATTAGGACAGATGTCTATGAAAAATCGACGTATAATTTAGCAACTAATCTGGTTGTGACATTTTTTTCAGATGCCAGTTTTCTCTTGCAACTGTTTCCACTCCTCTGCACGACAATCACCGACGACCCGGAGCGGCTTGTCGTCATGACAACCATCGCCACCACACAGGAGCTCGTCAGCGCCGCTGGTGTCAAAACGTTCGCGAATCAAGAACAGGATCTTCAGGTTAGAAGCAATTTAAGAATACTTGGTTGAATCACTTGTAAAGGTTATTTTGTAACACATAAGTTTGCTATATGAACTCTTGTTTTAATTTTTGTCTTCAAGATAATATTTATGGATTTTACCTTTAGTGAAACTATTATAGATATGTTTTTTTGTATTTATTACAATGAAGACTATTTGATTGGTATTTTGTTTTGATTCTTTATGTTCCTTTAACTCGCGTAGCTCATAGATGTGGTGTTTCAACACTACACATGTTTGGTATTATAATGTGATAATAATCCAGTTGTTGTTAAAATGTTGGGCGGAAAATGTATTCCTTGTACCCATGTTTCGACGTCCTTTAGCAATGAAAACTGAAAATATCAGCCAAATTGTGCTATACACTGCACGTTGCTTTTTAGAACGATAAACAAATAGCCTTTTTACTTTCCGCAACAGTTGTTCCATTCTGTTGCCTCCTAGAAAGGACAAAATACGGTTGTTCAGGTTTTATGACAAGCTGTATAGTGCAGGACCCTTGTTTATTGTCTGTCACAATGACGCCTGGTTGCCAAAATACATGTACGTGTAAGTGAGCTGGCTTGAGCGTGTGTCATAGTTGCCATCATAGCTAGTCTCTGTGACCGGTAGTAAATAATTCCATTTTCTTCTCGGTAACGTGGCAAACATTTTTTTATTGCTCCTTTTTTGGAAAAAACGCTTTGTTTGGCGTAAGTAAAGATTTGACAATGACGTTGATAAATGTTGTAATTGTCTGCAGGCGGTGCATGTTATTTTTTGTTTTAAAATGCCAATTCACCATTAGCTTTCCTTGCGTCCAAACTAACCACAAAAGGCAATACATGACAAACACACGTAGTTTCGAATTGAAAGGCAAGACTCAAAGATAAATTGCAATTTGAATTCTTGTAGTAAAATTAGCGTAGTATTTCCAGTCTGTGTTTTGTGCCCCGGCTGTGTTACGTTTGGTTACTAACGAATACAAAACTTGTTTATTAATCAAAACTATTCGACTTGTAGTACGGTGTATGAAATCATTGGGCACAAAAAATAACTCAAAAACAGGCGAAATGGTTTCTAGCAATTTATTTTTAATGAGATACATGCTCCTGAAATTTGGCTACAAGATTCGGAATTCTTTGCAAATTCTATGTTTTTCAAAACAAAGCGCATAATATCTACAGTAGAACAAAACAGTAGAATCTGTTCAAATGAATCTGTGGCCCATTGAAAATGTCTTGGTGGCCTAGTACTGGGCCATGGCCCATAGTTTGGGAACCACTGGTATATGGCAACCCGGTTGAATTGCTGATCCCGGGTGACATATACTTGTCAGAAAATATTGCCACTGTATTGAAATGTTGTGTGAAATCTATATCTTTTTCTTGTCCTTACATATACACACAAATAATTGTCCATACATAAATAGCTGTAATATCACAATTCGGCGAAACAAAAATATAATTAATTAACTTTGTAGCACTTTAAAATCACCAAAAACGGAAAAAGCAGTTCGTTTCAACAACACACGTTCCAAATCCAAATTTGACGCTCTTCGAGTAGAAATTAAGAAGTCAAAAGCAACTTGTCGTTTGATAATCCGTATCTAGACGGCCGGTAGCCTGTAGGAAACACACAATGGCATCCAACCCTCACTAACACTGTTCGTTTTTCACCGTTCATCATAGTCACTGTTCGTTGCATTTTCAACGGCCTACTTTCCAACTGCTCGGTGTAAATATATTTCGGATTTTCACCACTGCCGATTTTTGCCATGCAGCCCCGGCATAAACATTCCACGTCTACAATGTCACGATCGTCATCGGACCTGAAGCAATGTTGATGGTTTAATGATTCAATATTAAATTGTTGCAATACTGCTCCGTTATTTTACATGTATGATTTGGTTAGCGGCAAACATTTTTATTTATTTTAGAACGATTGATGGTGTGCTATAACATTTGCGCGTTTTTGGATGAATTTGACATGTTTTCTTTTTTGGTATCCAGTCTACAGGAATGATGTGCCGAAAGAAATCAAGGAAATTGTTGTTAGAAAGTTAAAATAAGGATTTTATTTTTAACACGCTGCAGTTTACATGGAAACTGGTTGTATTACAATATACCGTGAACAATAAGTTTGGTTTTGTGTATTGCTTTATATTTTGGTATTAACCTTTTATTAGCCATATGATTTCATCAAGAACTATCTTCGATCTAGTAATTTTGCCAGTCAAACGAACCTTCGGCTGTCATAGTTTTTCACGTATTTCCACGGTGACATTACGCGGTTACAAAGACCGTCGTATGTTTTCTTTTCCAACATCTCCACATGCTTCAAACACTTTTTCTTGTCCGGTGAAACATGATCCATATTCCCTGTTTGATTCTGAAAAGTCTCCATGTTGTTTAGTATCGCTTTATTTTCTCGCATCGCCTTTTCTCGGGTCCAGTATTCTTCCGTATTGATGCTAAAGGTTGTGGAAAGATATGAGCTTATATGCCGTTTGTTTCCATATACGCCAAAGTACGGTTAACCATGTTAAAAAAGAATTCTTTATTTAAACAGCTCAAACAATTTTAATGCACCCCCGTTATAAAATATGACGTTTGTTATAATGTACCAGAATTAAAAAATAGTTACTAAACTTTTTTTTCTTATAGTTAGAGTAGTTAGAATGACAACCTGCAAAACCTGTTCTACAAAATAACCACAACAATTATTTTTATTTAATAATTAGTATTATGTTTGGAAAGCAGATTGTCGACAAAAAACGTTACACCATTTGGATTTAGCAATATTTTAACGTACCTTTCAAAACTACAGGCGTCCACCTGCATAAAATCTGGTTTAACTGCGACCAAAATCACCAGAACAATAATCAGCTTAAACATTTCTCTTCTTTGGTAATTTTTTAATGTCTTCTTTAAACGTTTCTGTACGTTGCCAACTACTGTAAACTGTTACAATACTTTTTAGCATAATTCTTCCCTTTTTATCCTGCCCATCAGAAACTAAACTTCTTTCCTGCAGCGGAAACCACTCATTTTTAGCCGTACATGAATGTATTTTAGGTATCTGCCAGCAAGGCCATGCGCAGGCCACTCAATCATAGCAAATGAGTCAAATCACCAATCTTCTTTATGTTGGTTACGTAACCAAAAAACCGTTACACTAGTCATTGAACCTCTACACTAGTGGTGGACGTTTTCATTGATTTTGCACACCCTTAGTTTTAAATTGCGTAGTTATTCCGCGAAGGCCGGATGCTGTTTAAGCTATTTTGTATTGAGCGTTGTTCACATGGTTGCGCCGGTTTCAGTGCGACGTCATACAATCAGGTTTTTCTGAATGAAATTTAATTAGGGTAATTCCTTTTCTACACAAGAAACTATTTGCTTTAGTCCCGAAAATAAAGTTGAGTTGAGTTGAGTTTATTTCGCTCGGTGAAAGTATTGTTTTAAGTGGTTGCTTTCAAAAGTTGGATTTTAGGGAAATTTTCGGTGCAACTTTTATCCCTTATTTGACATCTTGTTTTAGAACCACCGTTCATTTGTTGCTTTTGAGAAACTGTTTGTCTATGATGGACAATATTTGGTTGTTTAAAATCTTTATATTTAATAAGCTTGCTGAAAGTGATACGTTTTTTTAAGTTGCTACAAGTATCACTTTGAGATTTCGTTGCGTGGTCCGCATTTAACAATTAGCTCATTTTGCAACAGAATTTACAGACTTGTTTATCGTCGTAACGGATTTTCAACGCTTTGTCTCTAGAATGTAGGACGGATGTAAAAAATCCTTTTTGCCGTGGGGTGTCGCTGTGAATTTTAATAGTTGGAATGTTTTTTTTCTGTTTGATCGCGGTTGACAACCATATCGCGAGGTCGTAACAGTTTTTTTACAGAATAAAAAAGTCCTTAACCATGACCAGAGATTAAAAGGACATTTTGAAATCAATAATCTGTTAGAGGCGTAGGATACAAAAAATTTAAAGAAATTTTGTTCTGTAATTTAATCGCTTAAAATTACTTGAAATGTGTCTTTAATAGTTGTCCTTTGTTTAGACTTTGTTTTGCAATACGCAAGCTCGGTGAAAACTTACGCGCTGCAAAAGTGAAGTGTATACTCAAGTTTACCCGTTTGTGAGATTAGATTTTGTGGTATTCTTTGGTTGAAAGTTTATTTTCAAGTCCCTAGTTTTAAATAGAACCAATATAATAAGTATTTATTTTTAAAATGCCAATGCCAAAACGGAAAACACGTTTCCTTTCCGACCGAGACCGATACCGTTATTTTTATTGTCATGTCATATTCGCTGTGCCTAAAATACCGCTGAGTCAGCATTCAATACAAGGAGCGTGCAACGTCATTTGCGTAACGACGCATTTTCGTGACCATTGTATTGACACGACGCACTAAAAGCAAGGGCGAAAAAGTACAGTCTATTTATGTGCCAAATAAAAATAGAAAATATAGTTAAATTTGATCTGGCATGTTTTGATGATCGTTTATGATGTTTCTTTAAGAGTAAAGAAGAGTACTATTACGTAATATTTGGAAAGTTTATTAGTGCATATTTTTGTTGGAAAGTTTAGGGCATAAGTGATTTTATAATCCCAGTTGCCCCTTTAGGTCTATTAGAAATTTCTTTTTTATTCCAAAAATGTAATATAAAGCAGAAAACATAGATATCTGATATCAGTTGAATCGGGTTTGGATTTTGTTTAGAAAAAACAATTTGCTTGTGGTCATGCTGCGACATGTAGATTTTTTTTCATTTTTCAACATTTTATGACTTGCAGTCAGTTGGCTAAACTTTTGATTGTGTGTGCATACTTAACCTGAAATGGGACATATGAACTGGCAAATACAAAATCACAACCTTACTGCTTGCATCAAAAAGTATTTAAAAACAGGTATATGCGTATCACCAGTCACTCTTCCGTGTGATTAAATAAAAGGAGGTTTCCATCGTGGTTTTTGCTTTCCGCCATCACTTACAACTTTCGACCGGCGTTCGAATTTCTCATTTCGTTATTGATGTGTTACGCAAACTTTTTGTATTAAATTTACTTGCCCTCAACTTGAACGTACTTTTATGGTTTCTGCATTCCCGGATTTTTGCGACTTAAAAAGTAGAATTGAATTGATGCTCTTTGCGCCAGAACGCATAATGAGATAGATCAGTGGTTCCCAGTCAAGCGCAGTAATACCTCCCAACGAAGGTATTTCAAAACCGGATGGAAAAATTTCCTATATTTTGTACATGTGGTTTGAAAATAGACACTTTAGCTCTGGAAATATGACCTGTGAAGTTGATAAAGAACCCAATTTTAAATGATGTTTGTATGGTTTTGAATCTACTATGTAGTGTATTGGGGAGGAATAATTGACGTGATAAGTCAGCATTTTGTCGATAAAGGTTGGAAACCAGATAAATTATTATAGATGTACGATCTCCATGGTCACTGCGTTTTTAAAAACATTCGTAATTCTAAAAGTATACAAGATCGTCATGTTTTACTTAAATATTTGTTTGTCTGTTAGTTACCATATTTTGCATCAGCGTCATTTTTGACCCTACAATGTAATACTTGCCTTAGAGATCGTCACCTTTATTGGTTTTGTATTGTTTTTGCAATCGGTTTTTATCTAATCGTCTGTTCTGCTGTCGTGATTTCTTGAAAAACTTTGCCTGTGTCTGAATGTTGCATATTTGCACAAACGATTCACTGTTGTCTTTTACGACTTTTACATTAGCAACAGATTTTTAAGCAATCAACGGAAGTAAAAGTGAAGTCAACGGTCAACAGAGAGCAGTCGAAACTCGAAAATAAACAACTCTTTTATTTGAGAGCAAATACAGAGAAATAAACACGTTGCGATGTAAAATGTGTCAACTTATGCAAGGTTTAGGCCAAGAATCAGTTTTGATGTTTGGGATCAAACAACAGCTTTAGGAGCAGTTTTCGTTAATTGAGGTTCGGTGACTGGAAATTGACAAGTGCATGCAAAAGGAACTTGAATCGTTTCAATACAATGACTGCATCTACCATACATGTTTTCCATCGTAACGGGCAAAAACATTGGCACACTTCTCATATTTTTGTTTTCCATTCCAGTTTCAATGTCGATGCAGCCGTCGCAAAGGCACTGGGCTTTTGCTATGTACTTTTTTCGTCTAAAAATGTTGATAAATGGTCAGTCGATTAGACGTTTCAGTTTTTTGTCAAAACACCACCGTGGAACGAATATGTTATGTACAGAAGAAGGTTGTAAAATATTACCTATTACAGTGGTTCTTAACCTTTTTTGGTGAAGTTTCCCACTAAAATCGATCGTCAAGTTCAAATTTCCCCACTGTCATTTTTATGATGATGCTTTGTGCCGTACGTTAACAATAATGCTCTTTATTTAATTAAATATGTTTGACTTTGTGACTAAACAATTAGATTTTATTTTCCTATTACTCACCTTCTTGCATCATAATCGAGCACAAAATTCCACGGTGATAGACTGCGTTCTTTCAGGAACCTTGCATTTTCTTTGTAACTTTCAGTAAAAACTGGGCAGCTTTGAATTTTGACTGATCTCTTTCCACGACTTGAAGTCTCCACGTCATCGCTAGTGACGTTGACCACTTCCAATGTGTCCATGAGTTTTGGATCCTTGAGTAGAAGTTCTTCAAACTGATAATATTCTTCCAACAGTCCATCAGCCAAAGCTCTATAATTACAACGTTTGCGCCCATTAGGACAAAAGTGTTAGCGAGAGAAAAAAATGCCCTTAAGGGATTATGTTGACAAAATTGGTCGCCTTGCATAAAAATGGCAAATAATTACAATCGGTCATTTTGTGATTATGCCTAAAGTTTCTGAATATACTTCAGATCGGCAATATGTTCATAACAATACAGTATTATAATATACGTGCAAATATTCTCACGTTTCTTTACTGAATGGATGAACTTCAATTCCATTCGTCAACCCCACTATAAAAATCATAATCGTCTTCAAGATCAACTTCATGTTTTGAATACTTGGAGCTGTCTGTGGTGAAACTTTATTTGCGAACGTTATTGTTGGTGCCAGTTTATATCGCTTGAAGTAGGAAGTAGGAAGAAGGAAGAAATAGAATTACGCACGTTTTTCGCAAAGGCCGGGTGCTGTTTAAGCTATTTTGTATTGACCATTGTTCACATGGTTGCGCCGGTGTCAGTGCGACGTCATAAAGTCAGATTTTTCCCATTGAAATTTGATTTGGGTAATACCATTTTCATGCAAGAAACTGTTTGTTTTAGTCCCGAAAACAAAGTATTCTTTTAACTGGTTGCTTTTGACGATTAAACTGTATTGACAAATTTCAGGAAAACTTTTTGGAGGACAGTTTCTTTGACATGCCTGCTTCCACGAAACTATTTGGCTATGATGGAAAATATTTGATTGTTTTAAAATCTTCAGTTCCAACAAGCTTGCTAAAAACACCACGTTTTTTCAGTTGCTACAAAGTTTCGTTGTCCGCATTTACCAATAGGCTAATTTCGCAACAGAATCTATGGATTTAGTTTTCGTCATGATGCATTTTCGAAACTTAGCTTAAATTGTTAAAGAAGTTAAAAACACTTTTGGCCGTTGGATGTCGCTGTTAATTTGTATGGTTTCGAGGTGTTTCGGTAGGGAATAATGGTTTTATAAGCTTTACTATTTCTTTTTTAATCAAAGTTAAAATTTCATAAGCATCATCACAGTTCCTTTGTTGAACGGTTAAGTAAACAGCAATGACACCTAAAAACATTGGGTTATCGAGTCAAGTGTTCTGTTCTCTGAATTTTGAATAATCTTTTATGATACTTCAGACTAGGCTGTCGCAACCCATCAGTTAATTGAAAAATTCCAGCTAAAATTGCTTAACCTACATTTTAGTTTGTTGGCAACAGTCTTAACGCTTAAGACACTAAAGCAGATGTATAAAATTCGGTTGAAACATAGTAAAAATATTTGTTGGTGCGTATAATTTGGAAAAGGCAAAAACAATAATAACAACAATATTGTAATCCACATGTTGTATAAAAAACATTCTACTGCTTGGTAGATTTAAGATTCCGTGTTTTGCACAACACAGTGGCAGCCAAATTGTACGTTGATTTCCGACATTTCGTATTGGCCAGTAGCATTGAGCACACTAACGTTTCTGGGTAGTTTTAATCCGACGCTTTTTAAACCGGTTCTAACCTCCAAGCCAGAAATCGGGTCAATGCAGCCATCGCACAGACAAACGCTATCCAGGAATAAACGTTGTCCGGGCGGTCTGAAACAAAACTTATTGTTTAGTTTTTAGGCGTTCAATCTTGTCTATGCCTGTCCTTTAACTGGGTGAGTGCCATTTTTGCCAGGGTGAGCGAAAGGTTTAATAGGACCGAATTAAATGTTTTTACGAATAAAATGCTTTTATGCAATCCCGAAACCCTTTTCGATCCAATAGTTATGGTCCAAAAGTTAAGAGTTGCCAATGTGACCGAGAGCTTGCTGATGTCTAAAAAGTACCTGAAAAATCTTGGTTTCGAGTAAATATGTTTTGGGAGGTAATAAAAAGTATTGCACATGCTTATAAAAAATGTGATCAACAATATTTTGTAGTGTTCGTCCAACTTTAAAAAGTTAGCATGGTTCGTTTGTGTAATTTTGCACAAATTTGCGCCAAAACAGTATTGATCAATTCAACCCACCTTCGGCTGTCATAGTTTTGAACATACTTCCACGGGGATATACTGCGCTGTCTTTGTTGACGCGCGTTCTCCTTGTACTCTTCTGTAAAAGTGGGGCACCCAATCGTGGTGGCCGCCTGGCGTTTGTGTTCCACTATCTCATCCGCACTTAGTCCAGTCACATTGATCGTTGGCAATTGCTTGTCCCCCATTGGTTGTGTTCCCAACACCCTTGCCATCTCCCAGTACTCCACTAACGCTCCACTGTGGAAATATAAGTTTTAGTGTTGGTTTTTGCCACTCTTTCTCTCTCTTTCTGCCGCACAAACGTATTAATTCTAAAATCAACACTATGAATTGTTACGTCACACAAGCCCAAGCGTCAATCTTGAAAACGCAGCCTTGTTAATAAAAACTATCAGTTAAATAAATGTGAACAGGATTAAACATTTAAATAACTTAATAGACTGTATCAGTATGGATTTTTGTACATCTTCGTCAATCCACTTCACTGCAACATATTGCAAAATAAATTGCAAGTATGCAGAAAAAATACAAAACTATGAGGTCTACAAAACATCTTGCTATACAAATTTATTGCCAGTGGAAATTTTTTTTCTGTATTTCCACTTCATAAGTGTTAAAAAATGGAAACAGTATCAATGCAGTATTATCTTGACATTCTGTTACACTCACCTTTTTGCTGTGCAGTAGGGCATCAGTTGAAACAAACAGACACAGGTCACAAATATACCTAAAATCAAACCTCTTGTCCACATTCTTTGTATTTTTAATTCTTTTTATCTTAAGATTGAGTTTTGACTTTCTGCAATCCCTTCTGTCTTTTATGTATAACAGAACGCTTCCGAAACCAAATGAAATAATTTTCACTATTACTCATAATCCGTGATTCCACCATTGCAGCGCACGTTTTGGAAACAAGAAACTACAAAAACAAAAGTTTCTATTGTGTTTACATTTAAACTAGCATAAAATGACGTATTTAGCTATAGCGATAGCACTTTTTGCTTACTCTCACTAGATACAAGGGAGTTAAATCTTTGATTTGTTTGTTGCCTCCAGCAACAGTGTACGAATTGTGTCATCTGCATCACGTGATTGAAAGGGGGCATTTCGCCCCCTTACCATTGTTTTTATCACCCGTCACTTTCTCGCTAAACATTTCCGTGGATGTGCTGAGAAACACCAATCGTTTGTTTTTGTGCCAATTGCTTTCGCGATGGGATGTTGTTTTCCGGAATATTTGTTTCTCTTTTAATTGAATGGTCATCAGTATAATTACGTGTAATCCGTTTGGGTAATAACCGAAACGACAAACTAGTAATGGGATTTTGTCCGATAGGTCGATTTGTTGCGAAATTTTTTACAACGTAATGTGTCGACTCATCGAGGAAAACAAAATTTCATTTAAAACTGATACTGATGTTGTCACTAAATATTTGCTACGTTTCTTTGCGGTAAAATTTGTTTGACTGCTTTCACGATCGCAAATGCTGCTGGTATTAGATAGTTTTGTTTAATTTTTAAGTCAACCAGAGATGCTCCCTAATAATTTGGCCTAATAAGAAAACGTTGTAGCGACTAGCGACCCTAGCAAAACCTAAAAGACTTGACGACATTTTGTTTCCCTCAAAGCTATCAAACTTGAGCGTCCAATTTTTTGTTGTTGATGGAACACCTTACATTTATTATGTTTTATCTGTTCGCTAGTGGACAATAGTTTTTGTTGCATGATAATCGTTAAAATCGTCCAAGGAAGTTTTTATAATTGATCAAATTTTTGCCCATTAGTAGCCTAACAATGAGAAAATGTGATGAAAATACGTCAAAATTGAGAGGATAAAAAACATGGTTAACAGTAATGGAAAGAGAATTTAAAATAAAATAATTTCCGGTTCACACCGACTTGGCTGATCTTAGTTTTGATCCGTTACATACAAAAGGTTGTCGACGAATTCCTATCACAAACTGTTACTAACTTGTGTACGATGACTTTTACCGCAATTTTTCATCCAGCTATTGTAATTTGTATTTACCCGGCAGATGTTGATGAACTCCTTGGTGCAAGTTCTCCAGCAAAAAGCGGCATGCCAAGACGACGAGACAGATGAAGAGGACGAACAACAGGTGATTAACATAATGGGTATTGACATACTTCAAATTAGCTGATCTCTGTGCTACCTCCTAGTGATTGTGTACATGACTCCCCCCCTTATAAAAATTTTGTGTTCATACATTATGGAGAAATGAATTAAAACTCGCTATAGTTCAGGCCACTGCCTTGTGGATGAACACTAATTAGAACGTGTTGGACAAGATTCAAAACTTAATACTATTGTAAATGGTTTTGTTCTGCTCTTCTCTGTTTGTCACGTGTATTTTTCAGTTTAATAACACCAATGACCATATTAGCAGTGATGCAATCCAGCATTATCTATTTCAAGATATTACGGTACCGGGAAATGTAGTGTTGAGTTGACAACTTTATGGTTGCTTGCAGATCGAGTGTCAGGTCAGTGCAGTTTATATTTTATGATCTGGTTCATGGATTTTTGGTAAGTAGGCTAGATAAAGCAGCAGTGCAAGACCACAAAACTATTTACCAGGCGAGTTTTACCACCGAGGTCTTAAATCTGTAAAAAGACAAAAGTTAGTTGTGAGAAAAGTTGTTCTTTGTACATTTAAAGTGATTAATTGTTCGTTTACATGACATCCTAAGCTTAAAGAATCAAGGCATGTTTTTGTGTACTGTTACTGTTTTTAACGAGGTATAGTATATTTTGTTGTAAATAAATATTACAGTCGGACTATAAGTTTATGTTCATTACTTTGACGTAATTGAAAAGATTTATTGTTAACCTGCTTTTAGTAATGATCAATGTTGAGTTCAATGCTTCATTTGTACATAAATGAGCATCATAAATGCGTATATGTCCGAAAACAAACTTAGAATTCGCACAAATGTTTTGCATTCAAATTTCGTGTCTGAAATTATATATTATTGTAGGCGGAATACGACGAGATGTTGGTCGAATATTGTGGTGAGATTTTTCCTACTCTGGCAGATAAACTGGGCGCAGCCTTTCTTCCATACTTCATCTCATGTCTTCCCACTTTCCTCAACAAACTGGTAAGTGCATTAAAGTTATCTTATGGGTGATATGCTGTTGTAGCAATAAAACACATTCGTTCAACTAATGTTTGCGAAACATTTGTGTCAGCATTTATCATAAAGTTTAAACATTTTCTGTAGAAAGTCACCAATACTGTAGCTGAGCGTTCGTTCGGTGCTGGGACAATAGCTGAGGTCGTGGACAAGTTAGGAGATGGATCAAGTGTTCAAATACTTTCGCACATTGTTCCAAGACTAATTCCTCTCACAAGGTATAATCAATATCAATGTTTCTCCATCAGCTTGTCAAATCGTGTTTGATTTTGTTTTTTAAAGACACTGCAAATACTTTTTACTCAAAACTCTTCAAGATTGGATTACTAGAGTTTAAACAACTGTTATTTTAAGTAGTCTCATTAATTGTGTGTTGTTTTGGTATATAGGTCAAGATATTAACTATTTGTAATTCACAAAAACTACAACTAAGTGTCGAAGGTGTCCTACTCCTTGAATTATCTGTTTTTATTTTTGATCTGTTAAGTAAATGATTATGCGGAACGTTTGGTTCTGGCAGCCTTACAACTTTCATAAGCAAATTGAATGAATCCTTGCAGGGATTCAGAAGCCGAAGTTCGGAACAACACCATTTACGGTCTGGGCTTGGTATTGAAAAACGGAGGCAGCGCAGCGGTGGAACATTACCCGTCAGTGCTCGGTTGTATGTCGGCTGCACTGACACGTGAGAAGAATCGAAGGGTCACTGACAACATTCTGGGTGCGGTTTGTCGCATGATTGTCGCCAATCAGGAAGTCGTGCCTCTTGACCAGGTAAAAAAGCACCGTCGTGTTAAAGGTTATTTGCACGCCGTTCCATGTATAAGAACTTTACGCAGTAGTCTTTAGCTATCAGAAATGGTCGATCTTTCGGTCGAGCATGTATTACAAAGCTACTGAGACAAACTAAAAATAATCCTGTTTTTTGTGTGAAAACGATATCAACTAAAAAAAAAATTGTAATTTGTACGTTTTGTGTTATGACACTACAAACTTATAAATATTTTACAACGTAAAAAATAAATCATTCTTGTGTCAATTGTGACCAACTGTAATAGTTGTTTGCGCAAACCCTTTCTAAAAAAGGCTTAGCCCAGTAAAGCGAAGATTTCTATAAGTGTGATGTGTATTAACTAAAACCTTGTTTCGTATCTATTAGGTTTTGCCGGTGTTATTATCAAAACTGCCCATTGTGGAAGATCATGCCGAAGATGCTACAGTCTATGGCTGCCTGGCACGACTTCTACGTCATCCACAAATCGGCAGTGACGTAGCCAACGTTACGCGCATCGTGGACATTTTTGCGCAGGTGTGCGCGAACGTAGAGATCGAAAACGGTAAGTGTTGTGTCGCTGTTTCTCATAATAAATTATGTCAGAAGTGCAATTCGAACCCACGATCAAAACTTTGTTTAATGTGTCTTGTGGATGTGGGTTTTTGGTCGCTGTTTGTTTCAATAAAGTGAGGATAGATGGTAACTCTAGTTCTGGTATGTTAGTTAAACACTTCTCTTTGGGTGGTGCGAGGCATTTAAGACCAAATTTTGAAACCTGTCATAAATATTATCTCTACGGGTGGTTTGTAGAGCGCCATGTGTCGGTAGCTAAATACCGTTGTATAACGGTTGCCGGTGTTTTGTCATGTGTAATGCAAAAGTACCTGAAACAAATTGTGTAGAGTAATAACACAATGGTTTTTGCCAAATAAGTGTATGTTAAGTAAGGTCAAGAGAAATTTACTTATCATATTTTAACATTTTGTTGATTAGAAACTTGTTTTGTGTTTAGATGTTCGCACGTCAGTCGGTAGAGAGTTGCGCGAAATGGGATCACGTGATATGAAGGCGATGAACCGTATCTGCGAGGCGTTGGACCAGAACACGCGCGGGATTATTGAGCGTATTGTCTCTTCATAATAACATGCTCCTGAATGACTTTTTTTCGTCATGCATGTAGCTTTAAAGGGCTCCATTCCGCTTGCATATACTACATTTAGCCACAATGTAAATCAGTGGTTCCCAACCTTTCGTGGACCATGGCCCCCTTAACGTAACTTTTTGGCCTCGTGGCCCCTTCAAGTTACCATGTAGGACCTGTGGCCCCCTTAAAATGTACATAGCAATCTCGCGTTGGAATGCGGTATTAATTTTGGCCTTAAACAGGTCTAAAAGAGTAAATGAGTGTGATAAACCGCACTATAAACAAATAGTATGTGAAATAGTCCATTAAATTCGGGAATACAGTTAAAGTGAAAATGACTTTTGGTGGGTGTTTCTTGTGAATGTACGCCCGTGGCCCCCCGGAACACAGCTCGTGCCCCCCTGGGGGGGCCATGGGCCCTGGTTGGGAACCACTGAAGTAAATCCATTGCTGGATAAACATAGGAACTTACAATTGTACATGTAAACTTGAAACGGGTATTGCAATCTGTCAGTGGCAATACAAGAAGCTGTATTTGCCTTGTCGTTTTTCTGATGAGTATTATTTTCAACAGCTTGACTACTGACCGCCATTTGAAGCTAGCTCTTTAAAAAATCCTAGGCACTTGGTCTAGTTCTGGCTCTTAGTGCTCGAAAGCAAAAATGCAAAAATATAATAGGCAATGTACAAAAATAGTATCGTTGACCGTATTACATATTTTATTTATTGTGCAAAATGGTATTCTTGTTGTACAGAGATGGTCTCTCTTAACTATTTATCTGTTTTTTGTTTTGTTTTTTCTTATGATTTGTGCGTTGGACTGCCGCGTTTAGGCATTCTGTAAGTTAAATTCGCTTCTGTTGTTTTAGAGACGTCTTGGCTCCATCGTGGTCATAAACAAACTTACAATTTTCTTGCACAAACAAGCATGACCATCATTTCATGTAGCTTTTTTAACTAGGCGAGTACGTTCTATTGGGTTGTTTGTATATTCTATATAACCGTGTTCATACAATATTACGTTTATTGTAAACCTGCACACAGCTAATGTACGGTATTGTGAAAAAATCTCTTACAACTCTTCTCACTAATATTTAACCTGAACTGTTTAAAAGACCGTGTACTTCACCCAGCGCGTTTGCTCGACTAAAAGTTCCAATCAATGCGTTGTGCATATACATGTTGCCTTTAATGGCTGGTGCTGCTCATATGTTGAAATAAACGGTTTATGCATGTTTTTGTGTCAATGCTGCGTGCTTTAACACCCTGCCCTCGTCCACTCAGATAAAACTTTGTGCAATAGCAGCACCTAGCGGAATAAATGTTTGTTGTATTGTTACCACAGGTTAACAAAAATCACGTCGATGGAGACTGTAGGTCAGGGGTTCTTAACCAGGGGCACGTGTGCCCCTTGGGGGTACGAAGCACTAAAGCAGGGGGTACGACATGCAGGGTGAAATCATACCGTATTTGGGCATATTTGTAAACAATGCGTAACAAGTTACTTTGTTATATGTCTAAAACGGGTTGGTTTTGTACTACTTACAATACTGCTTTAATGCATGCATCCAACACGCAAGTTATAAATAGCTATCATTAAAATTATGTTACTTGCTATTATTACGAGTTTATTAACTTCCGTCGGCTATTTTAGACACGGGAACATTTTATGAAAGCTCGAAGGGTACGAGCGCTAAAAAGGTTAAAAAAAACACTACTGAAGGTGGTGACATTGTCGATTGAATGTTTTACATTTTTCTGTTACTGTACTTGGTTTATCCAGAATGACAATTGGAACTAGGTTGCGTTAAGTATAATATAAAATACAGAAAAACAACGTTAATAAAATATTAGAAGCAGCAAACAAATTGTCTAGTTTATACTTTAAAATTAAAAGTTATCATTCACGTAAAACGAACTGTGCAACATTCAACCCAATAGGCGTATACATGTAAAAACTTGAATACTACATTCTTTTTTATCAAATTTTATGGTTATATAGACAACTGTTTTTTTGAATATTTGAACACTATATACACGATTTTGTTTGAATTGGTGATGGTAATATTAATTGGTCACGTAGATAAAGCAATACAGATAGTTTTGCAAAACCGTTTGATCAAAAATGTAAGAAAAACAATAATAATACATTTCCCGTTATTTCTGCCTGTTTAAACTCAATGGAAACAAATAAGCTGAAATTTTGAAAATTTATACATGCAAGCGTATATGTCTTGCATAATAAGGTGAAAAATTCAGACGTCACTCACGTTGCGTTCAGAGTATTTATGGACTTTGACGTCAAACAACAAATACAATATTTCATAGTAAGGTTAAATGGATGTCAATTTATTGCTCGCAACTGCTAAGACGCAAGAAAAATTCAACTCGAAACTACAAGAAAGAGTTTCTGGCAATAAAAAAAAACAACTGATTAAAAAATCGTACCTAAGACGCGTCATGGCGCAACCATTAACAATAGACCTTCCCGATTTAACTTTTCAGAAACTCATGCAGTAGGCTATTAACAAAGGACTTCAGTATCAACAAAAGCTCTATTGAATTTTGGATGTTTTCCTGTTTCAGATATAAAAGCTTGCCGCGTCGTGTCAACAATTCAGTTTGCAGATGCAGTTTTACAACAGTTTAAGCAGAGAAGTTAACATATAAAGATATGACATTGATCTTGCCGACGTTGATGATTTTTATTGCGGGATTGGCGACAGGAAGCGAAGTTGAAATGTTCAACAACGAAATGTAAGTGTAAAGAAATGTAAATTATCCTTTATCATACCATCTAACTCAAGCTACCAAACCGTCGTGTCTGCAAATCGGCATAAATATGATTTTAATTCCTTGCATGTGTACTTTACACTTTTGTGAGAAGGTTTATTTTATTCCGAACCACTGTCATACTATTTGAGATGATAATGAACAGTGTTCTTACGGTTTATGACTATATAATATTGAAAGCTGCTAACAAGCACTTGCTATATCCTCGTTTGTGTTACTTTATACCAAAAAAACTTCACTTTGCTGGGAACACAGAATATACACGCGTGAATTGTCAAATACAACCTCCAACTTGTTATACAAACAGCTATCTATTAATTACAGGGTTTTGGCTGGACCGTTAAATGAATACTATCATTTTGAAGAACTTCTACTCCAAGATCCGAAACTCATGGAAACAGTAGAAGTGGTGAACGTCACTAGCGATGACGTGGACTCTGTTGGTCGCGAAAAGAGATCGGTCCAAAGTAAAAGCTGCCCACGTTTCAATAAACGATATAAACGAAAAGCCAAAGCTGTTAGACAACGAAGTTTGTCACCCTGGAAATTTGTACGCGAATTTGATGCGAGAAGGTAATGGTTAATATTTTTACAATCTACTTTTGTGTAAAGTATGATTTGTTTCTGCCCAAAAGAGGTAGAAGATACGATTTTTTTCCTTTTAGTGCTGGTTTCAAACAAAATTAAAACCTAAAAAGTTAAGAAATGGTCACTTTCAACATTTCATTTTAGAAAACCAAGGTACATATCAAAAGCCCAGTGCCTTTGCGACGGCTGCATCGACTATGACACCGGAAGGGAAAAAAAGAATATGAGAAGTGTGCCAATGTATTTGCCCATGACGGTGGTAAAAGAGTATGGCAAACGCCGTCGCTGTATTGAAACAGTCCAGGTCCCATTTGCATGTACTTGTCAATTTCTAGGCATCGAACCTCCATCAAACAAAACTGCCCCTAAACCTGTTTGTTTTACGCGTCCAAAATCTAAACGCGGTCGAAAACGCAAAAGTAAAAACTGGCTGAGGTGGAAAAATGACTTTTCCTCCCAAGATTTAAATTAAATGAATCAAAAGTTTTCGATTGTGTCTTGCTTTTACATTCGCCACTTTATACTCGCCATAACTGTTTCTTTTGTGTTAAGCTATTTTTCTTTTTACTGTGTATTTAATCGGACGATGTTATAAATAAAATAAAAGCGCCCAACTCTAATCTTTAAGCATGTGCCTGTAGCACGCTGAAAGCATCACGTCTGTTTTGATGTTCATTGTGTTGCCCTGTTGGTAAATATTCCATGACTCAAGAAATAGTCTTTTCCTGTAGTCGGGCTCACGGGCCACAACAGACGCTGCATTAAAATCAATACGGTGGCCTTGTGATACCGCGTGATTGGAAAGAGCCGACTTCTTCGCATCGCTGTTGGCAACATCCCGTTGATGTTCTTTTCGGCGGGTGTTGAGTGACCTTCCAGTCTTCCCGATATACATTTCCAATCACGCGGTATCACAAGGCCACTGGATGAAAGTTATAGAATTGCACTTTAAAGTCATATCTGGTAACTCTGGTTACAGCAGCACATAAAAATTACAGTTATGGACGATTTTAGGGACATTTTGAATTATGCTTCGCAACCTGCAGGACAGAAAAAGAACTTGGAAAACCCAAAATTACAAGAAAGAGTTTTATGCAAGAAGTAAAAAAATCTCCCCAAAAAGCTTGTTTAGCAAAACGTGTACAAAACACGCTCCTGCTGAATTGACGTTAACACTATGAAATTGATGCGACGTAAACACTATGCAATAAAATTTCCAAGATAAAAAATCTGCTATCATAAAATTGCTGCGATTAATTTAGCACAAAAAATTGCGAAAAATTCAAAATGTTACACGCGTTAAAAAAACAAACATAGAGGACTACAATACGCAGGAATCAGGTATGGAAACGATTTACACCGCGTTCCAAACTTAACCGGAGTTTTATGAGGTTGCCTTGTGCAGTCAGTTTATTTTAATTTCGACTAACTAATGTTTCAAATTGTACTTTAGTTCGACTCATTAAAGGATCAACCGTTTTCAAAACATGAACGTGTGCTATAAGCATAGTAACGTGACAAGGAACAAAACGTCGCATGGAGTTATGGTTTAAACCCGGAAGAGCTACTAACGTAAGAACGCACAGTAACCAGGTTTACTAATTTCCGGTAGATGGCGTAAAGAGCATAAATAACTAGGTCTTTGTGTTGATTTTATTGTTATAATTATTATGGAACCTCAGACCAACCCTAATAGCCCTACCTGTGAGCAATTTTATTTATTTATTTTTTTCACGGGGTTCCCGATCAAGGTTTTTTATGTCTGTATACATGGGTCAGGCGTGCCTGACCATTCGGCCAAGGTCCTGTCCCCTACCTGTGAGCATTTTTTACACAAATTTCTTTTACAAATTTGCGTGCGTCATCTACCGGATATTAGAAAACCGGGCTATTGTGAGTTCTTATGTTAGTAGCTCTACCTTCAAGTTTAATTTCTACTTTCTAAAAAACAGAAAAACACTACCCTTAACTTGATTGATGTCAAAATCCCAAAGACAGCTAAAAATAAACGAAACTGGCACAACTCAAACTCAACGTGCAAAATTTTACTCAAATTACTTCGGGGCTTTTATAATTGTTTTGCCAACTTACAGCAGGCTATGACATCAGTCATAAACCAAAATACACAAACATGCTACTTTGTCACAACAACCAGCAAAGCAAGAATACCCGGTTTCAACACTGGACCTACATGGCCTGTGCATTTCTCACATTTGTTTGACAACGATAAATAAAATCTTAAACACACTGCGGTCGTTCAAAAACCTAATTTAATCCAAGTTTAACTAGCTGTATTTCTTTAGATTTGAGGTAAGTTTATAGTTACTGAAGCGATGTAATGTATGACCACCCTCGAAAGTTTTCTGTACCAGGGTGTAGAAAAGAAAATCACCCAAAAGTCATACCCTGATATCACTGGTTGTTTAATTTTGATGGATTTATTTTCGCTATGCTTATACTAAGGTGTACAATACCAAACTTTATAACACCGTTCTAAAAATAATTGGCGCACTGAATCAGCAGTCGGTAATATTTTTGACAAAAGTATTTTATTTGGAATTTCAAACTGACATAAGGATTTCCTTCGTAGAACGAACTTCATAAAGTTAACGAAGCAAATTATAAGCATATTGTTTTACGAAAACAATAATATTTCAGAGTCATCCACAATGTTGGGTGAACTTCACGTGGTTGGAAACACGCAATGGCAGCCCAGGTTGACTTTGACTGGTACAGATGTGTAATCCATTGCTCGTACGTTGCGACTGAAGGGGATAGGTCTGCTGATCAGACTCTCAGTGTAGACAAAAGATGATGCCCCGTTTTTAACAAAGCATCCGCGACAGACGCAAGCTGTGTCCAGTATGTAACGGTCTTCCGGCGCTCTGTCCGGAAATATGCAAAGGTGTCTGATTTTTACAGAAGTGTGGTTGGACAAGAGAGTCCAAATAAGGAAATTATGCAAATAGTTCGCACTCTTAGGCAATGGCAAAAAGCACTTTGCACGATTTCGAGTTATTTTTGCATTTCCACAGTTTTGAAAGCGAACTGTAAACTATTTTGGTCATTTTGGAAACATTTAGGGAATTTCTCCTTGCAAAAAGTGTTTGGTGAAAAATTTTAATTTAAACTTAGCAGCAGCGGGGATAAACATATTGCAAAATATTTGATTCGATTACGGAAAGGATTTCTTAAATCTGTTTTAGGTACAAATTCAACAGAAAAATGCTTTCAGAATTCATATTCAAGTGATATAGTTGTGTAAAGCAGTCAGGCTACTTTAGATTTCAAGCAATTACTGCAAAATGTACAAACATCAACAATTATTAACTTCTGTGTACCTTCGACTGTCGTAATTTTTCACATATCGCCAGGGAGAAAGGGATCTGGCTCCCATAGACTGGTCCGTCCCTTGCACAAGGTCCCGAAATATTCTAAGGCATTTCGAATCAACATTATGCATGGCATGTTGACCAACAGTTTCATTATTTATTGTCTCGAGGCTGCTGCGAAAATCTGCATCCTTGTGAAGTTTTTCATCCAATTTCACATATTCGTCAAAATCGAGACTAAAAATAAATCGCTAATGTTTGTGTTTTGTCATCATGTTGCATAACGTATTGGGTACACGCCTACACGGCGTTTTAATCTTAGCCGGATTTGTTTCGAGATAGCCTTGTGAACCCAATTGAGATTAAATGATGTTGCAAATCGTATTTTAACTCAATAATGCAAACGATTTCGAAACATGAACGTTTTTGAATTAAATTAAGCAAGGAAATGCTACAACTGCAAGGCATGCTATGATAGCTTACAAAGTCGGGTAGCCTAAAGTACTTACAACACGGAATCAAAACACTACTGCAAAGTATTGTACTAGTAGCCTATAAAATCAATGTTATTTAACTTACACTTGTCCGATAGAAAAGCGAATACCGATGAACACTAACCAAGACATAAAAACGAGAAATCTCATACTCGAATGTATTTGTAACAAAGTATCTTGGTCTTACAAACTAGTTTCAGATGATCAGATATGCTGTCTAGTCTTTTCATACGACTGACGGAAGTCTAGGAAACTGACTTCATTCCGGTAAAACTTGTTCCATGTTTTTTCAAGAGTTTGTCATAGCATATCTGGTGAATATTTGTGACACGCCCTGAGCGGCACGTTGCTCAAATAACGCGACGTAAAATGAGTAAGTTCGTCCACGCCGTGTTTGCAGTCATAGGATGCGTCCATGACAGAAAAACGCAAGTGCAATTATAGTTTAGTTTTTTGCGTCGTTTTTTTGTCATATCCGCACGTAAATACCGATAGAGTCGAGTTAGAGATACTGACCTGTTCATTTTTAACACAAGAAAACGAACAAAACGCGGCAAACAAAGGTCATGAATGTTCGAGCACAGCTTTCGCGTTTTTTCTTCAATCGTAGGAAAAAAATGGGAGTAATTGCAATGCTTTAAGCACGATAGTGTTTACATTTCAAAACATGACGTTAGATTTGATAATATGCTGTCATTATGTTCGTCCATTTCGCCAAACGGATATTTTTCTTGAAAATACTTATGTGAACACAATATTCCATTATATACCCAAACTTCTTACAGCTATATAATTGTGTTTTTTTAGTTTTGTTCAAATTGTTGCTTTCTCAATCGAAAGTCGTGGCGAAAGCGACTGATAATATTCTTCCTCTCTTTTGGTTAGCCCTGGCGTTGGTATACTGCTCTGCAAACAACGACCGAGCTGCGCTACTGCGCCACTATGCGGATAACCATAATGCCATACTAAAGCGCAAACCTCAAATCCACCTGTGTTTTTATGTCGTTTTCGTTGAAATGCCTCCTATCAATCTTTTGGATATTTATGAGGATAAATGGCTTAATAAGATCAAGGCCGAAATCAACATCCAAAAAATGATCCTACCGCGCGTGAGGTAAATTGTCCTTTGTTTGTTTCTACGCCTTTTATTTTGTTTGTATTGTTTTCTCGCACTTGGGGTTGATTACTTCCCTCCGCATGTGTTTTTTCTTGGCTTATCAGTTGGGTTACGTCTCCTTTTTTTGTTTTTTCTCGTGTCGCTTGTTGGTACCCGCCAGTCATGGTTTGCCTCTGTGCTTCGCAGGTGTTTAAATTGTAGAGTTACAACTTTTCAGGTGTTTTACATATTTTATTTTTTACCACTTTATACTGACAGTCCACCACGTGTCTGCTTTTTTACAGAAACTGATGATGCCTGTGTATTCAAGGCGAAATATATATTTCTGTTTTTAAAGAAATGATTTATGCTTTGTACCTGTTCTTCATGAAACAGTCTAAATATATATATATTTTGGTATTCATAATATATATTTTTGGTATTCATAAGGTTTATTTTCAACAGTAATATTTTAAAGCTTCTAATGGTCAAACAACGTTTCAGAGTAAACATGGGTATGATATGTTGCAATCACATCATGATCGAAACAGTTAAATCGTGTTTAAATCGTGATTTAATGGCACAAAATGAATTTGACTCTATGATGGTGCACTATGATGATTAGTTTATCAAACAATTAAAAAACGTCTGACCTGAAATCTCAATAAGAATAAACTATAAAAATGCAGTTCGATATCTCGACGACTTGTAGACGTGGCAATAGAAAACAATTGCCGTAGCAATATATCATGTTTACAATGACATGTTCGCACATATTTGTTACAAGCAACCATTCAATAGGTTTAATCGGGAACAGTTTGGTGATCGTTTATGTCACCTTATTAAAATGAAATGGGCCAAAGCAATCGGATGTGTAGTAAATCAACCACGACTTTTGGAAAAATCCAAAACAAAAGACCTGTTCTAAACTTTTAACTTGGAGATCCTGTCATGGTTTTGAGAAGGCAGCCACCACAGTACCGCTGTTGAGTTGTAGTCGCAATGGTTATAATGATAATAAGACGCTGCGAGTCATTCGTTATAATCTAACCGTAACCTACAAGCTTTTTGCTATAGCACTTTTTGCTAACTATAGTTCAACCGTTCAGTCTCTTGACTTTTGCTAGTTCTACCGTTCAGAATGAGAACGTTGGCTTTCGACAACCTAAACCAAATAGAATAAAGTACATTGCACTACAAACAGTCAAAATAATCTAACTTATAATATGTAAATTAAACCACTACAGCACAACCTTACACTGTCACAACTAACTGGCACAAACAACAACCTTACTACACGTTTAGACACAAACCTTGAAATTGAGACACACAGAAGATTTGCAGTTATGTCGTAATAATGATACAATGGCGCAACGGTTGCAACGGCGGGAAAAGTTTTTGTCATTGGGGAGCATTTTTGGGAATGTTTGACGTTATTGTACTTACCAAAGTCGTCGTTGATATTTATGTTGTGGCGGTTCATGATGGCTCATACAACCTGAATTTCAACTTGCAGTTTATTGAGTCTACTCAATTTGGCTCTGATAGTCGCATGTTTCTCAATTGCATTTACAAGTGCGTGTTTTGCAACCGCTCCAATCGTCACCATCCAAAAAGGCTACTCAAACATATCCTAACATACTGTACTTGTGGGCTAACATAGTACCATGCTAAAGCCTAAACTTGTTTGCTGCCAAACATCCAACACATTTGGCAAGACGAACACAAAACGCCTTGTGTAGTTACAGCACACTTTGCCTGCGGAGTTACAAAGATGACTGACGATTGAACACAACACACACTTAGCAATCAATATCAACGCCCTGCCGCAGGTAGAGTGCTACATTTTTCCATACTTTACCTCAGGTCCATCGTCTTTGTTGAAAAATAGTTCATTCGTGCACAGAACGTTTGTCATTTTTTACACAGCAAGCATCATTGCAACATAGCTTTATGATAGTGTTAATGTATAGTTTGTTATTATTATTCGTTTGGGTAACTGACGTTTCTGTCCACTGCTGCATTTAAAACTTTCATTCATAATTTTTTGTGCATTCGACCTAAAACCACTTTAATGTAAATTCAGCAATACCATAAAGCCAACATATGTCCTCTTGCGTTAAACGGTTCACAAGAAAAAACTTTCGGTTGAATAGTTACAGATATCCAAGAATTTATGGTGCGTTTTTATTTGCAATTAAACTCAATAAAATCAAAAAGCATGCATTGTCAAAGCTCTTTTTTACCATTCCTTATCGACCAGAATCTGCAAAAAAACAAATAAATTTCAAGCAAAAATCTTTTCACGTCAAGCGCTGTAGGCCAGTGGTTCTCAAACTTTTCAAAAATGCGCCGCATTAATGAACTAAATTTTTATTTCATGGCACGCTTTCCAGATAAACATAACAAAACTTGTTAAAAATGGGTATTTTGCAACTTCATTGTGGTGGCTAAGATTACTTTTTATGGAAACCACAAAAACAATGAGCTTCAATACGTTGTCATGCATTTAGTAATCAAATGCTAAAACAACAAGAAAATGTTTGAACTGATTAAATTGGCGGCACTCAAAAATCTATCCGGGTACACTAATGTGTTGCACACCGTTTAAGAATCACTGCTGTATCGATGACATAGTTTCTTTCATGTTTTATTGGCTGGAGAATTCTGTAGTTAACAGAAGTTTCCATTAGGGCACGGCACCTTTGGTTACATGTGGTTTCGTGCTGTTTTTTTACATTGGTTCTATAGTGTTCATTTGTTTACCTAGATTCAGTACCACCTTCTGTATTTTAACCTGCCACGGGAATTAGGTCTCCAACTCAGAAAACCAAACCTTTTAGGACTCGGCATTTCAAGACAGTTTTTTATCGTTGTATTCGTGTTTTTTTAGATTTGATGGCGATGTGTCTTACATATTTACAACGTTTAAAAGCTCATTTTTTACTTATATGTCATAAAAAGCAATCTCAGTTGTTCATGCGCCGCATTCTTGACGTTTGAGAACCACTAGTCTATAATACCAAGTCGACAATCTAACCTTAGCAATTCGGCTTTTTAGGCAGTGTTGTGGATGTTCCATCTAACTGCTTTCCAGTTAACACATAAACACAGAAACAAGAATTCAGTAATTTTAAACCGTATTTTAAGAAGAAAACCGAGAATGAATGACGGTGTTTTCTGAAATCGAGGTAAACCCAATTTATTATATTTTACCAAGCTAAACGTGATTATACTTAACAGTATCAGACCCTAACCAACAGATAGTACGATCATTGACGATCACTGTTTTTGAAAATAAATAACTTGGAATGGAAAATATTAAAAATATATTTTCCTGTTTTTATTATTTTTTAGTTTTCTAGACAAAACAATTTGTCAAAAGAAATGTCCAACATTGCCAAATCGGCATATTCAGCCGATATGTTTTCCCCAAGCGAAACTTCGATGCATCACTATAGTTGTAACTGAACCACAATGACGTTAAAGTTGCTGGTTATTGATCGTTTTGCAAACTCGCTTAAGTGGTTAAATCTGAAGATACTTACAAGGATGACCCTTATTAGGAGGGCAATCGCGAAGAAAAACACAGTTCCCTTCCTCGGTTCTGAAAAATCCGCAGGGACATTTGCACGAAGGTTGGTGTGCTTGTGGAGCACGCGTCATACGAAGTCGGGTTCGCACATGTCGCGTCACAAGGAAACGGCCTACCAATAATTTCGTTTTGCTTGGTGCCTAAAATTTTTTGATGCAGTTAGTTAGATAAATTGAATAAGTGAAATGTGGTCACATGTTTTTAAAGAGGATATGCTCATGAAAAAGGGGATTGACACAAAAAGAAAATTATTTTAAAATTGACGACTGTTAATAATAAACAAACTGTCTATTGGAGCGCTAGATATTGTTCAGTAATTAAATAACGCTGCGAATTTTATTCCTCCCAAATTTTATAATGTTATTTTTTTTCTAAATGTAAAATCCGAAATATCTGATATAAGCCAATATAAGTTTGGAGTCATTGTTATGCGCTAACATTATTAACAAAAAGTAACTGGAAAAATGATACCCACATGTTGGTGGTGGAACATATGATGAATGTGCCAAAGCTGCCAAAACGGTAAAAAGCAACAGATGATTTGCAAACCGCAACATTTTTGGAACTATTTTTTTTATACTGCCTAGTAACACTGGCAAACAAAATAAACACTGTTAGTTTAATTTACCCAATTTTAATTTAGTTTTAATTTGACATCAGTGTGTTATGTGTTTTGAATATTACCCAAATATTCTAAAGGATGAATATTCTAAAGGATATATAAAGTCGTTTTATTTCTTCAGGTTTATCTTCTTTCTACACTTTCTACTTTCTTTGCTACAGTTTCTACCAATGTATGTTCTATGTCGCACAGTCCTTTGGTAAAAGCTCCAACATTTAAATTTGTTTTAATCTCTTAAATTTTTGTACTGCAGTAAACAAACACCTAGGAATATATTTTTTGGTTTCTATTTGCTATAGATCGCAGATTCTCTAATACACCAAAGTACGCTGTTCGCACCCACTCCTACCTCTAACAAAACAACTGCGCATTTGCTCAAATGCCAACTTGACTAAAAATCTACCAACCACTCTCGCGATCCACCTAGCCTTTAAGATTAATAATGCCCAGGAGAATGTGTGTTATAAATACATTGCAAACATGTTGTTAAGCATGTTTTAACATTGTGCCAAAATACCTTTGGGAGTTCTGATGGCAATGATTTGATGTCAAGTTTGGCGCCGAGCGTGTATACTCATGTGTTGCGTTGAAATACGTCCAAGCCAACTGTCACAGCCAACTGTTTGACATTTTCGCTGCGCCTTGGGTTAGTTTTCCTCTTTCTGATATAAAAGCTTGCCGCGTCGTGTCAACAATTCAGTTTGCAGATGCAGTTTGACAACAGTTTAAGCAGAGAAGTGAGCATATAAAGACATGACATTGATCTTGCCGACGTTGATGATTTTTATTGCGGGATTGGCGACCGGAAGCGAAGTTGAAATGTTCAACAACGAAATGTAAGTATATTGAAATGTAAATTACCCTTTATCATACCATCTAACTCAAGCTACCAAATCGTCGTGTCTGCAAATCGGCATAAATATGATTTTAATTCATTGCATGTGTACGTTACACTTTCGTGAGAAGGTTTATCTTATTCCGAACAGTGTAGTTAGGTATAAGTTCGTCCAACAATAAACAATAGTTTGGATGCAATGCAGTGTTTGTGTATTGACCAAATTCGAATCACTGTCATACTATTTGAGATGATAATAAACGGTGTTCTTACGGTTTAAGCTATATAATATTGAAAGCTGCTACCAAGCACTATATCCTCGTTTGTGTTACTTTATGCCAAAAAAACTCCCCCCTTGCTGGGAACACAGAATATACACGCGTGAATTGTCAATTACAACCTCCAACTTGTTATACAAACAGCTATCTATTAATTACAGGGTTTTGGCTGAACCGTTAAACGAATACTATCAGTTTGAAGAACTTCTACTCCAAGATCCGAAACTCATGGAAACAGTGGAAGTGGTGAACGTCACTAGCGATGACTTGGACTATGTTGGTCGCGAGAAGAGATCAGTCCAAAGTAAAAGCTGCCCACGTTTCAATAAACGATATAAACAAAAAGCCAAAGCTGTTAGACAACGCAGTTTGTCACCCTGGAAATTTGTGCGCGAATTTGATGCGAGAAGGTAATGATTCATGCTTTTACAAATTACTTTTTGTAAAGTAGGAGTTTTTCTGCCCTAAAGAGGTAGAAGATACGATTTTTTTCATATTCATGCTATTTTAAAACAAAATTAAAACCTAAAAAGTTAACAAATGCTCACTTTTAACATTTTATTTTAGAAAACCAAAGTACATATCAAAAGCCCAGTGCCTTTGCGACGGCTGCATCGACTATGACACCGGAAGGGAAAACAAGAGTATGAGAAGTGTCCCAATGTATTTGCCCATGACGGTGGTAAAAAAGTATGGCAAACGCCGTCGCTGTATTGAAACAGTCCAGGTCCCATTTGCATGTACTTGTCAATTTCCAGGCAACGAACCCCCATCAAACAAAACTGCCCCTAAACCTGTTTGTTTTACGCGTCCAAAATCTAAACGCGGTCGAAAACGCAAAAGTAAAAACTGGCTGAGGTGGAAAAATGACTTTCCTCCAAAGATTTAAATTAAATGAATCAAAATTTTTCGATTGTGTCTTGTTTTTACATTCGCCACTTTATACTCACCATAACTGTTTCTTTTGCGTTAAACATTTTTTTTCACTGTGTATTTAATCGGATGATGTTACAAATAAAATAAAAGCGCCCAACTCTAATCTTTAAGCATGTGCCTGTAGCATCACGTCTGTTTTAATGTTCATTGTGTTGCCCCGTTGGTAAATATTCCATGACTCAAGAAATAGTCTTTTCCTGTAGTCAGGCTGTCGGGCCACAACAGACGCCGCATTGAACTCAATACGGTAGCCTTGTGATATCGCGTGATTGGAAAGAGCCGACTTCTTCGCATCGTTGTTGGCAACATCCCGTTGATGTTCTTTTCGGCGGGTGTTGAGTGACCTTCCAGTCTTCCCGATATACATTTCCAATCACGCGGTATCACAAGGCCACTGGATGAAAGTTATAGAATTGTACTTTAAAGTCATATCTGGTAACTCTGGTTACAGCAGCACATGAAAATTACAGTTATGGACGATTTTAGGTACATTTTGAATTATGCTTCGCAACCTGTACGACAGAAAAAGAACTTGGGAAACCCAAAATTACAAGAAAGAGTTTTATGCAAGAAGTAAAAAAATCTCCCAAAAAGCTTGTTTAGCAAAACGTGTACAAAACACGCTCCTGCTGAACTGACGTTAACACTATGAAATTGATGCGACGTAAACACTATGCAATAAAATTTCCAAGATAAAAAAATCTGCTATCATAAAATTGCTGCGATTAATTTAGCGCAAAAAATTGCGGATAATTCAAAATGTTACACGCGTTAAAAAAACAAACATAGAGGACTACAATACGTAGGAATCAGGTATGGAAACGATTTACACCGCGTTCCAAACTTAACCGGAGTTTTATGAGGTTGCCTTGTGCAGTCAGTTTATTTTAATTTCGGCTAACTAATGTTTTAAATTGTACTTTAGTTCGACTCATTAAAGGATCAACCGTTTTCAAAACATGAACGTGTGCTATAAGCATAGTAACGTGACAAGGAACAAACCGTCGCATGGAGTTATGGTTTAAACCCGGAAGAGCTACTAACGTAAGAACGCACAGTAACCAGGTTTACTAATTTCCGGTCGATGGCGTAAAGAGCATAAATAACTAGGTCTTTGTGTTGATTTTATTGTTATAATTATTATGGAACCTCAGACCAACCCTAATAGCCCTACCTGTGAGCAATTTTATTTATTCATTTATTTATTTATTTTTTTCACGGGGTTCCCGATCAAGGTTTTTTATGTCTGTATACATGGGTCAGGCGTGCCTGACCATTCGGCCAAGGTCCTGTCCCCTACCTGTGAGCATTTTTTACACAAATTTCTTTTACAAATTTGCGTGCGTCATCTACCGGATATTAGCAAACCGGGCTATTGTGAGTTCTTATGTTAGTAGCTCTACCTTCAAGTTCAATTTCTACTTTCTAAAAAACAGAAAAACACTACCCTTAACTTGATTGATGTCAAAATCCCAAAGACAGCTGAAAATAAACGAAACTGGCACAACTCAAACTCAACGTGCAAAATTGTACGCAAATTACTTCGGGGCTTTTATAATTGTTTTGCCAACTTACAGCAGGCTATGACATCAGTCATAAACCAAAATACACAAACATGCTACTTTGTCACAACAACCAGCAAAGCAAGAATACCCGGTTTCAACACTGGACCTACATGGCCTGTGCATTTCTCACATTTGTTTGACAACGATAAATAAAATCTTAAACACACTGCGGTCGTTCAAAAACCTAATTTAATCCAAGTTTAACTAGCTGTATTTCTTTAGATTTGAGGTAAGTTTATAGTTACTGAAGCGATGTAATGTATGACCACCCTCAAAAGTTTTCTGTACCAAAGCGTAGAAAAGAAAATCACCCAAAAGTCATACCCTGATATCACTGGTTGTTTAATTTTGATGGATTTATTTTCGCTATGCTTATACTAAGGTGCCCAATACCAAACTTTATAACACCGTTCTAAAAATAATTGGCGCACTGAATCAGCAGTCGGTAATATTTTTGACAAAAGTATTTAATTTGAATTTCAAAACTAACATAAGGATTTCCTTCGTAGAACGAACTTCATAAAGTTAACGAAGCAAATTATAAGCATATTGTTTTACGAAAACAATAATATTTCAGAGTCATCCACAATGTTGGGTGAACTTCACGTGGTTGGAAACACGCAATGGCAGCCCAGGTTGACTTTGACTGGTACAGATGTGTAATCCATTGCTCGTACGTTGCGACTGAAGGGGATAGGTCTGCTGATCAGACTCTCAGTGTAGACAAAAGATGATGCCCCGTTTTTAACAAAGCATCCGCGACAGACGCAAGCTGTGTCCAGTATGTAACGGTCTTCCGGCGCTCTGTCCGGAAATATGCAAAGGTGTCTGATTTTTACAGAAGTGTGGTTGGACAAGAGAGTCCAAATAAGGAAATTATGCAAATAGTTCGCACGCTTAGGCAATGGCAAAAAGCACTTTGCACGATTTCCAGTTATTTTTGCATTTCCACAGTTTTGAAAGCGAACTGTAAACTATTTTGGTCATTTTGGAAACATTTAGGGAATTTCTTCTTGCAAAAAGTGTTTGGTGAAAAATTTTAATTTAAACTTAGCAGCAGCGGGGATAAACATATTGCAAAATATTTTATTCGATTACGGAAAGGATTTCTTAAATCTGTTTTAGGTACAAATTCAACAGAAAAATGCTTTCAGAATTCATATTCAAGTGATATAGTTGTGTAAAGCAGTCAGGCTACTTTAGATTTCAAGCAATTACTGCAAAATGTACAAACATCAACAATTATTAACTTCTGTCTACCTTCGACTGTCGTAATTTTTCACATATCGCCAGGGAGAAAGGGATCTGGCTCCCATAGACTGGTCCGTCCCTTGCACAAGGTCCCGAAATATTCTAAGGCATTTCGAATCAACATTATGCATGGCATGTTGACCAACAGTTTCATTATTTATTGTCTCGAGGCTGCTGCGAAAATCTGCATCCTTGTGAAGTTTTTCATCCAATTTCACATATTCGTCAAAATCGAGACTAAAAATAAATCGCTAATGTTTGTGTTTTGTCATCATGTTGCATAACGTATTGGGTACACGGCGTTTTAATCTTAGCCGGATTTGTTTCGAGATAGCCTTGTGAACCCAATTGAGATTAAATGATGTTGCAAATCGTATTTTAACTCAATAATGCAAACGATTTCGAAACATGAACGTTTTTGAATTAAATTAAGCAAGGAAATGCTACAACTGCAAGGCATGCTATGATAGCTTACAAAGTCGGGTAGCCTAAAGTACTTACAACACGGAATCAAAACACTACTGCAAAGTATTGTACTAGTAGCCTATAAAATCAATGTTATTTAACTTACACTTGTCCGAAAGAAAAGCGAATACCGATGAACACTAACCAAGACATAAAAACGAGAAATTTCATACTCGAATGTATTTGTAACAAAGTATCTTGCTCTTACAAACTAGTTTCTGATTATCAGATGTGCTGTCTAGTCTTTTCATACGACTGACGGAAGTCTAGGAAACTGACTTCATTCCGGTAAAACTTGTTCCATGTTTTTTCAAGAGTTTGTCACAGCATATCTGGTGAATATTTGTGACACGCCCTGAGCGGCACGTTGCTCAAATAACGCGGCGTAAAATGAGTAAGTTCGTCCACGTCGTGTTTGCAGTCATAGGATGCGTCCATGATAGGAAAAACGCAAGTGCAATAATAGTTTAGTTTGTTGCGTCGTGTTTTTGTCATATCCGCACGTAAATACCGATAGAGTCGAGTTAGAAAAACAGACCTGTTCATTTTTAACACAAGAAAACAAACAAAACGCGCAAACAAAGGTCATGGAAGTTCGAGCACAGGTTTTGCGTTTTTTCTTCAATCGTAGGAAAAAATTGGGAGTAATTGCAATGCTTTAAGCACGATAGTGTTTACATTTCAAAACATGACGTTAGATTTGATAATATGCTGTCATTATGTTCGTCCATTTCGCCAAACGGATATTTTTCTTGAAAATACATATGTGAACACAATATTCCATTATATACTCAAACTTCTTACAGCTATATAATTATGTTTTTCAGTTTTGTTCAAATTGTTGCTTTCTCAATCGAAAGTCGTGGCGAAAGCGAATGATAATATTCTTCATCTCTTTTGGTTAGCCTTGGCGTTGGTATACGTCAGTACAAAGTGTGTGACGTCACATACAAACGTTAGTCACGCAAATACGCAAAGACTGTACTTAAATAAGCAAAATAATTGCCAAAAATTACCAGTTAACAAAAATACAAGACAAATTGCACTTGCTTACATAATTGTTTCGCAATATCTATACGTCGTGGTTTCACAAACTATATTTTGGTATTCATGATTTAGGTTTATTTTCAACAGTAATATTTTAAAGCTTCTAATGGTCAAACAACGTTTCAGAGTAAACATGGGTATGATATGTTGCAATCACATCATGATCGAAACAGTTAAATCGTGATTGATGACACAAAATGAATTTGACTCTGGTGCACTATGATAAATAGTTTATCAAACAATCAAAAAACGGCTGACCTGAAATCCCAATAATCTATAAAAACACCGTTCGATATCTTGACAATTTGTAGTCGTGGCAGTAGAAAAACAATTGTCCGCAGCAATATAACATGCAAAGCAAGCGGATCTGCAGTAAATTGACTACGACTTTCTATTTTAGGAAAAATCAAAAACAAAAGACATTTTCTAAACTTCTAACCTGGAGATCCTGATCATGGTTTTAAGAAGGCAGCCACCACATGCCACTCTTGAGTTGTAGTCGCAATGGTTATTATGACAATAAGGCGCTTTCAGTCATTCGTTTTCATCTAACAGTAACGTACAAGTTTTTTGCTAGTTCTACCGTTCAGTCTCTAGAATGAGAACGTTGGTTTTCGACAACCTAAACCAAATAGAATAAAGTACATTGCACTACAAACAGTCAAATAACCTAACTTATAATTGTAAATTATACCACTACAGCACAACTTAAAACTGACACAACTAACTACCGCAAACAACAACCTTACTACACGTTTAGACAAAAACCTTGAAATTGAGACATATAGAAGATTTGCAGTTATGTCGTAATAATGATACAATGGCGCAACAGTTGCAACGGCGGGAAAAGTTTTTGTCATTGGGGAGCATTTGGGGGAATGTTTGACAATTATTGTACTTACCAAAGTCGTCGTTGATATTTATGTTGTTGCGGTTCATGATGGCTCATACAACCTTAACTTCAACTTGCAGTTTATTGAGTCTACTCAATTTGGCTCTGATCGTCGCATGTTTCTCAATTACTTTTACAAGTGCTTGTTTTGCAACAGCTCCAATCGACACCATCCAAAAAGGCTACTCAAACATATCCTAAACTACTTGTGGGCTAACATAGTACCAAGCTAAAGCCTAAACTTGCTTGCTGCCAAACATCCAACAGATTTGGCAAGACGAACACAAAACGCCTTGTGTAGTTACAGCACACTTTGCCTGCGGAGTTATAAAGATGACTGGCGATTGAACACAACACACACTTAGCAAACAATATCAACGCCCTGCCGCAGGTAGAGTGCTACATTTTTCCATACTTTACCTCAGGTCCATCGTCTTTGTTGAAAAATAGTTCATTCGTGCACAGAACGTTTGTCAATTTTTACACATACAAACATCATTGCAACATAGCTTTATGATAGTGTTAATGTATAGTTTGTTATTATTATTCGTTTGGGTAACTGACGTTTCTGTCCACTGCTGCATTTAAAACTTTCATTCATAATTTTTTGTGCATTCGACCTAAAACCACTTTAATGTAAATTCAGCAATAACATAAAGCCAACATATGTCCTCTTGCGTTAAACGGTTCACAAGAAAAAACTTTCGGTTGAATAGTTACAGATATGCAAGAATTTACGGTGCGTTTTTATTTGCAATTAAACTCAATAAAATCAAAAAGCATGCATTGTCAAAGCTCTTTTTTACCATTCCTTATCGACCAGAATCTGCAAAAAACAAACAAATAAATTTCAAGCAAAAATGTTTTCACGTCAAGCGCTGTAGGCCATTGGTTCTCAAACTTTTCAAAAATGCGCCCCATTAATGACCTAATTGTTTATTTCATGGCATGCTTTGAAGGCAAACATAACAAAATTGTTAAAAATGGTTATTTTGCAACTTCATTGTGGTGTCTAAGATTACTTTTTATGGAAACCACAAAAACAATGAGCTTCAATACGTTGTCATGCATTTAGTAATCAAATGCTACAACACCAGGAAATGTTTGAACTGATTAAATTGGCGGCACTTAAAAATCTATCGGGGTACACCAGTGTGTTGCACACCGTTTAAGAATCACTGCTGTATCGATGACATAGTTTCTTTCATGTTTTTATTGGCTGGAGTACTTCTGTAGTTAACAGAAGTTTCCATTAGGGCACGGCACCTTTGGTTACATGTGGTTTCGTGCTGTTTTTTTACATTGGTTCTATAGTGTTCATTTGTTTACCTAGATTCAGTACCACCTTCTGTATTTTAACCTGCCACGGGAATTAAGAACCACAAGGTCTCCAACTCAGAAAACCAAACCTTTTAGGACTCGGCATTTCAAGACAGTTTTTTATCGTTGTATTCGTGTTTTTTTAGATTTGATGGCGATGTGTCTTACATATTTACAACGTTTAAAAGCTCATTTTTTACTTATATGTCATAAAAAGCAATCTCAGTTGTTCATGCGCCGCATTCTTGACGTTTGAGAACCACTAGTCTATAATACCAAGTCGACAATCTAACCTTAGCAATTCGGCTTTTTAGGCAGTGTTGTGGATGTTCCATCTAACTGCTTTCCAGTTAACACATTAACACAGAAACAAGTCTGGCTCATGTAAACACATTGCGTGGGCATGAAGTTTCCAGTTACTGGGTCGCAGTCAGGGGTCGGGACGTCGGCAATCATCGGATTAGCAGACATCACCTGTTCTTCCTCACACTGCGTCCCTGAAAAAATAATAAACTGCGAGTTACAATTGCAAACTGCTGCAGGGTGCTTCGTTTTAAATTTTTGAAAATCCTCATGGTAATTTGCACTAAAAACCCGTTGATTTAACACGCAGTTTGAGAGAAAATTTATACAGTAAAAACTCTACTTAAGTAGACTGTGTTTTAAAACGAAATTAAAAAAGTGGGTGATGATGTTTTCTAAAATCAAGATGTTTTTAAGAAAGTTCAATTCAGTAATTTTAAACCGTATTTTAAGAAGAAAACCGAGAATGAATGACTGTGTTTTCTGAAATCGAGGTAAACCCAATTTATTATATTTTACCAAGCTAAACGTGATTATACTTAACAGTATCAGACCCTAACCAACAGATAGTACGATCATTGACGATCATATAATAAATGACTTCGAATGGAAAATATTAAAAATATATTTTCCTGTTTTTATTATTTTTTAGTTTTCTAGACAAAACAATTTGTCAAAAGAAATGACCAACATTGCCAAATCGGCATATTCAGCCGATATGTTTTCCCCAAGCGAAACTTCGATGCATCACTATAGTTGTAACTGAACCACAATGACGTTAAAGTTGCTGGTTATTGATCGTTTTGCAAACTCGCTTAAGTGGTTAAATCTGAAGATACTTACAAGGATGGCCCTTATTAGGAGGGCAATCGCGAAGAAAAACACAGTTCCCTTCCTCGGTTCTGAAAAATCCGCAGGGACATTTGCACGAAGGTTGGTGTGCTTGTGGAGCACGCGTCATACGAAGTCGGGTTCGCACATGTCGCGTCACAAGGAAACGGCCTACCAATAATTTCGTTTTGCTTGGTGCCTAAAATTTTTTGATGCAGTTAGTTAGATAAATTGAATAAGTGAAATGTGGTCACATGTTTTTAAAGAGGATATGCTCATGAAAAAGGGGATTGACACAAAAAGAAAATTATTTTAAAATTGACGACTGTTAATAATAAACAAACTGTCTGTTGGAGCGCTAGATATTGTTCAGTAATTAAATAACGCTGCGAATTTTATTCCTCCCAAATTTTATAATGTTATTTTTTTTCTAAATGTAAAATCCGAAATATCTGATATAAGCCAATATAAGTTTGGAGTCATTGTTATGCGCTAACATTATTAACAAAAAGTAACTGGAAAAATGATACCCACATGTTGGTGGTGGAACATATGATGAATGTGCCAAAGCTGCCAAAACGGTAAAAAGAAACAGATGATTTGCAAACCGCAACATTTTTGGAACTATTTTTTTATACTGCCTAGTAACACTGGCAAACAAAATAAACACTGTTAGTTTAATTTACCCAATTTTAATTTAGTTTTAATTTGACATCAGTGTGTTATGTGTTTTGAATATTACCCAAATATTCTAAAGGATGAATATTCTAAAGGATATATAAAGTCGTTTTATTTCTTCAGGTTTATCTTCTTTCTACACTTTCTACTTTCTTTGCTACAGTTTCTACCAATGTATGTTCTATGTCGCACAGTCCTTTGGTAAAAGCTCCAACATTTAAATTTGTTTTAATCTCTTAAATTTTTGTACTGCAGTAAACAAACACCTAGGAATATATTTTTTGGTTTCTATTTGCTATAGATCGCAGATTCTCTAATACACCAAAGTACGCTGTTCGCACCCACTCCTACCTCTAACAAAACAACTGCGCATTTGCTCAAATGCCAACTTGACTAAAAATCTACCAACCACTCTCGCGATCCACCTAGCCTTTAAGATTAATAATGCCCAGGAGAATGTGTGTTATAAATACATTGCAAACATGTTGTTAAGCATGTTTTAACATTGTGCCAAAATACCTTTGGGAGTTCTGATGGCAATGATTTGATGTCAAGTTTGGCGCCGAGCGTGTATACTCATGTGTTGCGTTGAAATACGTCCAAGCCAACTGTCACAGCCAACTGTTTGACATTTTCGCTGCGCCTTGGGTTAGTTTTCCTCTTTCTGATATAAAAGCTTGCCGCGTCGTGTCAACAATTCAGTTTGCAGATGCAGTTTGACAACAGTTTAAGCAGAGAAGTGAGCATATAAAGACATGACATTGATCTTGCCGACGTTGATGATTTTTATTGCGGGATTGGCGACCGGAAGCGAAGTTGAAATGTTCAACAACGAAAGGTAAGTATATTGAAATGTAAATTACCCTTTATCATACCATCTAACTCAAGCTACCAAATCGTCGTGTCTGCAAATCGGCATAAATATGATTTTAATTCATTGCATGTGTACTTTACACTTTCGTGAGAAGGTTTATCTTATTCCGAACAGTGTAGTTAGGTATAAGTTCGTCCAACAATAAACAATAGTTTGGATGCAATGCAGTGTTTGTGTATTGACCAAATTCGAATCACTGTCATACTATTTGAGATGATAATAAACGGTGTTCTTACGGTTTAAGCTATATAATATTGAAAGCTGCTACCAAGCACTATATCCTCGTTTGTGTTACTTTATGCCAAAAAAACTCCCCCCTTGCTGGGAACACAGAATATACACGCGTGAATTGTCAATTACAACCTCCAACTTGTTATACAAACAGCTATTTATTCATTACAGGGTTTTGGCAGAACCGTTAAACGAATACTATCAGTTTGAAGAACTTCTACTCCAAGATCCGAAACTCATGGAAACAGTGGAAGTGGTGAACGTCACTAGCGATGACTTGGACTATGTTGGTCGCGAGAAGAGATCAGTCCAAAGTAAAAGCTGCCCACGTTTCAATAAACGATATAAACAAAAAGCCAAAGCTGTTAGACAACGCAGTTTGTCACCCTGGAAATTTGTGCGCGAATTTGATGCGAGAAGGTAATGATTCATGCTTTTACAAATTACTTTTTGCAAAGTAGGAGTTTTTCTGCCCTAAAGAGGTAGAAGATACGATTTTTTTCATATTCATGCTATTTTAAAACAAAATTAAAACCTAAAAAGTTAACAAATGCTCACTTTTAACATTTTATTTTAGAAAACCAAAGTACATATCAAAAGCCCAGTGCCTTTGCGACGGCTGCATCGACTATGACACCGGAAGGGAAAACAAGAGTATGAGAAGTGTGCCAATGTATTTGCCCATGACGGTGGTAAAAAAGTATGGCAAACGCCGTCGCTGTATTGAAACAGTCCAGGTCCCATTTGCATGTACTTGTCAATTTCCAGGCAACGAACCCCCATCAAACAAAACTGCCCCTAAACCTGTTTGTTTTACGCGTCCAAAATCTAAACGCGGTCGAAAACGCAAAAGTAAAAACTGGCTGAGGTGGAAAAATGACTTTCCTCCCAAGATTTAAATTAAATGAATCAAAATTTTTCGATTGTGTCTTGTTTTTACATTCGCCACTTTATACTCACCATAACTGTTTCTTTTGTGTTATTTTTTTTCACTGTGTATTTAATCGGATGATGTTACAAATAAAATAAAAGCGCCCAACTCTAATCTTTAAGCATGTGCCTGTAGCATCACGAAAGCATCACGTCTGTTTTAATGTTCATTATGTTGCCCTGTTGGTAAATATTCCATGACTCAAGAAATAGTCTTTTCCTGTAGTCAGGCTGTCGGGCCACAACAGACGCTGCATTGAACTCAATACGGTAGCCTTGTGATATCGCGTGATTGGAAAGAGCCGACTTCTTCGCATCGTTGTTGGCAACATCCCGTTGATGTTCTTTTCGGCGGGTGTTGAGTGACCTTCCAGTCTTCCCGATATACATTTCCAATCACGCGGTATCACAAGGCCACTGGATGAAAGTTATAGAATTGTACTTTAAAGTCATATCTGGTAACTCTGGTTAGAGCAGCACATGAAACCTGTACGACGCAACCTGTACGACAGAAAAAGAACTTGGGAAACCCAAAATTACAAGAAAGAGTTTTATGCAAGAAGTAAAAAAATCTCCCAAAAAGCTTGTTTAGCAAAACGTGAACAAAACACGCTCCTGCTGAACTGACGTTAACACTATGAAATTGATGCGACGTAAACACTATGCAATAAAATTTCCAAGATAAAAAAATCTGCTATAATAAAATTGCTGCGATTAATTTAGCGCAAAAAATTGCGGATAATTCAAAATCTTACACGCGTTAAAAAAACAAACATAGAGGACTACAATACGCAGGAATCAGGTATGGAAACGATTTACACCGCGTTCCAAACTTAACCGGAGTTTTATGAGGTTGCCTTGTGCAGTCAGTTTATTTTAATTTCGACTAACTAATGTTTTAAATTGTACTTTAGTTCGACTCATTAAAGGATCAACCGTTTTCAAAACATGAACGTGTGCTATAAGCATAGTAACGTGACAAGGAACAAAACGTCGCATGGAGTTATGGTTTAAACCCGGAAGAGCTACTAACGTAAGAACGCACAGTAACCAGGTTTACTAATTTCCGGTAGATGGCGTAAAGAGCATAAAGAACTAGGTCTTTGTGTTGATTTTATTGTTATAATTATTATGGAACCTCAGACCAACCCTAATAGCCCTACCTGTGAGCAATTTTATTTATTCATTTATTTATTTATTTTTTTCACGGGGTTCCCGATCAAGGTTTTTTATGTCTGTATACATGGGTCAGGCGTGCCTGACCATTCGGCCAAGGTCCTGTCCCCTACCTGTGAGCATTTTTTACACAAATTTCTTTTACAAATTTGCGTGCGTCATCTACCGGATATTAGAAAACCGGGCTATTGTGAGTTCTTATGTTAGTAGCTCTACCTTCAAGTTCAATTTCTACTTTCTAAAAAACAGAAAAACACTACCCTTAACTTGATTGATGTCAAAATCCCAAAGACAGCTGAAAATAAACGAAACTGGCACAACTCAAACTCAACGTGCAAAATTGTACGCAAATTACTTCGGGGCTTTTATAATTGTTTTGCCAACTTACAGCAGGCTATGACATCAGTCATAAACCAAAATACACAAACATGCTACTTTGTCACAACAACCAGCAAAGCAAGAATACCCGGTTTCAACACTGGACCTACATGGCCTGTGCATTTCTCACATTTGTTTGACAACGATAAATAAAATCTTAAACACACTGCGGTCGTTCAAAAACCTAATTTAATCCAAGTTTAACTAGCTGTATTTCTTTAGATTTGAGGTAAGTTTATAGTTACTGAAGCGATGTAATGTATGACCACCCTCGAAAGTTTTCTGTACCAGGGTGTAGAAAAGAAAATCACCCAAAAGTCATACCCTGATATCACTGGTTGTTTAATTTTGATGGATTTATTTTCGCTATGCTTATACTAAGGTGTACAATACCAAACTTTATAACACCGTTCTAAAAATAATTGGCGCACTGAATCAGCAGTCGGTAATATTTTTGACAAAAGTATTTAATTTGAATTTCAAACTGACATAAGGATTTCCTTCGTAGAACGAACTTTATAAAGTTAACGAAACAAATTATAAGCATATTGTTTTACGAAAACAATAATATTTCAGAGTCATCCACAATGTTGGGTGAACTTCTCGTGGTTGGAAACACGCAATGGCAGCCCAGGTTGACTTTGACTGGTACAGATGTGTAATCCATTGCTCGTACGTTGCGACTGAAGGGGATAGGTCTGCTGATCAGACTCTCAGTGTAGACAAAAGATGATGCCCCGTTTTTAACAAAGCATCCGCGACAGACGCAAGCTGTGTCCAGTATGTAACGGTCTTCCGGCGCTCTGTCCGGAAATATGCAAAGGTGTCTGATTTTTACAGAAGTGTGGTTGGACAAGAGAGTCCAAATAAGGAAATTATGCAAATAGTTCGCACGCTTAGGCAATGGCAAAAAGCACTTTGCACGATTTCCAGTTATTTTTGCATTTCCACAGTTTTGAAAGCGAACTGTAAACTATTTTGGTCATTTTGGAAACATTTAGGGAATTTCTCCTTGCAAAAAGTGTTTGGTGAAAAATTTTAATTTAAACTTAGCAGCAGCGGGGATAAACATATTGCAAAATATTTGATTCGATTACGGAAAGGATTTCTTAAATCTGTTTTAGGTACAAATTCAACAGAAAAATGCTTTCAGAATTCATATTCAAGTGATATAGTTGTGTAAAGCAGTCAGGCTACTTTAGATTTCAAGCAATTACTGCAAAATGTACAAACATCAACAATTATTAACTTCTGTCTACCTTCGACTGTCGTAATTTTTCACATATCGCCAGGGAGAAAGGGATCTGGCTCCCATAGACTGGTCCGTCCCTTGCACAAGGTCCCGAAATATTCTAAGGCATTTCGAATCAACATTATGCATGGCATGTTGACCAACAGTTTCATTATTTATTGTCTCGAGGCTGCTGCGAAAATCTGCATCCTTGTGAAGTTTTTCATCCAATTTCACATATTCGTCAAAATCGAGACTAAAAATAAATCGCTAATGTTTGTGTTTTGTCATCATGTTGCATAACGTATTGGGTACACGGCGTTTTAATCTTAGCCGGATTTGTTTCGAGATAGCCTTGTGAACCCAATTTAGATTAAATGATGTTGCAAATCGTATTTTAACTCAATAATGCGAACGATTTCGAAACATGAACGTTTTTGAATTAATTTTAGCTATGATAGCTTACAAAGTCGGGTAGCCTAAAGTACTTACAACACGGAATCAAAACACTACTGCAAAGTATTGTACTAGTAGCCTATAAAATCAATGTTATTTAACTTACACTTGTCCGAAAGAAAAGCGAATACCGATGAACACTAACCAAGACATAAAAACGAGAAATCTCATACTCGAATGTATTTGTAACAAAGTATCTTGCTCTTACAAACTAGTTTCAGATTATCAGATGTGCTGTCTAGTCTTTTCATACGACTGACGGAAGTCTAGGAAACTGACTTCATTCCGGTAAAACTTGTTCCATGTTTTTTCAAGAGTTTGTCATAGCATATCTGGTGAATATTTGTGACACGCCCTGAGCGGCACGTTGTTTAAATAACGCGGCGTAAAATGAGTAAGTTCGTCCACGTCGTGTTTGCAGTCATACGATGCGTCCATGATAGGAAAAACGCAAGTGCAATAATAGTTTAGTTTGTTGCGTCGTGTTTTTGTCATATCCGCACGTAAATACCGATAGAGTCGAGTTAGAGAAACAGACCTGTTCATTTTTAACACAAGAAAACAAACAAAACGCGGCAAACAAAGGTCATGAAGGTTCGAGAACAGCTTTTGCGTTTTTTCTTCAATCGTAGGAAAAAATTGGGAGTAATTGCAATGCTTTAAGCACGATAGTGTTTACATTTCAAAACATGACGTTAGATTTGATAATATGCTGCCATTATGTTCGTCCATTTCGCCAAACGGATATTTTTCTTGAAAATACATATGTGAACACAATATTCCATTATATACTCAAACTTCTTACAGCTATATAATTATGTTTTTCAGTTTTGTTCAAATTGTTGCTTTCTCAATCTAAAGTCGTGGCGAAAGCGAATGATAATATTCTTCATCTCTTTTGGTTAGCCTTGGCGTTGGTATACGTCAGTACAAAGTGTGTGACGTCACATGCAAACGTTAGTCACGCAAAATACGCAAAGACTGTACTTAAATAAGCAAGATAATTGCCAAAAATTATCAGTTAACAAAAATACAAGACAAATTGCACTTGCTTACATAATTGTTTCGCAATATCTATACGTCGTGGTTTCACAAACTATATTTTGGTATTCATGATTTAGGTTTATTTTCAACAGTAATATTTTAAAGCTTCTAATGGTCAAACAACGTTTCAGAGTAAACATGGGTATGATATGTTGCAATCACATCATGATCGAAACAGTTAAATCGTGATTGATGACACAAAATGAATTTGACTCTGGTGCACTATGATAAATAGTTTATCAAACAATCAAAAAACGGCTGACCTGAAATCTCAATAAGAATAATCTATAAAAACACCGTTCGATATCTTGACGATTTGTAGTCGTGGCAGTAGAAAAACAATTGTCCGCAGCAATATAACATGCAAAGCAAGCGGATCTGCAGTAAATTGACTACGACTTTCTATTTTAGGAAAAATCAAAAACAAAAGACATTTTCTAAACTTCTAACCTGGAGATCCTGATCATGGTTTTAAGAAGGCAGCCACCACATGCCACTCTTGAGTTGAAGTCGCAATGGTTATTATGACAATAAGGCGCTTTCAGTCATTCGTTTTCATCTAACAGTAACGTACAAGTTTTTTGCTAGTTCTACCGTTAAGTCTCTTGACTTTTGCTAGTTCTACCGTTCAGTCTCTAGAATGAGAACGTTGGTTTTCGACAACCTAAACCAAATAGAATAAAGTACATTGCACTACAAACAGTCAAATAACCTAACTTATAATTGTAAATTATACCACTACAGCACAACTTAAAACTGACACAACTAACTACCACAAACAACAACCTTACTACACGTTTAGACACAAACCTTGAAATTGAGACATATAGAAGATTTGCAGTTATGTCGTAATAATGATACAATGGCGCAACAGTTGCAATGGCGGGAAAAGTTTTTGTCATTGGGGAGCATTTGGGGGAATGTTTGACAATTATTGTACTTACCAAAGTCGTCGTTGATATTTATGTTGTTGCGGTTCATGATGGCTCATACAACCTTAACTTCAACTTGCAGTTTATTGAGTCTACTCAATTTGGCTCTGATCGTCGCATGTTTCTCAATTACTTTTACAAGTGCTTGTTTTGCAACAGCTCCAATCGACACCATCCAAAAAGGCTACTCAAACATATCCTAAACTACTTGTGGGCTAACATAGTACCAAGCTAAACTTGCTTGCTGCCAAACATCCAACAGATTTGGCAAGACGAACACAAAACGCCTTGTGTAGTTACAGCACACTTTGCCTGCGGAGTTATAAAGATGACTGACGATTGAACACAACACACACTTAGCAATCAATATCAACGCCCTGCCGCAGGTAGAGTGCTACATTTTTCCATACTTTTCCATACCTCAGGTCCATCGTCTTTGTTGAAAAATAGTTCATTCGTGCACAGAACGTTTGTCAATTTTTACACATACAAACATCATTGCAACATAGCTTTATGATAGTGTTAATGTATAGTTTGTTATTATTATTCGTTTGGGTAACTGACGTTTCTGTCCACTGCTGCATTTAAAACTTTCATTCATAATTTTTTGTGCATTCGACCTAAAACCACTTTAATGTAAATTCAGCAATAATATAAAGCCAACATATGTCCTCTTGCGTTAAACGGTTCACAAGAAAAAACTTTCGGTTGAATAGTTACAGATAAACAAGAATTTATGGTGCGTTTTTATTTGCAATTAAACTCAATAAAATCAAAAAGCATGCATTGTCAAAGCCATTCCTTATCGACCAGAATCTGCCAAAAAAAAACAAATAAATTTCAAGCAAAAATCTTTTCACGTCAAGCGCTGTAGGCCAGTGGTTCTCAAACTTTTCAAAAATGCGCCGCATTAATGAACTAATTGTTTATTTCATGGCACGCTTTGAAGGTAAACATAACAAAATTGTTAAAAATGGTTATTTTGCAACTTCATTGTGGTGTCTAAGATTACTTTTTATGGAAACCACAAAAACAATGAGCTTCAATACGTTGTCATGCATTTAGTAATCAAACGCTACAACACCAGGAAATGTTTGAACTGATTAAATTGGCGGCACTTAAAAATCTATCGGGGTACACCAGTGTGTTGCACACCGTTTAAGAATCACTGCTGTATCGATGACATAGTTTCTTTCATGTTTTTATTGGCTGGAGTACTTCTGTAGTTAACAGAAGTTTCCATTAGGGCACGGCACCTTTGGTTACATGTGGTTTCGTGCTGTTTTTTTACATTGGTTCTATAGTGTTCATTTGTTTACCTAGATTCAGTACCACCTTCTGTATTTTAACCTGCCACGGGAATTAAGAACCACAAGGTCTCCAACTCAGAAAACCAAACCTTTTAGGACTCGGCATTTCAAGACAGTTTTTTATCGTTGTATTCGTGTTTTTTTTAGATTTGATGGCGATGTGTCTTACATATTTACAACGTTTAAAAGCTCATTTTTTACTTATATGTCATAAAAAGCAATCTCAGTTGTTCATGCGCCGCATTCTTGACGTTTGAGAACCACTAGTCTATAATACCAAGTCGACAATCTAACCTTAGCAATTCGGCTTTTTAGGCAGTGTTGTGGATGTTCCATCTAACTGCTTTCCAGTTAACACATTAACACAGAAACAAGTCTGGCTCATGTAAACACATTGCGTGGGCATGAAGTTTCCAGTTACTGGGTCGCAGTCAGGGGTCGGGACGTCGGCAATCATCGGATTAGCAGACATCACCTGTTCTTCCTCACACTGCGTCCCTGAAACAATAATAAACTGCGAGTTACAATTGCAAACTGCTGCAGGGTGCTTCATTTTAAATTTTTGAAAATCCTCATGGTAATTTGCACTAAAAACCCGTTGATTTAACACGCAGTTTGAGAGAAAATTTATACAGTAAAAACTCTACTTAAAGAGCCCCGGCACCGGAAAATTATTTTTTAGTATGTTGTTTGCCGTATTTTTATAAACACGATTTCAGGTTTGAAACCACAAAAATCGAAGTTACTAGTCAAATATTTACGTTTTAAATCTAAAAACACTGACACCTTGCGGATATTTTGTCACTTAGCGCAAACGTCATGTGACGTCACCTCGTACCAACTTGGTTTGGAGCCTGTTTGTAGTGGGTGGTTGTATAACATTTGCGACGCCTTTTACGTTAGTCAGTTTAGGTATTTTGGTGTTTAAATGTTTTCATTTTCATACTCAAGTGTGCAAAAATGCCTACAGTGTGTTCTTTGTATGGTTGCAATTCAAGAGGAAATCAAAAGGCCAGCAATATGACACTTTTTCGCTTTCCAAATATAAAGCGATTGCGGTCAGCTTGGATTAAATTTGTTAACGTAAAAAAATGGAAGGGACCAACGAAATACAGTGTTCTTTGTAGCCTACATTTCACAGATGAATGTCTCACAAATAAAATGCAGTATGACAGGGGTATGGCAAAAGTTCTGGTGTTAAAGCCAAATGCCATTCCATGTATTCATTAGAACAGTCTTCTTCAACAAGAAATGGCATTGAGAGCAGCTGCAAGAAAAGTAGCAGATGGTATGCTTAGTTAATTGTTTTCTGACATAACCTCATTTAACATTATAGTCTTTAATATTACAATTATGTTATAAAATTTAGTTTGTTGTCATGCCATTTGCTTGGTAATAACAAAAAAGTGTGGTTATGAAAAAAAGGTGTGATAATATCAATACATTTTCATGTAGGGAACCACCCAATCTAAGCTATGAACCAAAATACATTGTGTGTAAAGGAAAACTTCTTTACCTCCTAAATGGTGTACCAGAAGTAAATTAACTGCAGATTTTCCAGGACACTCAGCTAAATTTGGTACATACACAATGATGGATCTTTGCAACAATAAAATTGTTGCTATTAACCTTGTTCAGGTATTCAGATGGTAATTTCATAATATTTTCTAGAGCAATGAAGTGGCAAACAGCAATGATATGGAAAAAGAAGGATTCTTGGGATGCATTGAAAACATCACAAGCAAAGGATTGTTTATTAAAGACTTTGTGACTGACAGGCATCCACAAATCATTAAATACATTAGTGAGAAATCGTCAGAAACAAAACATTATGTTTGGCATGTAGCTACAAGTATGATAGAAATACAAGACGAGCATACACCAGTATATTTGTGTTTATGGTTTTGAATTTAGAAATCCAAAAGAAACTGACAGCACTTTCTAACAAAGCATATTGCAAAGATTTGGGACCTTGGGTGAAAAGCATATGCAACCACATGTATTGTTGTGCAGCAACATCACAAGGGAATTCACAACTTATAGTTGACAAGTGGCTGTCAGTCTGGCAACTTAACTCGAAGTCTTCCCCAGCACCATTCAACAAATTTTCTGTAGGCAGTATACCTGTAACGCATAGAGGTTGCTGGTGGCATATTGCATGTTAGTAGTTAGTACAGTAAAACTTACTCGTGATAGGTGTTACCCTCATCATGATTTCCCAATTGACGTTCAAATTGATAACATGCTGCTTCTAATACATACACGTTGAGACACATAGATTCAAATCCAGGATATGCTTTTACACAAAGCAGATTCGACTCAGAATATTCGTTGAACTCTGCTAACTGCTGTTGCACTTACTAATTTCATGGCAACAAACGCATGATTTTCTCTCCTCCATTATCACATAGTTAGTACATAAACACCTACAATAATTCTGTTACGTGAAAAATACCTTTTGTCAACAACAAAACACATACCTTTTAAGCAAAAAGTTGTTATTTATTGCTTAACTGTCAAGTACGTATCTATGTTAATTTTATCAGTTGTAAACAATAAAAAAATGTACGCATCAAAGCTAAAACAAGCAGTTAAAACAACAGCTGACCAACACCATTGTTAGAAGTTGGTACGAGGTGACGTAACAATCGCATAACTTATATGTAAATATAGCCAATTATTATTTTTTAGATTTATTTCAAATAAAAGAATGTTTTTCAACATTGCGAAATGATGAATGTTTTTCAACATACATCACTAGTTGCAACTGAACCACAATGACGTTAACGTTACTGTTTATTACTGTTTAATATTTGCAAACGCGCTTAAGTGGTTAAGATCTGAAGATACTTACAAGGATGGCCCTTATTAGGAGGGCAATCGCGAAGAAAAACACAGTTCCCTTCGTCGTTCCTGAAAAATCCGTAGGGACATTTGCACACCAAGGTGGCTGTGCTGGTGGAGCACGCGTCATACGAAGTCGGGTTCGCACAAGACGCGTCACAGGGAAACGGCCCACCAATAATTTCGTTTTGCTTGGTGCCTAAATTTTTATGCAGTTAGTTAGATAATTGAATAAGTGTAATATGTCACATGTTTTTAAAGAGGATATGCTCATGAAAGAGGGAATTGACACAAAATGAGTCAGTTTCTTGGAAAGTATTTTAAAATTATTCAAAGAATACCGACGACTGTTGATAATAAACAAATTATCTATTAGAGCGCTAGATATTGTTCAGTAATTAAATAGAACACTGCGAATTTTATCCCATTTAAATTTAATAATGTTTTTTTTTTCTAAATGTAAAATCCGAAACATCTGATATTAGCCTATATGGGGATGTTATGCGCTTGAAGTAACTTTAAGTAACCTTATTAACAAAAGTAGCATTACAGGATAAATAATACTTACATGTTGGTGGAGGTACATACGATGAATGTGCCACAGCTGCCACGACGGTGATAAGCAAAAGACGGTTAGCAAACCACAACATTTTTGGAACTATCTTTTATGCTGTGTAATAACACTACAATTTTTTTGACTTCAGTACAGCATTTTACACTGTTGGCAAAACAATCATTGTTAGTTGAATTTCCCTTACTATCAGTGCTGTGTATTGAAATTTACCCAAGTGGAGCACACAAATGAAACTGACAAGTTTTTATACGGTTATTTTTCTAGTTTTCTGTTTAAGACTGCAATATCCATCTCAAGTCTAGACTGACGTCACAAACTACAATACAATTTTATTAACAAAGACTAAGTCTTTCAATCTATACTTAGTCAGCTAATTTCAGTTTAAATAAGAGTTAAACTATTTAGCAGGGCAACACATTTATCGCAATATATATTTCAGTAATTTTTGGTATTTTACAGACACCTGATTACGACCCTCTGTTCTAATCTAAAGGATATTTTTATTTACCGGTTTATTTTCTTCAGTTTTATTTTCTTTCAAAAGATCTAATATTTAAATTTGTTTTATTTACTATTTTTTTATTTTTTTGTACTGTAAAAAAACACGTCTATACATATTTTTTGGTATTCAAATTTGTTATAACGCGCAGATTCTCAAATAAACCACAGTACGCAGTTTGCACGCACTCCTATCTCTTACAAAACAACTGCGCAGTTGCTCGATTGCCAACTTGACTAAAAATCGACCAACCACTCTCGCCTATCACCTATAACCTTTATGTAATGCCCAGGAGAATGTGTTATGAATACATTACAAACATAGGCCTTTAATGTTGTTAACCATGTTTCAACATTGTGCTAAAATACCTTTGGGAGTTTGATGGCTGTAACGTCCCGTGAACGCGCCCCGGTTATAGCGCGGAACGTCACACGAGGAGAGAATTGAAACGCGATTCCTAATAGCCTCCAACAACCAGTCCACACAGATAGATGTTTTGCTGATCTTATTAGGCGAATTCTTTGAATGTAGGACGATGAAAACGAATAGGAAACGTATAGGAAACGGTTTCTGCATAAAGCATGACATTAACACACTGCGCTTTAAATGCAGAAATATAGCACAAATCTTACCAACTGTTGTGGTAACCGGAGAGAGTAAATAGCACGGGTATTCAACTCGCATCAATTACTGGTACACACCTAAACATACAATAACATATATCACCACACTGCGCCTTTATGACGTCACACACAGTTCTTACCAAGCTATGTTGGGCGACAGTACAGAATAAGTCACGCTTCACGTGAAGATAAAACAGAAATACTGCGTAAACAAAATGCAACTTAAGCACCTTGTCTAAACCCAATTACACGTACAGTACAACTATTACAAAGCGAATGACATATTAGGTCATTGCGGTTAAGTTCACATTCATTACAATAATTCACATTTTGGAGTCATTAAACACATATGTACAAAGTGACTCACCAATAATCGTCAACACGACAATAAATAGCCTTTTCTAATTCAACCGACGCAGCACCGTGCTCCACGGAAGTCAGCAACAAAAAGAACTGAACCACGTTGCGTTATCACACAAAACTGGCAGCCGATTATTACGTCACACAACGCCATAGATTACAACACAAGTTGTACTGAGGAAATGCGGGAATCAATAGAAATCTGCAATTACTGGCAAATAAGATGTAACATACCCCCCCACAATGTACGAATCCAAGGAGTACATTTACAACACAACACACAAACATCGGCAGTAATTGCGAACACAATAAACACACAACTAATCACGCATCGCGTCGTCGCGGCATAGCAAGCACAATTTTGCAATTGGGCGTCTGAGTGCTCCAGTGTGAGTCTTGACGATCACCTGACGCACTACTCCCTTCCGATCAGGAAGCACATCGGTCACGCGACCCAGAAGCCATTTGCTCCTAGGCTGATTATCATCCGCTACAAGCACAATGTCGCCGACCGTGAAATTAGAATGTCCATTTGCCCACTTCGATCTGGGCATTAGCGTCGGCAGGTACTCGCGCGACCATCGTCGCCAAAATTGGTCGGCCAAGTATTGTACTTGGCGCCAACGGTTACGATGGTAACAGTCCTTCCCCGTAAACAGTCCAGGGGACATATTCGGCGCTGCACGTTGCAGCAGTAGGTGATTTGGTGTAAGGGGCTCCTCATCCTTCGAATCGAACGTCACCGGAACCAAGGGACGAGAGTTCAGGATGGCCTCGACCTCCACCATCAGCGTCATCAATTTCTCATCGGACAATGTCTTCAGGGGGGCAACGCGTGCCTTGCCTATTACAAACGAGCAGTGAATGCATCCTCGCTCGTCTACCAGCCTCAGATAGGTCACCGCACCGTAAGCTGTAGATGACGCATCTGCAAAATGGTGCAATTCCGTTTTTCGCACCTTACCAAAATCGTGGGGCTTCACGAATCTTGGCAGAACGACGTCTCCTAACCGCGGTAGTTGCTGCAACCATTTTGCCCACGATTCGGAGTCTTCATCGGTAAGAACGTCATCCCATCCCAGCTGCTTTCTGCAGAGATCTCTTTGCATCGTCTTTGCCACCACGATCACAGGCGCTGCAAAGCCAAGAGGGTCGTATAAGGAACTTACCACCGACAGGATTGACCTTCTGGTGTAGGCTGTAAGCTGCTTTACATCGACATTGAAACCGAACTCGTCCGAAGAAACGTTCCACCGAACGCCAAGTACCCTCTCGCACGAGGAACCATCCACGTCCAGCTCCTTCACCGATTTAGCCCGTTCCTCTTCATCAATAGACGCGAGAACTCGCTCGCTGTTGCTAAGCCACTTGGTTAGCCGAAATCCCTTCTTCTTGAGAAGTGCACAAATACCTTTGACCAACTGAACTGCTTCTGCTTCAGTCGACACGGATTTTAAACAGTCGTCAACGTAGAAATTCTTTTCTACCGTCTCGACGACTTCCTTTGGAAATTCGCTTTGCAGATCATTAGCGGCTTGTTTAAGACAAAAACTCGCGCAGGAAGGGGAAGAAGTTGCTCCAAACAAATGAACGAGCATCCTGTGCGCGGTGGGCTTCTTCGACACATCGCCATCAGGCCACCACAAGAACCGAAGCGCATCGCAGTCTGTCGGCTTCACACGTATCTGATGAAACATGGCCTCGACGTCGGCGACAAGAGCTACCTTTTCCATCCGAAATCTTGAAAGAACTCCTACTAAGGAATTGGTCAGATCCGGACCCTGGAGTAAAGCATCATTCAACGACTGGTCGCGGTATTTGGCAGCACAGTCAAAAACTACCCGTACTTTCCCGGGCTTGTGTGGATTTGTAACAGGGTGATGCGGCAGGTACCATACTACCTCTGCAGACTGTTTCTCATCTGGAACTTCTTCGGCATAGCCCTTAGCTATGTAACCCTGTACCGTCTTTGTATACGCATCGCGTAGCACGGCGTCGCGTCTCATGCGACGTTCCAAAGAACCCAAACGATTTAGCGCCATGTCCCGGTTGCACCGAAGCGGTTGTGCGTTCGGGCGCCATGGCAACGGCAACTCATAATGACCTTGCTTGAATTGCACACTGGTTTTCATTTTATCCAAGACGAACCTGTCTTCACGCGACATAGGCATCGCGTCGGGGTTGGTGTCTTGAAAGTCGGTCTTCCACATTCGCTCTAACTTCCCTTGCAGCGAATCATCGGCAACTTGAGTAAAGTTGACGGAAAACAAATCGGTTGACTTGCTAGAGACAGGTCCTGCCAATGCCCATCCAAGTGGAACTCTAAATGCAACAGGTTGCTTCGGTTTTCCCTTTCGTACCTCTTGCACGAGAAAGGCCTCTGGAACGTCCAGCCCGATGAGCAACAAAGCTTCACTGCAATCTACCTGTGGGAATGACAGGTCTCTGATATGTGGCAGCGCATCCAATTCCGCGTTTCTCGGAAACTTGTTGGCGGCAATAGGCAGACAATCAACAGCGAACACCTCGGGAAGTTCCACAGTTGTGGAGCCATCGAGCGAAGCAACAGATAAATTTACTCTTTTGCCCTTGCGCCTGCGACTGTCCCCGTTGATCGTTTTAAGCGTCACGTTGCTAGGTTCACCTTGCAGCCCAAGCTTATCTGCCAGTTTCTTGTCGCACAAGGTAATGCCCGAGCCAGTATCTAAAAGAGCGTATGTATTAACAGCCCTACCGTTAGCATGGACTTTGACCGCAACCATCATCAAGTTGACGCTCTGTCTACCAGAGGAAGCATGACAGTCCTTTCCAATCGCCGACACAACCGAACAAACTGTCCGTTCCAGCGCAGGTCCTTTGACAGGAGACTCGTCCTCTCTCTTCTCTGGCGGATGCAACAAGGTGTGATGGGCTTCATTGCAGTCCCTCACGGTACACGCTTTGGGGCTGTTGCACTTAGTGGCAAAGTGCCCAAATCTGAAACAATTATCACAGAGTCTACGGCGCCGGGTGACGCGCAGACGATCGCGGTAAGGAAGGGATTTAAATTCCTCGCACTTAGCAAGCACGTGGTTTCCCGAACAGCACTGGCACAACGGGGTAGTGGGAAAATGGGAAGGTCCGGCACGAACCTTCGGCCTAGATTCTTGTTCGCTTACAACGACATGACTGGAAGCCTTTACATGACTACTTTTACCTTTCGCCTTCTTAGCTTCGTTGCGATGCTCATCGAGCATGCGGCTGAACAACGAATTTGCAATCCGATCCTCAGTTTCCACAAAGTCGACAAGATGCTCAAACAAAGGTTCACGGCCAGTATCTCTGAGGATTTTCTCAACACGCCGTTTCCAAGCCTCCTGCATCTTAAACGGTAGACGATTCACAACAGCAATCAACGTAGGGTAATTATTCATCTCGGAATGCTCGTCAATGTCTGAAAGTGTAAGTAAACAATCGCGCAGCGACTGCGCAAACTCGCTTAAACCAGCAGCATCGTTCGGTCGCAATTCTGGACCGTTGACAACACACCTCACACATGCATGAGCGATTATGTGTGACTTGCCAAAGTGGTCGTACAGTAACTGTCTCGCTTGTTGGTACCCGTTTACCTTTAGTCTAAAGCAGTGTTCAATCAATTTACGGGCTTTGCCATCACAATGCTGCGCCAAATATGACAATTTGGCACCGTCGTCATCGACCTTGTCGTCGATACGAGAATCAAAATTGCGGACAAACTTCCAATAGTCCATTGGATTGCCGTCAAAAACGAGAACTTTAGGCTTTGGTCTGTTTATGTGCTTCACAAGCGATGCAATCTCATTGTCATGTACGCCAGTTGGCTTGACTGAACCATATATACAAGAATTATTTACAATTGGGTTTGTTGCGGTGAAAGAACCTTTCTCATCAACCGAAGATTTAAATTTAGGCGCATATTGGGACAGGGGCTCTGACGGAGCAACATAGTCAACCACATACCGCTGGTCAGGAGGGCTTCTCTGCGACGTGACAGGCGGTGACGTGAACAACACGCGACGTTGATCCCCGAGCGGCTCCTCCAGGGGAGGCGTGGTCGATTCACCAGAACCTTCCTTCACCGTCACGTACTCCGTGTTTCCTGACATCTCGTCCCAAACCTTCTCTTCAACCTCTGCGGCTTGTAGCTGATGCTGCAGTTCCAACATTTCTATTTTATCTCTTTGGCGCCGTTCTTCTTCAGCACGACGGATTTCTTCTTCGGCTCGTCGTCTGTCTTCTTCTGCGCGTAGTATTTCCGTTTGCCTGACCAGCTCCTGCTTCTGCGCAGTCTGTTGAATAGCAAGACGCGCGAGCTGTGTCGTTACTTTAACTCTAGTTCTACTGTTAGTCGAAGAACTCGAGCGCCTACTTCGTCCGCAGAACGAGTCGTTGTCCTTTGGACTCTTATCACCGCTTCCACTCGGACTAGCTATGTTAATAGGTAAAACATTGCTAGATAAAGAATTTACGTCACGAACCCAGTGAGAAACACGGTCATCGAATTCGGTCTTGTTTTTTCTCACGCTTGCTAGTTCTTCGGCAAGATCAGGATGCGCCTCGTAGGCAGCAACAGCATCGACAAAAAGATGTTCAAGCGCAACCAATACCGTCTCGAGCATCTGCTTGTTGTGGTGGTCCTTCATCAGGTACTCGGCGACTAGGTACTGTTCACTGAGACGTCGACGACAATCAGCGACCGCATCAGGAGTCGTGACGTTTGATTGACTCATCTTTGAACCGCTTAAATATTTAACAAACGGTTAAACTTGTCTTCAACACACAGTTGAAGCTTATTTCAAAAAGCAGTTGAAACTTGATTTCAACTGCAGATTGTGTTCAACACCCAGTTGAAACTTTCTTTCAGGAAGCAGTTGAAACTTGATTTCAACTGCAATTGTCTTCAACACACAGTTGAAACTTTCATGTAACGTCCCGTGAACGCGCCCCGGTTATAGCGCGGAACGTCACACGAGGAGAGAATTGAAACGCGATTCCTAATAGCCTCCAACAACCAGTCCACACAGATAGATGTTTTGCTGATCTTATTAGGCGAATTCTTTGAATGTAGGACGATGAAAACGAATAGGAAACGTATAGGAAACGGTTTCTGCATAAAGCATGACATTAACACACTGCGCTTTAAATGCAGAAATATAGCACAAATCTTACCAACTGTTGTGGTAACCGGAGAGAGTAAATAGCACGGGTATTCAACTCGCATCAATTACTGGTACACACCTAAACATACAATAACATATATCACCACACTGCGCCTTTATGACGTCACACACAGTTCTTACCAAGCTATGTTGGGCGACAGTACAGAATAAGTCACGCTTCACGTGAAGATAAAACAGAAATACTGCGTAAACAAAATGCAACTTAAGCACCTTGTCTAAACCCAATTACACGTACAGTACAACTATTACAAAGCGAATGACATATTAGGTCATTGCGGTTAAGTTCACATTCATTACAATAATTCACATTTTGGAGTCATTAAACACATATGTACAAAGTGACTCACCAATAATCGTCAACACGACAATAAATAGCCTTTTCTAATTCAACCGACGCAGCACCGTGCTCCACGGAAGTCAGCAACAAAAAGAACTGAACCACGTTGCGTTATCACACAAAACTGGCAGCCGATTATTACGTCACACAACGCCATAGATTACAACACAAGTTGTACTGAGGAAATGCGGGAATCAATAGAAATCTGCAATTACTGGCAAATAAGATGTAACAATGGCTATGATTTGATGTTAAGTTTGGCGCCTGTAGCGTGCAATACTCATGTGTTGTGTTGAAATACGTTCAACGCAGCCAACTGTTTGACATTTTCACTGTGCCTGGGAGCAGCGGGTTCCATTGCGGCAAACGTTTTTGCACAAAGCCGTGTGCAAAATCCTGAAATCCCATCAATAAGAACTTACAAACGCGTTTTCAGGTCTTAGGTTTGATTATTCTCTATGGCTACGCAGTTAACGGATAAGGCAGACGTCCATTTATTGTCCGCAAAAGATATTTTTTTCATTTAACTAACATTATGCCCATTTACGTTCTTTGACCCCAACTTTGACCGTTGAACAAATCGTTATCAGTTTATGTTGCAGTCATTTGCCACCAATGAAGAAAAATTACGATACCAACATAATATCTTTAACCTAGCACGAAACTTTTCCTATTTTATTTACTATTTTAAAAATCGTCATATATGACTTACCGGTTTACAATACTGCTTTAAGGCTACAGTTTTTTATATTCTTTACACAGTGTTGCCACTCCTAAAAATAAGTTTTTATATTTCATAATTCACTTAAGTTTTTTAATGAATAAAAAACACGAACTTGTTTATCAAAAGACCAAAGGTCATGCAGTGGTATAAAATATATGTTTGTGCCCTTATAGTTGCTCCTATCGAATATAGAGCGTAATCGCCTCTTTAGGCCGAGAAGAAGTGCCGCCCATGATTCACGAAGCAGTGGGAATTCGAAACCTTAAACAGTCTCAAATAGTACGACTGGGCAATAGTTTCGAAGGAACCCTTTGTAAACAACAACAACACATGCACGCAAATCTAAACACAACAAAAAGCGTAAAGCCGATGTTTCATGAACCGAATTGAAGCCAGACTTTTTTTAGATTTTATTTCAAACAGAAGGATGTTTTTCCAACATCGCAACAAAATTAATATGTTCCTGTCTGTGAGCCTCTATCAGTTTCTGCATGAGTGTCTGAAGACCTTTAATCTTTTCCATGCATCGTGAAACTTCGACCTGCTCGCCCTGGCCCGAATTCTGTTTTACCACACAAAACAGCAGGAATTAAAAGCCGCAGATTCGTATTTTTTGTTTTGATCATAACAAATCAAGTAAAATCATTGAACAGTTATGTTGCAAATGTTTTATTAAGCACTGTTGTGGCCACTAAACCAGGCAATCTACAAAAACCATAACTCACGTCCGTCGCACGTTAATTTACAATTGGTAGCGCAAAGAGTTGAATTATTAATTTTGCACCTAAAGTGGGGTACGGTTGGAAAGTAAGTTTTCGAAAAGTTTACATTATGATCTACGTTTCAAAGTTCGTTTATTAAATTGTTAATGATATAATATCCAACCCCTTATAACCCCAACCCTTACATCCCTGACAGTAAGCTTTTTTGGAAATATACCATTGTAAATAGATTTAGTGTCCTTTGCGCCACCTATCGAAAATTAGCTAAATGTGCGACTGACGTGAGTTATGGTGTTAGTAGATCTTCCGTATTCCTTGTGCATTAGCTTGATAGCGTTTTCCATAAAGCTACGTTTATAAATCGTTGCTAGGGTATCTAGAGATGTCGATACAAATAGACGAGCTATGATGTATTTCTTGTGTACAAGTAGCGATTTGAAAAAATAATTCACTGACATTGACACTTAAAATTAGGCCTTTAAGAAATCTCGGCATTTTCTTTCTAACCTTGGCCATAGATTTTCTTAAACCGGAAAACGTGTTGATACAGTCTTTTAATTTCTCTTCCAGCACGTCACGCTCCGATTGTAAGATTTTTATGTTTCGCTCTAATCCCCATAACCTCGTCTGTAAAGATTCCTTTTCGGCTCGTTCGGCATCACTTTCAACTGATCGTGAAAGAACACAGAAGCTCAAACTGTTAACAAATTCTTTCAACAAACAGACAAGTCTATACATAGCCAAAAGGTAAGGTCTTTTGACAGTCAACAATTCGAGTATTTTTAAAAGAACTGGTCACTTTGTTAAATTTGCTTTTCTGCGGTAGAGCAACACAAAAACTCACAGTAGAAAAGGTTTGTTAAAGATACCGATAGATAGCGTAAAGAGTACACTTATTTAAATTACCAGTGATACTGGAATAGGCTGGGAAGGAACTTGGCCGAATGGTCTAGCGCGCCTGACTCATGTACAGACATAAAAAAAATGATCGGCTTTCGTCCCCAGGAGTGTCCAGGGTTCGAACCCCGTGAAAAAAAAATACTGGCATAGGCTTAGGAACTAAATTTAACAGAAAAAAGTAAATTTTTGGGTTGATTTTATTGTTATTATTACAAAAAAAAACTGAGACAAACCCTATTAGCCTTAACCGTCAACATTTTTTTACACAAATTGCATTTAAAATATTTGCGTGCGCCACCTATCGGAATTTAGCAAACCTGTCAGTGTGAGTTATTGTGTTGGGAACTCTACCCTTTTCTGCACTGTAAAAAGTTTTTTGTACAAACATTCTAGGAATGCAAAATCTGGGTCTTTCATTCAAACTGCCTTTATTGAGCTGCACCTTTTACTTTATCCAGTCGTGTTCTTGATTCGTGCAACATCGACTTGGTTTCTAATTTCTCTTCAAGCGCAGCCCACAGTTGATTCAAAAGCATTTTTTCTTTGTCTATCCACTCTTCTTTTTGACGCAACAAACCCAAAATTGTTCGACGACTGTAAGAAGGAAATAATGTTGCATAAAACTGAAGGGTAGTTTTTCTCTACTGACATAAACCAATAAAGTTTAGTCTGCAGGCGGAGAATCAAACAACCCTCTGCAGAGAATTGTGCAATACATAATGCAGCAATAAAACCACTCAAGAGTTTTTAGTTAATGCAACACACTATAACACAGTACCATGATTGTGCAACACTTGACGCCAAGATCTAATTCTAAGGCAACGCTTTAGAACCGTTCTTTGCAGGGGCACAAACATAAGCGCAAATTAGGCGAACTGTGGTAACCAACGCAAAGGTCATATAAAAGCACCCTTACAATCACAAAACTGCGACCAGTGCGTTGCGATTACCTTTTAGCTACCTTTTTGCATAGTCATTCATCTTGTCCACGATTTTTAAACAGATTTTGCATCTCATCACACTTACCGAATATAAATTCCAAGAGCAAAAGCAACAAGTGTAGTAGCAAGCAATATGAACACCTGAAACCAGCAGGAGTTCGGATCTAGTAATAGCACAAGAGCATTTCCCAACCATTCCAGTATAGAACCGTCTTCATCGTCAGAGCCGGGATCGATGCCCAAATATGGAATTATGAACTCGCAGCCACTCTCGTACGTTTTTGAAACAATGTCATTTTCAGAAAAATCCTGCGCCTTCACTTTGCAGTACCTTGGCATTTTGATTTTCTCGTCGCCTGCGAAATAACTTAAAACAGGGGCCTTTCTTTGATAATGCAGTGCAGATTGATGTTGTTGATAAGAAACAAGCCTGTAGGTCCAAAACTGTTGTTTGTGATGTAACAATAAACGTAAATAGCATGACAAAATGAACCCAGGTAAATTTTGTACAAGATAAGTAAAGGATTCCATGGCTCGCTGTTTTACAAAACGCAGCCAAGAATTTTAGGAAACGTGGAAAAGCAAGGTAGCAAACGGCATAAATCGAAATCGTTTCGTGATATCGCTGGACGTTTAAACTTAAAACTTGCAGTGGTTCCAAAACAGGGGTCTGATTTTGACCAAATCGCGAGGGATGACAATTCGTTTCTTGATGAGTGCTAAAGTTTAAACCTAGTGTCATTCTATCGGTCACAAGTAACAAACAAAGGGAATTGTTCTCGAACAGTCGGCCGGTTTCAATCCTATCTGTGATGTAACAAATTCTGTGCCTTCAGTTTAAATTTCGTGAGGCAACCGAGAAACTGTTTCTGCGAGTTGTTGAACAATGTACATGATTTCGCAAGAAGTGGATTGGGTTTTAGTTGCAAACTCAAGGTTTGCTTAGTTAACCGTGATATTCATTCAACTTCAAACAAGGGTTCTTAAAAAAAACTGCACAAGGGGTCGATAGAAAAAATAAGTTGAGAAACCGCTCTTTCAAAACAGAAGTATTTAAGTTTCTTCAACACCCTTTTTGCATCGTTGGCTAATTCAAGCCCACGATAGTTAGACCCTAATCTGCACACACTTGAAAAAAAAACGATTCATTTCAGTGTGCTCTCAACGCGTCAAGATCGAACAATATAGAAAACCGCACAGACCATTGAAACCGATTTTACAGTGTCACAAACACTTGCGCGTTAATCAATATTCTCGCAGCAATTTTGATTTTATTGGCAAACAACAGCGATGGGCACCAAACTTTACTTCTTTTTGGGCTTGGCTGTGAGTGCGGCCTCTTCAGCTTCCTTCTTGCGCTTGGCACGGATACCGAACAACTTGGCATTGGAACGAGCCATACGGAGCGATTGGAAAACACTGTGCTTTCTTTCCTCGTCAGTAATAGCTCGGGCTTTCTCAGACTTGAAGGTCTGGTTAAAAGAACGGTTTATGCGCGCCACTCTCACACAAAGGGAAATACAAAACATGCATGAATATGCCTTACCGCCTTAATGGGCATAACATCTCCTTCGTATTGCACAGCCATCTTGATTTCCTCTGGCTAGAAAAAAAATTGTGTGTTTAGAAAAAAAATTGGCATAAAATGTTGTTGTCATGTTTAGAAAGAAAAGTACTGTTGTCCAAAGCACCATACACATAAGTATTAAAACGGTACACGATCTTACTAAGTTGACAAGAAAATCAAAACAATATAATTTGCTAAAATCGTTTTTGAGGCAATGCGCATCCTTTTGTTACACACACCTTTATGTGGGTTTGACACTTTTGCAAGCAATACCCACACTCTTTAGCAGAAACACCAAAACTTTTCAATTTAGAAATGTATCTAAGACAGCAGTAGGACTGCAAGTAGATTCCTTTGCCTTTCAATTTTTTTTTAATGCAAATTATTTGATTGGTAATGTTTTCTTTAATCCTACAGCATTTTTGCAACAGAAAAACGCAAACAACTGAATTTGGAGAATTCAAACAGCGATGAAAAAATTTTTTTAGGGCCATTTGCAGGTTAAATAGAAATGTTTGCAACTACAGCATAACAAACTTATTCTTCATTGAGTGTCCCTATTTACCACGTTATTTACAATTACACAGTATTTTGAAATATCACATGCAGGGTTGCATAATTGTAGTCATAGGTTTTTTTTAAATTTAAAAAGTCCGAGTTTAACTTTTTATACAACACATAAATGCAAAGATTTGTCCAAAAACATTTGGTTAACTTCAGATGAAAATTTAATTTTTAGGTTGTCCTTATTTTGGGGTCCATATCGATGGCAAGCCTGGATGTAACCTCTTTCGACTCTGCAACTGTGGTTACAAGTAATAATTCACAATCGTTATCTAAACTTCTTCAACCACAAAAAAATTAAAGTTTTGAAGAATAACTTCTTTGATACAAGGCACTGATAACAAGCTTACTGCTCAACATGCAAACAAACATAATACTTCAAGAACAAAGCAATTTACAAACTAAATTTTTCCAAGGATAGAACTTACTGAGCTATCACCCTTTTTGGGGTGTGCTGGGTTTCTGGGGAACAAAATCAACTTCGATTGATACTCCTTAAGTCTCTGAACATTGCGTTGAAGTGATTCAGTAGATTTATTTCTACGTCTATGGTCAACACATATTCCAACTGTTGGTGCAAACTTTCGGTTGATGCCAGCTGCCTGTGTACAAAGCACAGCTTAATTACTAGATGTATATATCAAACACTTTAGCACACACACAAAAATTGGTTTCTGTAGCATGTTTTAAATCTGTTGAACAGTAATGTTATTTAATAAGGCTAATCAGTGTTTTTTTAAGGTGTTTTGGGGGACCAAAATTTGCCAGTAGCCTAATAAATAATTCGTTTAAGCAAATATGGCTATTTTTGGGTATTTAAATGAAACACTTGCGGTCTCTTAAAACTACTTAGCGGTCACCCAAACCAAACCTTAAAAAAAAACCTGAGGCTAATATTACAAAAATATAATTGCACAAAAAATCAGAACATCAATTTGCTTACACTAATAACACAAATATACAAAAGGCATAATTTTATTAAGTTAGATACACATTTTAGAAAAATTAACAATTTATTAATCATACAACAGCAATAATTATTGTTTCCAAGAAATTGATGCAAATGCCAGTCTTTTTGTTTTGAAAAAACATTTTGTACATCGTTTTCAGGGTTGCACATGGAAACTGTGCACCAAAGGCATTATTTGTCCGGTCTTAAACTCTATTCCCATGCACACATAGGTCCTGCACGTCTGAGATCTTGTCGGGAACTGCCATGTTGTGCAGACTGGACTATATTTACACAAATGGGTAAAAATATCCAGTTCATATTAAATAATACATATTCTAACACAACAGTTGCAGTACACACAGTCAGCACAGCAGACAACTGAAACCCTGACCAGGTCAATAGATTAAATGCAAGAGCATCTTTTCTGTTAAACCTAGACCTTAGCTGTCATGTGATGCATAAAATATTTTCTACTAAAATGGAGTTGCTGGCACAGATTGTTTCTGGCAGAAAATAAGGCATGCAATATGTCATGGTTTATATAAATGCAAGAGCATGTTTTCAGCTAAAGCTTTGAAGATGATATAATAGTACTAGAAACTTACAGAAAGCACTCACCTTCAGTTCTTCCAAGGTAAATCCACGACCAAAACGTTGTCTGGTATTGTACTTGAATGTTGGACATTGAACAATGGGCCTGAGCTGCTTTACCGGCCTGGGTGCAACTGCCTTGGCTTTTGTTACACGCCTCTGGTGTCTCCTGTACTTTCTGGCGGGTTGGTTAAACCATGTCTTGACCCGTGTCTGCCACTTTTTGTGGAAATGATTGTTGCAAATCACATTGTTATGCCGGATCGCCATTGTGACCCTGCAAGTTTAATGCATAACATTATCAAATATCGTTCATTGTTAAGGCTGATGCTTTCCAACTTTTTTCCACAAAATGGAAAATATCTCAACTACATAGCGATTTATACAGATTACTTTTAACAGCACACTTTACCTGCATCGACCAACGAAAAGAAAAACCCAGTTCCAACATGCCACAAATCTACCGCACAGCGCCACAAACTACCACAAAAATTTTTAGTGTTGAAATGCGCATTTAGTGAGTTATTTCAATTTTTGCCTTAAAAGTGACTGTTAAGTAAAATAATACACTCAAAAACTTATTTTAAAGCTGTACAAAGAAATTTATTTTGGTTATTAATTTGTTTTGTTGTAGTAAAGGAGAACCACGCAAATTACTTTGTTCATGTAAACTTCTATTAGGTAAAGTTAGAAAAAACATTTACCTGTTTTGTTCCAAGCTATGACTATAAATAAACCTTTTTCCAAATATTTAATGTCTAAAACAAAGAAATCATCTTATCTGGTGTTTTTATCAACTTTTCAAACTGATGTTCTAAAGAAACAATTTTTATGGTTTTATAACAATGCATGTTAAATTTTAAAAATATTTTTGACAATTGATACCAGTTCAAGCTTTTTCAGTTTAACGTCACACCTCCCCTTTAATGATTTCCGTCCGTTTCCATTGACGTCATATTAAATAAACAAAGCGCCCGACGTCATTGCGCTTTTATTCGCACTTGATTGGTCGGCAGCGAACCATTGCTGCCTCCCGCAGTGTTACAGGTAGCTGATCGATGTTTGCGATTGAACATTTTCTCGACTTTATATTGTTTCACGTTGTGTACCGGCTTGCGCTGTGCCAGCACCCAAGTCGATAGAAAAATCCGATCGATTTTTGGGCTTGCGGTCGGTGTCGTTTTGTAGAAATCAGTTTTTGTGTTTCTTGTCAAATGAAAACGCTTAGCTTAGCTGCGAACAATTTAGCTCAGTCAGGGCGTGTTGATGTAGTATCTGCAAAATATGTTAAACAGATTTGCATTATCTTTGTAACCGTTAGCGGCTAATTTTCTTATGCTAAAGGATTTAAAACGTCAAATTAGTTATTGCATTAAGTGTCTGAAATGTTAATTTCTGTGAATGTGAGCTTGTTTGTGACTTGCTAGCTCATTTTAAACACTACATATCGTTTGTTGTATTTGTATCAACAACCATTGTAAGCATCTTTATTGCATTTTAAAAATGGAGAAAGCCTAAGCATGTTGCAAGTGTTTTGGCATATGTATTACTGTTTGTGGTAAAACTGCATTTATTAACTCAATACGCAGACATAGACATTTGTTAAGGACAACATTTTTATTTTAGGCATCTGTAGGTTAAACTCAAACAACAGTTTGGCACGCAGGTGCAAAATGTTACAAATATATATTTGTTTTGGGTTGTTATGGTCTGCACTGTGCAATTAGTTTTGTTTGACCCTATTACTACAGAAGTTATTGCAATGGGTTGAACTCATTTAGAATTGTTAGTATTTTATCACTTTTCCAAGTGATCATATCTTAAAATTTTCTTATTGAAAACCAAACCAATATGAGTGCCTTTTACTTGCAAAAAACATGAACAGCTTGATCTGTATATTTGTATCCTATGTATGAAAACAGTTGGTACCTTTGCAACCGTATAAAGTTAATATGTTACATTTATGATTTAAGTCCAAAATGATAATACCACTCTTGAAAATCTTGACCTAAAATTTTGCCTCACTATTAATGATCTTTTTTTGTTGACACAGAATCATAGAGTAATTGAGTTTTAGGTGATTGTAAAAATCTCTTACCTACATCATGGCTTCTGAGGAAGAACAAGGTCTGAAAGAATGTGAAGCTTATGTACAAGAACACAAAATACAACAAGTTCTAAAGGATTGTATTGTAAAGGTACATTATTTAGACTTTATAAATGTTTGGGTTTCAAACTGTGCTTAGACTTGGTGACAGCACCAAAGTTTTGGCTTTTTACACTGCCAAAAATTGACTATGTTTTGCATCTGGTGTACAATGTTATTGTTTATGTGAGAAAAGTTTTCCCAAAGATTCAGTAAAATAATACCTTATAAAAACCAGTGGTAAATTTATAAAAATTTGAACAAATGTCTTCATGTTTATTGTGGCCTTGCTTGGACTATAAATTTTTGGCGAACTTTTTCAGTAGGAAAGCTATTTTAATGAAATTAAAGCATTGCTCAGACTAAATATTTTTTAGAGCTTTGCTTGTTGACACAAACTGGAATTGCATTTTTGACCCTTTTTTTACTTTTTAGACAGTAGTTGTATTCAAATGTATTGATACAGTTAAAAAATCAGGTGAATTTCAAACATTTAAAAGTGATAGTGAAACTGTGTAAACATTTGGATAGGCTGTACCTTAAATTCTCTGGTTTTTTTATTTAATTTGCCCATCCCAAGCTTATTAAAATGATATCTTTAAAATATTTTGAAACCTGGACACCTCATTATCTATTACAAAAAATCACCTATGTTTAACATTACGAATAACACTTCTAATGTATAATAACATAAACAAAAAAAATTAGGATGCAAAATCATAATCCTACTAACCTAAAACTGTATGACCCTTTAGTTGGCGATTTTTTTTATTATAACTGTACTAACCAAAGGCTTTAGTTACATGCATAATTGTTGGTTTAAATTGACATAATTTTACCTGTTTATTTACCTAATGATCGCAAGTTTGCAACCCTATTTTATGACTTTTTGTTTGGCTGCGTATGAAAAATTCTGAGATTTATTTGGGTCTTTTGTTTCTTTCTTTCAGCTGTGTATACACAAGCCAGAGAAACCTATGACTTTTCTAAAGGAGCACTTTGAAGCATTAGAAAAGGTAATTATGGCTGATTGCCAGTGCATTATCCCTACATGCTTGGTCTGCTTACACTCACAAACCATTAGTTCTTTTTCTTTCCTGTATGTATTATGCATGTTGTAAATGCTAACTTGTCCTGTCTCTTTGAATCAAGACATTCTAAATGTGTTTGAATTACGGTGACATGTTTCGTGCTAAGTCAAGAAAGCCCAAGGCTAAGGTAGGTACAGTTTTGGCACAATGCATAAAAATGACTTATGTATTGTTTGTTTAACAAAATGTTTTATGTATTTATTTGAATGATTGTTTACATTTTTTGTGTGCAGCAGTTTTTTGTGTTTTATATTAGGGTTTTTATTAAATTAACATAATAGTGTTGAACATGTACGATATGCCTATAAAATCTATGTTTTAGTACCTTAACAATACTAACAGGATTCGTTTGGCAAACCCCTTCATTGTGTTTATCTTTAACAACTGTATAGCCTGTCCAATGTAAGCTTTTTGGACTGACAAAAATGTTGCTGTGCTACCCAACTAGGAACAAATTGTGGACTTTAAAGGGGACATATAGTGCAGTGCCAGCAATGTGAAAGCTGTTTTGTAACCAAAAAAATGAACTGGCTAGCATCTTAATCTTATTTTTGTGGGTAAAAGTTTTAAACACTTTCTTGGCAATTGGTTATACTAAAATTAATTGTCACACAAAAAAAGCAAAAACTACATTTAACATTATATATATTATGTCGCATTTTTCTATAGTTGTTCGAGGTTGACTGAAATATGATATGTTGTGTTGTGTGTTGTGCCAAAATCTGTCTGGTGTACAGTTTGCTGATTGCAATGATTGTTGAGGTTTTAACGCTTTAAAAATCAATTGAAATTAAATTAATGGGTGGTGGCCAGAAGGATCAATAAAAGACATTACTTAATGCAACAACTTAAGCAAAAGATTTTCGGAGAAAATTGCTAACTATAGTATAGCTATTAGACTTACAAGGATTTTTTTCTTTAAACCTATGTATATACACCGACAAAAAAGCTTTAATAGTGTAATTTAGCCATCTGAAATAAATTCTAGTTTCAGCAAATGTAGTATGTTGGAATGGCAATAAAAATACAATCCAAAAAATGTTTTTGCGTGTGAAAAAATTAAAACAAATTGATTGCTGTCTAAAGCAAGTGTACTGTATGATGTACTATTTTAACATTCATGTACGAAGCAACCAGTAATTTTGTAAACATAAACCATGCTTCCAAACAACCATCATAAAAGCTTCTAGTAACTAATATATTATTCGGTCCGTTGGTTTACTACCTGACTATGACATGTGTAGAAATGAAAAAACAAATTTTGAACATAAATAGCATAAATATTGCATTTGCTGTCCAAGCAAGTTTAAACAACAACCCAGCCAATTTAGCTTACACTGATCCCAATCTCTGTGTAGCAAGCCGAGGCGTCGAGCACTTCCCAAGCACCTGAGAAGTCTGGTAAAGATGAACAAGAGGAAGAAGAGCCGTCCATGACTCCACCAACCCAGAACTTCCACAGCAGAAGAAGAGGTGCAGTCAGCGCTGAAGTCTACACTGATGACGATGTTAAGAATTATGTGAAAAAGGTTTGTGATTTCAACAGGCTTTTAAAGTTAACAATATTGCTCAAGATTTCAACATTGCAATGTATTTTTAATGTGCCCAAAATACAGTTAAAATAAAAGTAGTCCAGTAGTTTGCTCAAACCTTAACTTGTAGTTGCTCATCTAACACACAAGGAACTGTACGATTCACTGAAGGTCGCTTAATGATATGTAGTTGCAAGGTATAAGTGCTAGTGGGACTACATGCTTGACCACTCATCTATAAAGAAACACATTGTTGCTTAGTACAGTTAAGCACTGGGATAAATAATGACACTTTTTTTTCCAGGAACTGGTTTGTCCTTGTGTTAATGCTGGAGTCTAGTAATGCATAACTTTACCCATTGTCATTCAAAATGTCCATTCTCACTTACTATCATCAAATCAGGTTTGCCCAACTGGTATATGCAGATAAATTCCATTGATTGTTAAGTTTATTTGATGGCAGCAACAGACAGACATGGATATAAATTTACAATCAACTTGGCTACAGTCAAAAAGAGCTTTTGGGTACTATGCAACCACTTAATAAAAACCACAATGGACTTCAACTAGTCATTACTAGACAAATCCAACAATGCATTTACCCAGGTCATTACAAAAGACTACAAGACAATGGCAGCGCTCTCCAAGGCCATAGAAAGAAATGTGCTATTTTCTCATCTGGACGAGAATGAACGTTCAGACATTTTTGATGCTATGTTTCCTGTGATGAACATAGCAGGAGAATGCATCATTAAGCAGGGTGACGACGGAGATAACTTTTACATCATTGACCAAGGGGAAGTGGATGTGAGTATAACTGCGCTCTTGTGCAGTTCTAGCGATGGTGGGAAGTGCCACATTTTGCTCACTGTCAAACTAGAGATGCACCGATAATGGTTTAAAAGTCATAAAAAGTTGTAGTTTGGACAATTGTGTGGAGTCAAAAAAATCTTTGTAAAAATGGCAGATTTCGCAAACCAAATATTAGATACCTCACTAGTTTAAACTCATAATCACCACAAAAACATGCACTTGTGACACCCTTAAAGAAATATCAAGGACTCAAAAACTCTTTTACCTGCGGAGTATGTATTTCCATTTACACTTTTTAGGTCACTAACCAAGTCAGATAACAATGTATCACACTTAAACATTTATAAAAACGTTCTTTCACTCAGTTTTGTGGAAGTATTATAAGGAAATGAACATTTAAAATAGTTTTTAACACAGAGTTGTCTTTAAATTGTTGCAATTCGTCATCAAAAGGCAGAGTGAAATGTTAGATTTTAGAGTGAAAGTTCAGATATCAAATATGCATGATTTTAAGGTTTGCATGTAGTGTTTGGGCAAAAATTGCCATTGGTGTTACTTACACATGATAACATGCTTTTAGATCTATGTCAACAATAATTACATCAGCACACTGGGTGAAGGAGCAAGTTTCGGGGAATTAGCACTTATCTATGGAACACCAAGAGCTGCCGATGTACGAGCCAAAACCGATCTTAAATTGTGGGCTATCGACCGTGACAGCTATCGTCGTATTCTAATGGGCAGCACACTGAAAAAACGAAAGATGTATGATGACTTTCTCAGTAAAGTGTCTATTTTGGGTAAGAGTAAAATGTTGTGTTAGTTCAACGCAATAGCCTTTGTGGGCTTGAACTGGTTGTTTTTGGCTTAGTAATTGTAACTCCAGATTTGTTGGTTGGTATCTGTTTGTTGGCATAATGTTAAAAAAATTTGATTTACTGTCAAAAGAGATCAGTTTGTTCACTAAAAAAGTAGACAATAATTTGGTGTTAATTTAAATGTTAAATTTATTGTAAAGCTGCTTTTCCTTTTTCACATTTCTGCAAGAGTTATAAAACTTTTGTTTATATATTTCATAGAAAAAATGTTCCGAAAATTTAAAAAATAAGTAGTAGGAATTTGGCCTAAGTATAAACTTTGCTCTAATTTCTGATCATATTCTTTTGAAAATATTATTGATCGTGAATTTTGTTTTGTTTGTGTTACCAATAGCCTTGGAAAATTTTCTAAAAATGGTTTTGATAATACAGAGAACTTGGACAAATGGGAAAGGCTTACAGTTGCTGATGCTCTGGAACCAGTTCTGTTTGAATCAGGACAAGAGGTTGTTGTGCAAGGACAAGCTGGAAGTGATTTCTTCATTATTGTAGAGGTAGGTGCTTTAAACCTATAATATATGCACACCCATTTGTATAATTTGGCACTTTGATTGTGGCCTAAGTTTTACAACAGATAAAAATCGTGCCCTTCATAAAGGGGATTTGCATTCATGGTGTATTTAGTAAATCCTGGATTAGTCATGCATGGAATTTGGCTCATTAGGTATGCAACATTCATTTCGTTGTACTTCCTGTTATTCTGTTTAGTCAGGACTCCTTTTAGATTCATACACAGAACTAAACAGACTCATGTTATATTTTTATGACCAAAACAATGCAATGTATTTCTATTTAGACCTGTGCAAGGCTATTTCAATCCATATTTTGTAGAAATAACCTGTTTTAGAATTTAATATATGCATTTATTTTAGGGATCCGCTGCTGTTTTGCAAAAGAGGCCTGACAATGAAGATTATACACAAGTTGGTACCCTTGGGCCATCAGACTACTTTGGTAAGATTAGAAGTATACTGCAATAAGTTCGGCATTTATACTTTGGTGTCTGCCGCGACATTAAGCTTATGAGGACGTCCTTGAACGTGCTTGAATCGATCAGTTTAAGTTTAGGTTTTATGGGCAGAAAAGCACCCAGCATCACTAGTGTTCAGTATCAAGTACTGATTGAGCTAATGTGTATGTATTCATATCGTAAAGACACTTATTGAACGGTATAGCAATGTAAAAGTTCAAATGGCGAATAAATGGAAATATCCAATTGTGCACAATTTCAAAAGGAAAAACTGTTATATTTCTTTGCCGACTTTATATAAATCATTGAATCTTCTTTTATTGTTGTAAATAATAAAGTCTATGTGTGAGAATTACATACACATATTAATAAACACTGAAACGGATTATTTACAACCATGCATGATTGGGGACCCATGAGTTTCTGCGTGCAGAAAGAAACCAAGGTTATAAAAAATCGTGCAAATATGGGACCCAATTTATTAATAAGGATATGAAAAGTAATAACGTTTCAAAATGGGTTATGGCCAAATGTGCTAAGCCACCCTTTCAGTTTCATTTTGTAATGACCTTTTCAAAAACTTTCTTCTTTTTCAGGTGAAATCGCCTTGTTGTTAGACCGCCCTCGTGCGGCTACAGTGGTCGCCAGGTCGGTTTTGAAATGCGTGAAGCTGGATCGTCCCAGGTTTGAACGTGTTTTGGGCGAATGCTCAGAGATTCTCAAGCGTAACATCGCCCAATACAACAGCTATGTGTCGCTCTCGGTCTAATATGTAGGTCGAGCGGGTGTAAAGATGTGCTACCAACCCATCAGGGGTCTTTTTCTTCATTTTGTGCTAGTGTATCTGCGTTAAAACCGGACAGACAGTTTTGTGCGAATTTTCTCTTTTTTACGTGTTCTCTAACAGCCACAGCTCGGGTTAACATCCTAAACACACGGTGTTGGATTTTTGAACTGGATTATTTAATGAAAATCAAATGTTACATATTACTATGAAACTGCTTGTATGCCCCAATGGTATCTACAGTTAAACTAGCGTATATACTTATTCCTTGAACGCCGTTATATTAACTTAAAACGCTATTTTGTTGTGTTTTGGTTGGTTTATGACGACGAACAAAACGACGCATGTAAATATGCCTCACAACAAAGTGTGTGTAAAATTTCAAAAAAAAGTATTTCGCTTTTTTAGGGGTTTTAACTCCGAGATACAGGTTTAACACATTTATAATGTTTTTCTTGAACACATTTTACTCGTCAAGCTTGTATTTGGCTTGCAAGACCAACTGCGTTGTAGATTAATAACTGGGCTTCGTGCATATTTTGGATTTCAAAATCATAATGATGCTGATATTGCGGGGGGAATCCCCTTACAGTGCACACGTGTTGTATTATTCACAAAAAATTTTCAAGTTTTTGAAACGATACAAGTTTATCTGGGACTGACAAATTTTAACCGATTCTTGAATTAGGTTATGGGCTGTTATTTCTTCACCCTGCTATAGGTGGTATGTGTTTATTTCTGTGTGTTGATTTTGACCGTGTGCAACAATTTGACTAGGTTCATTTGAAAGAGATACAAACAAGAGTATTGCACTTTTTTACTTGATCCCATTGCTACCTTTTTTCATCAGTTTTCATCTAAGTAACACAATGTAATTAGAAAAAAACATCCTTTTAATGAAAATTCAAAATTCCACGCCGAACTGTATTTTCACACTGATCAACTATATTAATTCAAAAATCGTGTGGCTTTTGAGCTGATATTAACTTCAATTAAGTTTCGCGCTTTCCTACCGTTGATTTTGAGTCGTTTTTCTCGATCATGTCAATGATGTCTGTTTGCATGTGATTTTATTAACTCGTTCTTGCTGTGGGACGCGCCCTCTCTCTTCCGCGTAATCTTATTTAGTGTTGTTTCGTGTTTAATAAAGAGATACTGAGCTCACTGCTGCTTGTAATCCATTTTATTGTAGAATGCATAAGTTTCAAGGCTGTCATCGCGCTACTGGTCCACGTAGTAGAATATGTTTGAACGTGTATTCAGTTTCAAGAAAAACAAAAAACGCCTGAGGCATAATTTCCGGAACCGAAGGTTGTGCGGTAAAGAGTAAAATCGTAACAAAAAAAGATCTGTACACACACTTAATTTCAGGAACTTGAATAAAAAAAGACAAGGAGAACGAATTATGTTGAATGAAGAGAGCGCGGTTAATGTCAAATCCTTTACTCAACAAAAGAAAGTTGTCAAAGACCAAGGTTGTGCTTTTTGATGTTTGTCTCTTTGTTAAAGACAAAAAATCAATTTGGGCAAAAAGTCGATTGCAGAATTTTTGCATTTAAAGCATAATTATAAACGTTTGCAAAGACGGCTCATAAACTTTACTTGGAATTGACTGCTACTGCAAATACAAATAATCGAACTTGCGAGTGTATATTGTAGAACTATGTAAAACCTTGAGACTAAATTGACTCGTACTTTTGCAACGGTGCTTAACGCCCTTCATAAGAAGTGCGACTTGGTGTGTAAAAACGCGAGATGGAGTTAAAGAGTAAATAGCGGCATGTGCGTTTTGCTGTAAGTAAACAAACATGTGGGGGGAAAAAACGCTTCATCAACGTGTGGTCAATGTTTTTCTGTTAGTTCAGGAACTTCTGTTGGCACGCGTTTCGAATTTAATAGCATTCTTTTAGCGGATTTTCGTCGTTAAATTGAAAGAAGTGTAGTAATGTTGATTTCGTAGATTGCATTGCGTTTTATTTTCAGTTTTCACTGCAAATTAGAAGGTTATGTTGGTTATCGATTAACGCTTGTTGGACAGCAATTTTATTAATTACGTCTTGATCAATAAGCGGCATTTGCATTCTAGATTTCTAGGTTATTTGTGCTTAAACTAATGCAACTTTGAGTACGGTAACTTTGTTGCTTGTTAATAACAATTGGGTGCAAAAACGGTCCATTTAAGGTAGTTTTACAGTCGTAAAATCAGGCAGTTAATTGCAAATCTATTAGCTAGTAGCTACATAACAAAAATAAACAATCATTTAGGTGCTTAATGAGGTATTAAGATTTTGGGATATGATTAGTTCTGTTGTGTTGTAAGATGGTTTGACAGTAGGTTGTCATGTAAACGTTTTTGTGAAGTTTGATAACCCCGTCAACATGCAATTGGTAATGTTTATACTTCTGATAAGATAAGCTTCTCAAACAACAAAAACATGTAATGTTGTCTTCATTATTAAAAAACTAGCTTGCCTAAAGTTTGTTGACCTTGATAAAATATCAAGCCTTATCAGTGGGTTGACATCTATTTATCGCAAATGTAACTAAACAAACAGTGAAAACTGCACTTTCTCTTGAAACCAGACCAACAAACAGTTTTCAGTACTGGTTGTGTATTGGGCAGTATAATAATAAGTTTAAGTGCACTGATATAAAATATGTGAAGGGTTGAAACTATTTTGTTTTAATGTTGCAAGACTGTGGTTATAATGTCTAAACATGAACACAGTGCATGAATCATAGTGTAATATAAGACAACATGTGTAAATATCTTCTATTATATCATAATCGTTGTCCAGAAAAATGGATTAAGGTATTGATTAATCTGTTCGTCAGGAGAGAACATGTTATTTTATACTGATTAATGTTTTTTTATTACTTTATGTAGGTGGGTGTTAATTTATTTAAATGTTCCATTATGTGAATATAAATAAACATGCCAATACTAAATTTATTCCTTTTATTTGGCTATTTTAATTTATATGACTAATCAAACTATAATAGTTATTGTTTTAGTGTTGTTAAAAGAAGCATTTATTACACAAAGGAAAAAAAATAATTGAATGTAATCAATTATTTAAGTCAGACTAAAATAGGACAGCTGTTGTTCCCATAGAGAATGTAAAAATAATTGCCATGCTTGCTTATTGGTTTTAAATATTAATAAGCAACTGTACAATTTATAAAAATAATTATATTGCAGTTTCATTCTAAATATCACCAGGCAGTGTTGGGCCATGTGCAATGTAAATTCTTAGTGAACATGAAATATTAATATGCAATTAAACTGCCTATTTTTGGCAGAAAAATGTCAAAGCGTATGATAATAAAACAAAAGAATATTGGTCTTTGATGTAATTAAAGTGCCTATTTTTTGCAGAAAAATATCCTATTTTTGGCAGAAAAATGTCAAAGTTTATGGCAATAAAAACACAACAGAATATTGGTTTCTATTTACAGAAAAATATTGAAAAATTTAAATCATTTAGATGAATGTTAACATATGTTTAAACCTGTAAATAAGCTGATTGTTTTGTGCTGTATCAAATTGTGAAAAGTAGGTATAATAAAAGCTTGAATTTGTAATCATCAACTTTGGGAAAGACTATTCAAAAAATAAAAGTTTTTTGCTGTTTATGTAATTAAACTCCAGACTAGACTTTAAAGTTATGAATTATTTAGCTTGACTGGAATGTTTTTTCTTCTACAATGCAACACCAGTGCACAAAATTTGAATCAATATTTTATACATTTAAATAAAGCTGAAAAATAAATAACATGCAGTTTAAAAAAATATGCTATAAAATAGTTTGTGCCTGAAGCAGCTCTGTGCTTTTAAATTTAACTTCTAATATTTATAACAGATATTTTTACAGCTTTATAGTCATATAAAATGCTTTATTTTGTATTTTAATAATTTGATCAACATAAGGTATGCATGATTATAAGATACAAACAACAAGCTAAAAGAAAAAGTACTTTTTGTGCAATACTGATGAGTTAAAATCATTTTGGTGCTTTTGAAGAATGGTGTCTTAATGCAGAACACAAACAGTTGTGGTTTATTTAACACTGGTTTTGAATGTTTTGTGTGCAAACAGTTATTAAGGTCGTTTACATTTGTTTAAATTGCCTTGGGCAGCGTGGGATGCATGAAGAACGACTGTGTTGAGTTTTTTTGGAAAAACAACTAGATTACAATAGTCTGCCATAATAAAAGAGAAAGTAGTTGTGGCGAAACTCAAAGCAATTAAATAGGAATTGATTGGGCTGTAATTTTTATGTAACATGTGATTTTTTTCTTGTTACCCCATCAATCTGAATTGAATAACGGCAATAATAATCAGACATAAGCATATGTTTTACTCTTGCCAGATAACAGATGGCTATTATGTGCTTGTTTTTCGGTGGCATGTTTTTTCTAAGCTACACCAGGAAGTGGCACTGCTAATTATATTGTATCTCATCAATACAACGACAAGTTTTTTCCAGTAAACACTGCTCAAATTTCCTGGGGTCGCTTTACTGATTCTGCCCCAATTTCCTGTGATTCAAGTGTTTTACTGCAGTATGCTGATGAGATGAATGGCACCATGTTGGCAAGTGAAACAACATTTTGCATGGCAGAGAGTGATGGGTCATGTTGATTGCTAAAACTATGGAAAGTGTTTAGAAAGGTTTGCAATATGTCGATGGGTTTATACATATATATATTTAGTAACCAATTTGGTTATTTAGTTTTTTTATTTATTTTTGTTACAAGATGTGTTTTCTGTAGAAACAAACGAAAGGCCAATATAGTTGTGTGACATGGTAGTTGTTTTATTGTAATTAAAAAAATATAATAAAATTTAGAAGTAAAAAAAAACTTACACTGTTGTTTTGTGTTGATTTTTTTTTAAAAACAATATTTTTTATTTAAATAATATTAAGAAATATTTTTAGATTCCTTTAATAAACGTTTTATATAGATGAGTGTAGGTAAAATGTCTACTTGTATAGAACATACTTAAATTCATTTTAATGGATAGGAGTAAAACTTGTTTTTACAGCACAGTCACTTCAAAACTTGATGGAGCATAAATGTTCCTCCTGTAAAAAACACAAGTGATTTTTTCCCTGCCCATAATATAACACATTTTTTCTGTTGTGTTTATAAGAGGCCTCGCATATTTACTTAATGGGCTGCTGCGCTGTATCAGAATTTACTCTTGTGTATCTTAATGGCCAGGTTGGAGTTTTTTGCCCTTCACAATGCTTTCTTTGTACTGTTGTTTAGCAGCCGCAGTGGCTGCACTCTGCTTTTTTTGTGAAACTGATGTTTATTTTGCACGGCTTCCCCAGCACTCCCATGTTATTTTTGGAAATTGGCCGATTTAAAAAAGCAAAGACTGCACTATAATTTCGTCATATCTACCTGGGCCGCCCTGTTGTGATTGGGGCATTTTTCAAACAAGTCTATTTTCAAAAGAAAAGTTTGTTTGAATTGTCATGGGAATTTGAACGTTAATCAAACTTTCCATGTTTCAGTTTAATATTCAGTTTGTGAAGACTTTGCAATGTGAAGACTTTGTATGCTGTAACCACCATACATATAAATAGCTTGACAGTGGTGTGTTAGCTGATGTAAGAGCAGCTATAAATGACTCACTGGTTTTCAAAACCATGGACTATATTTGGAAACCAGTTGAAAACAAATTGCTATCCAAAGTATATGAATAGATTCTCTTGTTCAGTAATTTGAACTTTTAACCAGTCAAAAATATAGTAACATAGCAAAGTTATTGCAAAAATGTTTTATTTTTAATGCAGATTTTTTATTTCTTTATATTTTTAAAATGACTGAGTATATTTTGTTAATGAAACTGTATGTAATAATGCAGTAGTGATTAAACATGAACATAGTACATGATGATTAACTTATTCACAGCAGGGGCCTTGTTTTTGACCTCTGATATCACAATATGATTGGTTGACAATTAAACTAAATGAACAGGAAATACACCCCAATTAAACCTGACTAATTGCATGCGTTTAACAAAGCGCCTATTATGTTGTATGCTATAGAACAACATCATATTATCAATTGTAGGTTTTGCAGTCATATTTTATTCTAAAGAATATTCTTTTATTGTTTAGGTGCAATAGCCATTAAGTTTAATGCAGTTTTCATGTGACTCCCCATCTGAGGCTAGTATCATGTCCCTGAACTATTCCAGCTTTCAACTTAACAGCGTCCCCACAGACTCTTCCAATTTCCTACTCTCCACACTTAACAACTCACTGCAAGCTACATGCAACACTTCTCAATCTCCACTGTTCCAGACCAATGGACAAGACAGCAATGACCTTCGACATGTGTGCCGAGTTTGTGGCAAACATTTTCGTGCCAGCAGCCTTTTGGACATTCATATGAGGGTGCATGTGGGAGCCAAGCCCTTTGTCTGCCCTGTATGCAACCATAGGGCAACTCAAAAAGGGAATCTGAAATTGCACATGAAAAAGCACCATGGACAAGATTTACCACCTAACATAGACATTATACCAGACAGTGGAATATGGGGCAATTTTGACAAAAATTTTGTGCAGCCCAGCAGTGTGGTGCTTGATCCAAAGAAGTCACAAGCACACAGCTCATTGCTGGACCCAGAAGTGGTTGAGCTCATCAAAAAATGTCAGAACAATATTGGTCAAAGTGGAATGGGTCGAATCACTGAAAGCCTCAAGGACTTTATAGAAATGGCTCAGAATCGCCAATCCTCAACTGATTGCCAGGATAGCAAGGCTTGGAAATGGGACAGCAATAATTCAAATAACAATGTATTGAGTGAGATCCCCACAAGCAAAGAACAACTGCACAATGCTGCTATGCAGATTTGCAAGCGCTTTTTGCAGAACAACATTGAAAGCAAAATAACACTACAGCAAAAAAATGATGCCAACAAAGTACTGGAAAAGAAACCAGAATCCCTCGTTTCTTGCCAGATCTGTGGCTGGGAAACCACTAGTCCTGGATATCTTAATGTGCATATGCGAAAACACAAAGAGGAATCGCATGTCTGCTCTATTTGTGGAAGATCTTTCAAGGAAACTTGGTATCTTAAGAACCATATGCGCTCCCATATAAATGACCTAACCAGCGGACCAAACCAATTGCTCCCAGACAGTGTGAATCACATAGTATCCAGTAATGGCCACATGATGAAACCATTAAAAAGCACTTCAGTTTCTGATGCACTGAAGCCCAAGGATGCCGATGAGTATTCTGTGCCATTTCGCTCACTCTACTCTGCATGTGACAACTGCGGTCAAATTTTCAACAATAAAAGCCTTGTGGACCACTCAACTGAGTGCAAGGATGCCAAAACCAAAGCAAGGAGTCTTTGTAAATTGTGTGAAAAAGAGACTTCTGAAGAAATGGTCAAAAAGAACTTCACTGAGACATTGAACCTTTGCGAACTGAAACTGGAGGACAATACTGAAAACAGGACACCATTTGTTTCTGAACTCAACCCGTTAATTGGTTGTCTGACTGTGAGCAAAGTCACTGAAGCCAGCAGTGTGCCACCTATGGATGTGCCTGTTAGTCAACCTACCCAGAAAGAGGTTTTGAGACAAGAAATTTTAAAGTCAATGAACAAAAGAGAGGCTCAGCAGCAGTTGTCCAGAAAGATTTCTGCAATTGTCCAATCAAACACTCTGAAGCATGAACACTCCACGGACAATCTCTCAAAAAGCCACCCTAACCTAAACCTTATCAGTAAAAGCAGTCCAGACAACAATTTACAGCCCTACAGAAATCCTGCAATGCAGTCCTTGGCTGAAATAGGAAAGACCTTGTTGCCCACTGGATCCCCTGTTCAAAATCACCATAATGAAAGCTTCAGGCCAGCAGATGCCCCATTGAAGATGATACCTGCAGACAAACAGATCAATGGCATGCAACAAGGGTTTCAGTGTCGATTTTGCCTAAAATGGTTTAAGTACAGAAGTGTACTTGGCATTCACATGCGCTCTCACACTGGAGAACGGCCGTACAAGTGCTCCTACTGTGGCTATGCCGGCACACAGCACAATTGTCTGAAACTCCACATCCAGCGGCACCACCCTAAAGAATACATGGCCACACACAACAACATGATCATGCAGAACAAAATTCACCTACAAACAGCTGCTTCTGTTCCAAAGTTGATCAACAGTAGAGATGAAAGTTTACTCAATGAGCAAGCAGCAAAATTTTCACCAGCTCATTGTCCCATTTGTGGAAGAGTTTCACCATCACCTGGCTATCTGAAAATCCATATGCGCTCACATAAGAAGACGCTTGACCATGTGTGCCATATTTGCGGGCGCGGCTTTAAAGAGTACTGGTACCTAAGCACTCATTTGAGGACTCACAATCGGGAAACCACTTGCACCCAGAACTTTTCTGCCTTGCCCCTGCAACACCCATCAAGCCCCATTTCACAAGCATCAGCATTGAATTCCTTTCACGAAAACTTCAATAGTTCTTTTTTGAAGAACGGCATGCCTTTGGACAAAGCAGACACAAATTCTGAAAGCTCTAGACTTCCACAGCATCCTAAACTGAAGCAAATCTCCTCCTGGAGTCCACTAACAACATCCATTGATGATCTTTTACACCAACAGCATGAGTTCGCCTCAGATCAAGCTGAAGAAAGCAGCATGAATTCTCATCCACTTGCCACAAAAATGTTGTCAGCCCCTTCATATGTGAGCAAACGTAAAGCATTTCAACCATCAAAATGGCATACCAAGCCTTATGACTGCAGCCCCGAAATGGATGACAATTCATCTCGAAGAAAGTCAAAGCCCAGAAAAGTTTCACATGGGTCCTACCTAAACCCAGTGTTTAAGAAACTGTCACCTCTGCAGCATGAAGAAATGGATATGTTACCTGAGGTATGTGCTGTGTAAAAAAATGTCAAAAGTGCTCTTTTAGGGAGAAAATATTATTCAAACTTTATTCATTTGGCTTGGCGACAGCTGTTTTTAACCATTTGTTTTATCTAATTTTTAAATATAAGCACATACATATTGATTTAATTAGGCTGTTAAGTCGTACAAAATCCATTTAAAGAGATACATTGTAATCAATTTGCACAAAAAATGAAATGATCGTCTTTGTCTGTCAAAAGCCAATCTACATTTACGTAATAACTAGTAGTTGCATAGGACATAATTTGCACATAAAAACTATTTAAAGTTTGCATAAACTGCATTAAACAATCAGACATAAATACGGACATAATACTATATTAACAGCTCCAGCAAGTTTATAAAGTTACTTGATGGACAAAAACATGCTATTATGCACTTCCTGTGGTTTTCATTTGTCATTATTTTCCGTATGATTAAATCTTGTTCATGTTTTGACAGACCGAAGAACTTGAGACGGAAATGGACGATCCCTTTAATGATGGTAAGCATTAAGCATATAATAGATGGCTCGTTATTTTAGCACTGTAACTTGTTCCTCAGTGATGGAGTGTTTATATCCAGAACTGTGGGGGAATTGTAATGTTGACAAAATATCTTCTTTCATTTTTTTTACACATCCGTGCTTTTGTACGCGGCATGCAAATTAACGACGGAAGTATTTGTATACCATATGCAGATTGTCTGTGGCGTTGGTAGATTTGTAAGAACAGAAAGAGTTTAACAATTAATCTGTGTTGTTTTTTCTAAAACAAAACTGTGTTTTGAAATGTGTTTTAGAAATTACCTTCACTTAAAGTTAATTTCAATTTTTTAACAACTTGGCTAACTGTTTGAGTTTAACAGGCCAAGTGTGTTTATTTTGTTTTCTGGAGGCCTGAAACCAGCCATGTTTCTCATCACACCTAGCATATTTTGACTACTTTTCCTCCCAAAAACATCAATCACGCTAAAGCCGTTATATAGTAACTGAAAGATCGACCTCATGTTCAAACTTTCACAGTTTTTCCAAGTTACCAAACAACAGGAAAAATCAATGCCCTTACACAATATACATGATATGACACGCTTTACTATTGCTTATGTAGGGAACACTGTTTCTAAATGCGTTTATTTTTCAGACGATGAAAAGCCCCTAGACTTGAGCGTTGCCACGACAACGGTGACGTGTCCAGATCCAGTTGAAGATTTTGAAACTGAACAGAATTATGACGAGCCCTTGAACTTGGCTTTAAAGTAATCGCTAGTATCTGTAAAATTTCTCTGCTTTAGCATAAGCAACTATAGGAAATAATAAAATCGTGTTTGTTTTAAATCAATAATATCATGATAGAGAACTTGTACCTTCTTCTGTATATCCTTTAATGTATTTAAGTCTCCCGCATGTGCTTTTAAGTTATTGCTTTTACCCATCGTAGATGTTTTCTTTAACAACCGTCGCCCCGTAAAAAAACGTACTTCTAATTTAAATGATAAAGCGTTCTGTGATTTTTTGGCCAGTCAATCAAAGGCTCCCTCCCTTGCTACATTTTGCACTGTCCCAAACGAGGGCGGAAACCATTGGCATGATAGGAAATATGAATCGCCGAAACAGTGCTATCCTCTCTCCGGTTCACACTGTACAATTGTTCGTACCCCACCATAAGTGACTCCAAGTAATTGAAAAATACTGATACTCGTAACGCATTCTCGGCAATTCATTGCGCTAAAACATCTAAAATCCAAAATATTATCGTGTGGATCAAATGCGAAACACATAGAAAAAAAATAAAAGTCCATGAAATTTGCCTGGTGACAATACTATATAGTTCGAAACAGAGTGTTTGACTAAAAAGAATAAAAAAAACGTTTTTTTTTCAATTTAAAGGCCACACGAATAGGCAAGGTGGTCCGTTTTGATCAAATCGTTGCAAATGACCTACCAAAAACGTATGGACCTTTTCCGTACCCGTGCCAATTGATCGGTTTGTCGTGGCCGACCAAATGCGTCTCTCGACCGGGCAAATATAGATGGCAGTCCCTTTTTACCTCTTCCGGGCTTGGTTACTTTTGGCATTGGGCTCGGAGCACTTTACCATGGTCGTGATAACTTCGAAACAAAAGCACTTTATTGGTTTAAATTCAGATCACCGCATATTTATAACTTCTTGCGAATGCGAAATTATGCTTTGCGCTTGCCATAGGCGAATTACCATAAATTAAACTATCAAAATGGGCAGATGATCGTTTGTTATCGAAACAAAAACTTACGGCCATGCAACAGTGGATTTACGATACAAACCAACACGAGCTTATGACAAACAGGCACTGTGCGTTTAACATAACAGCGTACAAACCTAAAAATCTTAGTCTATGTGCCTTCTATTGCCCGTGCAGTGACAAAGCTAAAAAATATAAAGTGCAATAAAGGATTAATTAAAATTCGCAGTGAAAAGTTTTCAAAATACTTTTATCCTGATGTTTTGTCTCCTTCGAAATGCGCCTAATTGAACTTTCAATACAATATGATTTAGTTTCCATGTAATAGTGATTTAAACCGGCAAAAAAACCGGCAAAAAAATAATCACTTTTGCGGAAAAACTAAAACAAATGTAAACACTTAAATTTTTACTGGGCAATCATTATAAAGCCGTATGTCAAATAGCCGGTAAACAATCCAATCAAATTCAGTGAAAGCAGGCCAAGATGGAAAGCACCGCGTTCAGTGTGCACGTATGTTGGGTCCCAACCGGCAAATAGCGTAATTACGTTGAGTACATCCGCTAACAAATTTCCACCCACCGAATAATTGCGGCGCCCAACGCGTACATTAACTAACCGCCAGTGTTTTTGTCGCCAAATCACAGGCTAGAACCGAATTGAAATCCTTTGCATTGTCATTGTAAACTGACGACAAAGTAGTTCAACACACAGACAAGTCTGAAATCAAATAATGCCCGGGTATTTGTAGAAAATTTATTTAGAAATGAGATTTATAAAGAGGGTTTCCACCGACATAGACGCCCAAAATAAGGACAACCAAAAATTTTAATTTTTATACAAAACAACACTAACGTTTTTGAACGAATCTTCGCATTTATACGAGCCACGACATGTAGGTTTACTTTTACCTGTAGCAGGGATTTGACTGTCATTTCACTAAGTTTGTTTCTTGTAATTGTTAAAAATAAGACAAAATAAGGACTCAAGCCAAAAACAAGGACAATTCTTAGAACTAAGAACATTAAATGTTACTAAGACATTGCCCTTCAAAATAAGGACGGTATGGCAACCCTGTTTATATCATTATGTCCGTATCTATGATTACAGGGGAAAACTGTAATAATGTTAGCAAAAATGTAAATCGCAATATGCTTGTGCATTTGTCGAAAATCTATTTCGGAATGGGATTTATAAATACGCGACAAAAGCGAAAGGTTATATTCTTGCCCCTCTAAACGCATCCTCAGCATAGTAAGCTGAAGAAATTCTATTTCAGTTACAGGAACCAATACTATAGTATACGCTATTTTCATCACCCAAGTTTAATTAAACATCCGCGAATACTGACAAACATATCTAGTGTTGTGTGTGATTTTTGCCACTGGACCACAAATCAACGTTTTTCTTGCAAGGCACTAATGGCTTCGGTTAACGCAGTTACCTTGCTTTTATGCTTCGTCATGGTCCCACTTTGTCAGATTAGGCAACGATTTAAGTTAATTTTGTCGTTCAAATTATCGACCCCTTCTGTACGACAGAGAACCAAAGGTCTTTATTTTGCCATCGCTGTTTTTTATGCCTGAATACAGTTTACCTTGTACTTTATTCAACGTTTACAAAACGTACACGCATAGCCTGGCCAACGCCAACTGTACTTTTTGTGGAGAATTGGTAACGCCTAAATCGCAGATGCAAAGTAAGCGCAAAAATCCGCGGTTAAAAATGTTCGGTTTCGATTTGTTTGTGGTCAGTTCTGTTTTGACACAACATGCCCATCGATAGCGCGCTGTGATTGATCAAATTAAAACCCCGCCCTAAATTGTATTGCATTGCCGAGATTTAGCCTAAAACGCAGCGTCCAGACTTTCCACACTATTTTTAAACCGCTTTTTCGCATTTCTGTGCTAGTCTGTGTGTACTACGTTATTTTTGTTAGTACTTGCAGCTTTAATGCGTTTTATATATTTTTGACATCGTTGTTCTGTAGTTTCGCCCCAATATGTTCACTTCTTCATATTTTCCGCCCCTTGCTTTTGAAGCGCGCTATAAACTGTACCTAAAAGTTTCTTCTACCTGTTGGTGGAATTCGAGCCTTGTTTTAAGATTCGATTTTAACTTCTTTACATTATTGTACTGGAATTCGACTTTGGCTTTAAGCTTATACTTTATTATGCTGGCACCTTTTTACATATGGCTTGTTTATTCACTTTTGGTATGAAATGTTTAATTGATTTGGTTAAAGCATTGTGGTTTAAAGAAGGGACAAACAAAAAATTAGGAACACAGCTACATTCGCAAAGAGTATGTTTCGCTCTCGAACTAGCACTGTTTCGATAATTGGCGTTAAAGTGTTGTTAAATCTTCGAATCCAACACAATAGATACAAAAACATTGAACCAAATTAAACCGGAGCACCACGAAAGTTCGTAGGTTTTCCTTAAGACTTAATAATGAGGCTGTATTTCTAGTTTTATTTTTTGCTTAATTACCATATTTTCTTCCTTTACCCACGTTTTCAAAGTGTTCGTGATTTACAGGACTTTGGTCTTCTGTTTTAGATCGTTGTTTAATCAGGTTAAAACCATCTGTTCAGACGCGGACAGTTTGGGTCAAAATCGGGTCTGCTTAGGCGCATTTTTTCGTTTGAACCTTTTACGTAGAGCACAATCTCATTACATGTAAAGCTTTCATTTTATAAAGCATCGTTCATTTTTACAATAATTAAAGCGCATCAATAGCAATATGACCATTTTTGTTGGTTTGCAAAGTAGTATACCCTGCACCTAAATTTCGTGCTGGTTTTTGATGTCGCTGCACCCAAGGTTATATATATCGTCCTTTTGTATATCGTGCTTTTTCCTATAATGTCGTTTTATAGCTTTGTCAAGCAGACTCAAAGTCTCGTTTTCGCCAAGGTGAACCCACCGCGACTTTGTTTATTATTTTGCGGCTATTTTTTCCGCACCCACGCCGCCCTGCTGTACAGAATATATTCACGCCCTTCTATTTATTGGCGCGATGTCGTCACTGCGTTGGAAATGGTGTTGTGTTTCTTTTTGCGTATGTTTTTATGAACAAGCTAAATGCGCGACGCTCGTGCAAAAACGCATGCATCCGATTGTGAGTCTTGTCCTGCGAGTTTTTTGCAGTAACAGAAACACAAAGTTTAAAAACTGTCGGTCACTCTGCACTGAAATACTGGTTGGGTGAAGCAAGGGAAAAATCGGCCATTACTTCATGTTCGAATGCAAACCATGTCCAATATGTTTATGTGGCAAAACAGAAAGCATGCGTTTAATGGTGAAAAGAACGGTCCAAAAAAGAGATAAAAGCGACATGCTTCATTTTCAAACGTTAGAATGCATATTGTTTTTTTTTTAAAGACTTTTACATAAAATATAACACACCAAAGAAAATTTTAGCATAACCTTGATTTAAAATTTGTAATCTAAAAATCGTAGGCTACCCAGCTGTGTAACCAAGAAAAGAAAGAGAAAACACAACCAACGGTTTCCAAGAGGGTTTGATTTCATAGTTGCCCTGGGTGTTGTTTTTAGACGGTATTGACTGCAAGCATTTGTCCAAACAAACACGTATATCGGCAGCAGCATCTCAAACCCCGGGGCTGTTACGCGGTTCAGAACAACTCATGCACTGAAATATGGAAATTAGGTGGTTTCAATCGGAAGGTATTTTTCCCGGAAGGAAGTATTTGTCCGGGGGTTGGATGTTCAAACCCCTCGACTGAAATCCATTGTGGACAATTTGAGCTTGGTTCCTTGCTGAGCTTCATAACCTGTGTGATGCGTGTTCTGGTCCTCCAGGGTAAGTGGCGAAAATTAGTTTGCTACGATTGATCAAGCGTTGTAAGCGGGTCCAAGCAAAAGTACAAGCCTGAAACCCGCCCCGAACCCATTTTTAAAAGCCCGAAAGTTGGGAAGGTTGTAGCCCGAATCAAGACCGTTGTTTGTAAACTTATGCCCCAACCCGACCCGACTATACCCACTCTGGTATTGCTATTATTGGTACGGTTTTAAACAATAAGATTTGAGCATTTAATCTTAAACTAAAATGATTTTAAAAGGAATACCAAAAACTGAGGATGCCAAATAGAGTTCAGTCAAGTCATTTTAAAAGATGTGTGTTGGATAAACAGCGGTTGCATATTCAGTTAGAGATACAATCTTGTTGGCTTAAAGTTCCAAAAAGTACACAAACAACCTACATCGTGTGGGCGCAGACTTGCTATTTGTATGAATAATGTACACATAACCATATAAGAAAGCTTACTGCCCTTTTAAATCACTGTGATGTCGTATTTATCACCAAATGACCCGAAATGGAGTGGTTTGATGAAGCCTATTTATATATTTTCACGGCCTATCACACACTGATACCAGTTTTAACAACACAACCTTGGATTCTTGAAACAACTTTCAATTATAATTATATTGAGCCCTCTTTTTCCAAAATGTCACAAAACGTTCTTACCCAACCAAAACAATTTCCAATGCCTTGGCATCGGTTCCGCCTGGTACAGGATGCAATGTATTCAAAATCATTACAAAATAATAATAAATTTTAGGCTACAGATGAAAATAACTCGAGCGAAATAACAGACTGGCCGCGTTAAAATTGGAATTGGCGACGAGGGCTGGTACGTCATACTAGAGATCGGACGTATAAAAATAGCTCGATCTATTTCTGTGTAAATCGATGCCGAATTGACCCGTTGGTTGGTGCATAGCCCGATGTGTGTGTATTTATGTAACGAATATCACTTTCAACAACCGGTCGCCAGGTTGCACAGCATGCACCAATTTCGAAGACAGAATGCGTTTAATTTCCGCTGACAAAGACCATTGACATTTTCTAAGTCGTTTAAATTTTGTAAATTTAAACTTGTTTTTCACATACATAACCCGTTGTAGCTGTGGAGTGTTTTTTTCTAATTATAAAAGGAATTAGGCTACAGCTTCTGGGCGCATCATAATGCAACGGAGCCGTTTGTTTTTTATATGCTTGCATAGTTTCGTAATGGTAAACGAAATCCGCTACTCAACAAAAAAGTCTTGTTGTTTTTTCATTGAAAAAGGAAGGACTGAAAACGCACAACAGCAGGCACGTAACATATCCTGTTTACAGGTAGCCTAATTTGCATTTTAAGCGTTGCATTTAGTATTAGCCTACATCAAGGCAAATTTGGAGCGATTAAATCTCGCCTACAATGCAATGTAAAAAAAGTTTTATATGGCATCAACAAACTTATAATTGTACTTAACCTGTATTTGTACAAGAGGTTTCCGTGATTTTAAGTTTTCAACGCATTCTTGCAAACATTTAAAGCCAAATAGGTTTTCACAACGCTTCAGGCAGTTCTGTTTCTCATAGCATGCTAAGAAATTAATCAAAGTGAAGATAAATGGCGCCAAAAAATGTTCGAAAATGCGCCGCAGCCTAAAAAAGGTTTAAAACCACTGTTCTAACATCACGACCATATTCCAATTATGTACGGTCGTGACGAATTAAAAACAACTCTGTGCTCAATCACGTATGTGTAGCAAAATCAATGCGTAACAAGACGCAACAATCGTGAGTTGTTTCTAAATGAAACGTTATTTTTACTGACATTTTAACGCCTAATTATTTCTGATATTAATGTGCTATTACTAAACCAAAATGAGTGGGCAAAAAGGGTAATACTGTTGTTCTAATGCAGTCACTTTAACAGACCGCTAAAGGGTCTAGCGAGCATTGAAGAAAACGTTTTGCCGCCTGGTAGTTAAAAGCAAACGAAACCTCAACTTTAAAGTTAATTTGCATGGCAACATAATGTTAATTAAAAAATTTCAGTTTCGGTTTTGAAGGCCTGCAGTGTTTAAGCTTTGATTTGATCACAAAATTGGGCAGACTATACATTATCGTGATACGAAAATGTTCGTTAAGTATGAAAAGAAAGTTTGCTTCCAACTGTTTATCTGACACCAAACTAATGGTAATAAAACTTGAACATAGCTGAACCAAAGCCCCTAAACCCCCAACAAATAAAGACGACTTCCATATCCTGTATTGTAGAACTTCCTCCTTTTAGGAATGTCAGTACCAAACAGCTTTTTTTTAAAAAATACTCCACCGTCTGTTGCGAAACACGCTTCGATGTTTGTTTGTTTGTTATATTTAAACTCAAACTGCGCGGGAAAAGCGTAAAGAAGCCATTAAGCGGTACTTATGTTACACAAACAGCAACAAGTTTACCCAATCCTTGGAAATTCGAATTACCGTTCAGTGGAGCTCAGTATTGTTTTTTCCGCATCACTTAGCAATTACTTTCCACAATCAACAAAAAAGGCTGAACAACTATGGGGACTTGCCTTTGTTCACAACATTCCAAAAATAACAGCAGTTTGGTTTCCTGTCCGACTGATTTAATGCAAGCTTTATATCCAACATACGGAAGCTTACCACATGGGCGTGTAAGGTGGCACCGTTCACCCAGCAGCTGCCCAGGAAGTCGAATTGGCTTGAGACACACTTATTCATCGACATATCCAATG